>NC_086447.1:670007180-670324958 GCF_028390025.1 Pseudophryne corroboree
GCGATATGAATATATATTAAAATGCTATAAGGGAGGAACACTTATATAAAGGTTGTCCCTGTATAATTATAGCGTTTTGGTGTGTGCTGGCAAACTCTCCCTCTGTCTCCCCAAAGGGCTAGTGGGTCCTGTCCTCTATCAGAGCATTCCCTATGTGTGTGCTGTATGTCGGTACGTGTGTGTCGACATGTATGAGGAAAATGTTGGTGAGGAGGCGGAGCAAATTGCCTGTAATGGTGATGTCACTCTCTAGGGAGTCGACACCGGAATGGATGGCTTAATTATGGAATTACGTGATAATGTCAACACGCTGCAAGCCGGTTGACGACATGAGACGGCCGGCGAACAAATTAGTACCTGTCCAGGCGTCTCAAACACCGTCAGGGGCTGTAAAACGCCCATTTACCTCAGTCGGTCGACACAGACCCAGACACGGACACTGATTTCAGTGTCGACGGTGAAGAAACAAACGTATTTTCCTTTAGGGCCACACGTTAAGGGCAATGAAGGAGGTGTTACATATTTCTGATACTACAAGTACCACAAAAAAGGGTATTATGTGGGATGTGAAAAAACTACCTGTAGTTTTTCCTGAATCAGATAAATTAAATGAAGTGTGTGAGATGCGTGGGTTTCCCCCGATAGAAAATTATTGGCGGTATACCCTTTCCCGCCAGAAGTTAGGGCGCGTTGGGAAACACCCCTTAGGGTGGATAAGGCGCTCACATGCTTATCAGAACAAGTGGCGGTACCATCTACAGATAGGGCCGTACTTAAGGAGCCAGCTGATAGGAGGCTGGAAAATATCCTAAAAAGTATACACACACATGCTGGTGTTATACTGCGACCAGCGATCGCCTCAGCCTGGATGTGCAGAGCTGAGGTGGCTTGGTCGGATTCCCTGACTAAAAATATTGATACCCTTGACAGGGACAGTATTTTATTGACTATAAGAGCATTTAAAGGATGCATTTCTATATATGCGAGATGCGCAGAGGGATATTTGCACTCTGGCATCAAGAGTAAATGCGATGTCCATATCTGCAAGAAGATGTTTATGGACACGACAGTGGTCAGGTGATGCAGATTCCAAACGGCACAAAGATGTATTGCCGTATAAAGGGGAGGAATTATTTGGGGTCGGTCCATGGGACCTGGTGGCCACGGCAACTGCTGGAAAATCCACCGTTTTTTACCCTAAGTCACATCTCTGCAGAAAAAGACACCGTCTTTTCAGCCTCAGTCCTTTCGTCCCTATAAGAGTCATATCTGCCCAGGGATAGAGGAAAGGGAAGAAGACTGCAGCAGGCAGCCCATTCCCAGGAACAGAAGCCCTCCACCGCTTCTACCAAGTTCTCAGCATGACGCTGGGACCGTACAGGACCCCTGGATCCTACAAGTAGTATCCAAGGGGTACAGATTGGAATGTCGAGACGTTTCCCCCTCGCAGGTTCCTGTAGTCTGCTGTACCAATGTCTCCCTCCGACAGGGAGGCAGTATTGAAAACAATTCACAAGCTGTATTCCCAGCAGGTGATAATAAAATTACCCCTCCTACAACAAGGAAAGGGGTATTATTCCACACTATATGGTGGTACTGAAGCCAGAAGGCTAGGTGAGACCTATTCTAAATCTGAAATATTTGAACACTTACAAAGGTTCAAATCCAGATGCAGTCACTCAGAGCAGTGATAGCGAACCGGGAAGGGGACTATAAGAAGGGGACTATATGGTGTCCCGGGACATCAGGGATGCTTACCTCCATGTCCCAAAATTTGCCTTTCTCACCAAGGGTACCTCAGGTTCGTGGTACAGAACTGTCACTATCAGTTTCAGACGATGCCGTTGGATTGTCCAAGGCACCCCGGGTCCTTACCAAGGTAATGACCGAAATGAGGATTCGTCTTCAAAGAAAATGGACGACCTCCTGATAAGAACAAGGTCCAGAGAACAGTTGGAGGTCGGAGTAGCACTATCTCAAGTAGTTCTACGACAGCACGGGTGGATTCTAAATATTCCAAAACCGCAGTTGTTCCGACGACACGTCTGCTGATCCTAGGGATGATTCTGGACACAGTCCAGAAAAAGGTGTTTCTCCCAGAGGAGAAAGCCAGGGAGTTATCCGAGCTAATCGGGATCCTCCTAAAACCAGGAAAAGTGTCAGTGCATCATTGCACAAGAGTCCTGGTAAAAATGGTGGCTTATTACGAAGCGATTCCATTCGGCAGATTTCACGCAAGAACTCTTCAGTGGGATCTGCTGGACAAATGGTCCGGATCGCATCTTCAGATGCATCAGCGGATAACCCTATATCCAAGGACAAGGGTGTCTCTCCTGTGGTGATTACAGAGTGCTCATCTTCTAGAGGGCCGCAGATTCGGCATTCAGGATTGGATGCTGGTGACCACGGAGGCCAGCCTGAGAGGCTGGGGAGCAGTCACACAGGGAAAAAATTTCCAGGGAGTGTGATCAAGTCTGGAGAATTCTCTCCACATAAATATACTGGAGCTAAGAGCAAATTTATAATGCTCTAAGCTTAGCAAGACCTCTGCTTCAAGGTCAGCCGGTATTGATCCAGTGGGATAACATCACGGCAGTCGCCCACGTAAACAGAAAGGGCGGCACAAGAAGCAGGAGGGCAGTGGCAAAACTGCAAGGATTTTTCGCTAGGCGGAAAATCATGTGATAGCACTGTCAGCAGTGTTCATTCCGGGAGTGGACGACTGGGAAGCAGACTTCCTCAGCAGGCACGACCTCCACCCGGGAGAGTGGGAACTTCATCGGGAAGTTTTCCGCATGATTGTGAACCGTTGGGAAAGACCAAAGGTGGACATGATGGCGTCCCGCCCGAACAAAAAACAGGACAGGTATTGCGCCAGGTCACGAGACCTTCAGGCGATAGCTGTGGACGTCCTGGTAACACCGTGGGTGTAACAGTCGGTGTATGTGTTCCCTCCTCTGCTTCTCATAACCAAGGTATTGAGAATTATAAGACGTAGAGGAGTAAGAACTATACTCGTGGCTCCGGATTGGCCAAGAGGGACTTGGTACCCGGAACTTCAAGAGATGCTCACAGAGGACTAATGGCCTCGGGAGCTAAGAAGGGACTTGCTTCAGTAAGTACCATGTCTGTTCCAAGACTTACCGCGGCTGCGTTTGACGGCATGGCGGTTGAACGCCGGATCCTAAGGGAAAAGGCATTTCGGAAGAGGTCATACCTACCCTGGTCAAAGCCAGGAAGGAGGTGACCGCACAACGTTATCACCACATGTGGTGAAAATATGTTGCGTGGGTGAGGACAGGAAGGCCCCACGAAGAAATTTCAACTAGGTCGATTTCTGCACTTCCTGCAAACAGGAGTGTCTATGAGCCTCAAATTGGGGTCCATTAAGGTTCAAGTTTCGGCCCTGTAGATTTTCTTCCAGAAAGAATTGGCTTCGGTTCCTGAAGTCCAGAAGTTTGTCAAGGGAGTATTGCATATACAGCCCCTTTTGTGCCTCCAGTGGCACCGTGGGATCTCAACGTAGTGTTGGGATTCCTCAAATCATATTGGTTTGAACCGCTCAAATCTGTGGATTTGAAATATCTCACATGGAAAGTGACCATGCTGTTGGCCCTGGCCTCGGCCAGGCGATTGTCAGAATTGGCGGCTTTGTCTTACAAAAGCCCATATTTAATTTTCCATTCGGACAGGGCAGAACTGCGGACTTGTCCCCAGTTTCTTCCTAAGGTGGTGTCAGCGTTTCACCTGAAACAACCTATTGTGGTGCCTGCGGCTACTAGGGACTTGGAGGACTCCAAGTTGCTAGACGTTGTCAGGGCCCTGAAAATATATATATATATATATATATATATATATATATAATTCCAGGACGGCTGGAGTCAGAAAGTCTGACTTGCTGTTTATATTGTATGCACCCAAAAAGCTGGGTGCTCCTGCTTCTAAGCGGACTATTGCTCGTTGGATTTGTAGTACAATTCAGCTTGCACATTCTGTGGCAGGCCTGCCACAGCCAAAATCTGTAAATGCCCATTACACAAGGAAGGTGGGCTCATCTTGGGCGGCTGCCCGAGGGGTCTCGGCTTTACAACTTTGCCGAGCAGCTACGTGGTCAGGGGGGAACACGTTTGTAAAATTCTACAAATTTGATACCCTGGCTGAGGAGGACCTGGAGTTTCTCTCATTCGGTGCTGCAGAGTCATCCGCACTCTCCCGCCCGTTTGGGAGCTTTGGTATAATCCCCATGGTCCTGACGGAGTCCCCAGCATCCACTAGGACGTTAGAGAAAATAAGATTTTACTTACCGATAAATCTATTTCTCGTAGTCCGTAGTGGATGCTGGGCGCCCATCCCAAGTGCGGATTGTCTGCATTACTTGTACATAATTATTGTTACAAAAATCGGGTTGTTATTGTTGTGGGCCATCTTTTCAGAGGCTCCTTCGTTGTTATCATACTGTTAACTGGGTTCAAATCACAGGTTGTACGGTGTGATTGGTGTGGCTGGTATGAGTCTTACCCGGGATTCAAGATCCTTCCTTATTGTGTACGCTCGTCCGGGCACAGTACCTAACTGAGGCTTGGAGGAGGGTCATAGGGGGAGGAGCCAGTACACACCATGTGATCCTAAAAGCTTACTTTTTGTGCCCCGTCTCCTGCGGAGCCGCTATTCCCCATGGTCCTGACGGAGTCCCCAGCATCCACTACGGACTACGAGAAATAGATTTATCGGTAAGTAAAATCTTATTATTTATATATTTTAAAAGAATATTTTATTTTTTAAACTGACAAAAATGATATGGAGAGATCAGAGCATGGTTTTCAGTGGGAATGGGTTAAACTCATGAAAAAAAAAAGTGGGGTCCCCCCTCCTAAGCATAACCAGCCTCGGGCTCTTTGAGCCGGTCCTGGTTGTAAAAATACGGGGAAAAACTTGACAGGGGATCCCCCATATTTTCACAACCAGCACCGGGCTCTGCGTCCGGTCCTGGTGCCAAAAATACGGGGGACAAAAAGCGTAGGGGTCCCCCGTATTTTTAACACCAGCACCGGGCTCCACTAGCTGGAGAGATAATGCCACAGCCGGGGGACACTTTTATATCGGTCCCTGCGGCCGTGGCATTAAATCCCCAACTAGTCACCCCTGGCCGGGGTACCCTGGAGGAGGGGGGACCCCTTAAATCAAGGGGTCCCCTACCTCCAGCCACCCAAGGGCCAGGGGTGAAGCCCGAGGCTGTCCCCCCCATCCAAGGGCTGCGGATGGGGGGCTGATAGCCTTGTGTCAAATAAAAGAGTATTGTTTTTTGCAGCAGAACTACAAGTCCCAGCAAGCCTCCCCCGCAAGCTGGTACTTGGAGAACCACAAGTACCAGCTTGCGGGGGGAAACGGGCCCGCTGGTACCTGTAGTTCTACTACAAAAAAATACCCAAATAAAAACAGTACACAGACACCGTGAAAGTAAAACTTTATTACATACATGCCGACACACACATACTTACCTATGAGGTTCCGTCCACTTCTCCAAGTAGAATCCACGGTGTACCTGAAAATAAAATTATACTCACCAAAATCCAGTGTAGATCGGTCCTCTTCTGTTTTGTAATCCACGTACTTGGCAAAAAAACAAACCGCATTTACCCGGACCACACACTGAAAGGGGTCCCTTGTTTACCGCGGGTAACCTCACCGCTGACCGCAAAGTTCCCACCATTGACAATAATGGAGCGGCTGTGCGATGCGCTGTCTGACAGCTCAGACGCGCATAGCCAATCAGGAGAGTGCCACGACGTGGCGCTCCCTGATTGGCTGAAGGGACCCTCTGTGACAGGAGTCACGGGGGGGTCTTCGCATTCGGGGAAAGGGGTCCCATGTGTAAACATGAGACCCTTTCAGTCCGTGGTCCGGGTATGCGGTTTGTTGTTTTGCCAAGCACGTGGATTACAAAAAAGAACAGGACACAAGCTACACTGGATTTAGGTGAGTATAATTTTATTTTCAGGTACCCCATGGATTCATCTTGGAGACGTGGACAGAGTCGGCGTGTGAACATAGGTAAGTATGTGTGTGTCGGCATGTATGTAATAAAGTTTTACTTTCACGGTGTGCGTGTACTGTTTTTATTTGGGTATTTTTTTGCAGTAGAACTACAGGTACCAGCGGGCCCATTTCCCCCCTGCATGCTGGTACTTGTGGTTCTCCAAGAACCAGCCTGCGCGGGGGGGCTTGCTGGGACTTGTAGTTCTGCTGCAAAAAACAATATTCTTTTATTTGACACAAGGCTATCAGCCCCCCATCCGCAGCCCATGGATGGGGGGGACAGCCTCAGGCTTCACCCCTGGCCCTTGGGTGGGTGGAGGTGGGGGACCCCTTGATTTAAGGGGTCCCCACTCCTCCAGGGTACCCCGGCCAGGGGTGACTAGTTGGTGATTTAATGCCACGGCCGCAGGGACCGATATAAAAGTGTCCCCCTGCTGTGGCATTATCTCTCTAGCTAGTGGAGCCCGGTGCTGGTGTTAAAAATACGGGGGACCCCTACGTCTTTTGTCCCCCGTATTTTTTGCACCAGGACCGAACGCAGAGCCCGGTGCTGGTTGTGAAAATACCGGGGATCCCCTGTCAATTTTTTCCCCGTATTTTTACAACCAGGACCGGCTCAAAGAGCCCGAGGCTGGTTATGCTTAGGAGGGGGGACCCCACGCAATTTTTTTCAGTGTTTTTTAACCATTTTTCTCTAGCGTCCTAAGTGGATGCTGGGGACTCCGTCAGGACCATGGGGAATAGTGGCTCCGCAGGAGACAGGGCACAAAAGTAAAAGCTTTAGGATCAGGTGGTGTGCACTGGCTCCTCCCCCTATGACCCTCCTCCAAGCCTCAGTTAGGTTTTTGTGCCCGTCCGAGCAGGGTGCAATCTAGGTGGCTCTCTTAAGGAGCTGCTTAGAAAAAGTTTTTAGGTTTCTTATTTTCAGTGAGTCCTGCTGGCAACAGGCTCACTGCATCGAGGGACTTAGGGGAGAGAAGTTCAACTCACCTTCGTGCAGGATGGATTGGCTTCTTAGGCTACTGGACACCATTAGCTCCAGAGGGAGTCGGAACACAGGTCTCACCCTGGGGTTCGTCCCGGAGCCGCGCCGCCGACCCCCCTTGCAGATGCTGAAGATTGAAGGTCCAGAAACAGGCGGCAGAAGGCTTTTCAGTCTTCATGAAGGTAGCGCACAGCACTGCAGCTGTGCGCCATTGTTGTCACACACTTCACACCAACGGTCACGGAGGGTGCAGGGCGTTGCTGGGGGCGCCCTGGGCAGCAATGTATAATACCTTTTATGGCTAAAAATACATCACATATAGCCCCTGGAGGCTATATGGATGTATTTAACCCCTGCCAGGTCTCAGAAAAACGGGAGAAGAAGCCAGCCGAAAAGGGGGCGGGGCCTATTCTCCTCAGCACACGGCGCCATTTTCCTGCTCAGCTCTGCTGTGAGGAAGGCTCCCAGGCTCTCCCCTGCACTACAGAAACAGGGTTAAAACAGAGAGGGGGGGCACTTATTTGGCGATATGATTACATATGTGAAAATGCTATAAGGGAAAACACTTGTATAAGGGGTTGTCCCTGTATAATTATAGCGTTTTTGGTGTGTGCTGGCAAACTCTCCCTCTGTCTCCCCAAAGGGCTAGTGGGGTCCTGTCCTCTATCAGAGCATTCCCTGTGTGTGTGCTGTGTGTCGGTACGTGTGTGTCGACATGTAGGAGGACGATGTTGGTGAGGAGGCGGAGCAAATTGCCTGTATTGGTGATGTCACTCTCTAGGGAGTCGACACCGGAATGGATGGCTTATTTAGGAATTACGTGATAATGTCAACACGATGCAAGGTCGGTTGACGACATGAGACGGCCGGCAAACAAATTAGTACCTGTCCAGGCGTCTCAGACACCGTCAGGCGGACACTGACTTCAGTGTCGACGGTGAAGAAACAAACGTATTTTCCTTTAGGGCCACACGTTACATGTTAAGGGCAATGAAGGAGGTGTTACATATTTCTGATACTACAAGTACCACAAATAAGGGTATTATGTAGGGTGGGAATAATCTACTTGTAGTTTTTCCTGAATCAGATAAATTAAAGTGTGTGATGATACGTGGGTTTCCTCCGATAGAAAATTATTGGAGGTATACCCTTTCCCGCCAGAAGTGAGGGCGAGTTGGGAAACACACCTTAGGGTGGATAAGGCGCTCACACGCTTATAAAAACAAGTGGCGTTACCGTCTCCAGATACGGCCGCCCTCAAGGAGCCAGCTGATAGGAAGCTGAAAAATATCCTAAAAAGTATATACACACATACTGGTGTTATACTACGACCAGCAATCGCCTCAGCCTGGATGTGCAGCGCTGGGAGGGCTTGGTCGGATTTCCTGACTGAAAATATTGATACCCTTGACAGGGACAATATTTTATTGAATATAGAGCATTTTAAGGATGCATTTCTATATATGCGAGATGCACAGAGGGATATTTGCATTTTGGCATCAAGAGTAAATGTGATGTCCATATCTGCCAGACGATGTTTATAGACACGACAGTGGTCAGGTGATGCAGATTCCAGACGGCACATGGAAGTATTGCCGTATAAAGGGGCGGTCCATAGGACCTGGTGGCCATGGCAACAGCTGGAAAATCCACTTTTGTTACCCCAAGTCACATCTCAGCAGAAAAGGACACAGTCTTTTCAGTCTCAGTCCTTTCGTACCCATAAAGGCAGGCGGGCAAAAGGCCAGTCATATCTGCCCAGGGTTAGAGGAAAGGGAAGAAGACTGCAGCAGGCAGCCCATTCCCAGGAACAGAAGTCCTCCACAGCTTCTGCCAAGTCTGCAGCATGACGCTGGGGCCATACAAGCGGACTCAGGTGCGGTGGGGGGTCATCTCAAGAGTTTCAGCACGCAGTGGGCTCACTCGCAAGTGGACTCCTGGATCTTACACGTAGTATCCCAGGTGTACATTGGAAATTCGAGACGTCTCCCCCTCACAAGTTCCTGAAGTCTGCTTTACCAACGTCTCCCTCCGACAGGGAGGCAGTATTGGAAAAAAATTCACAGGCTGTATTCCCAGCAGGTGATAATCAAAGTACCCCTCCTACAACAAGGGAAGGGGTATTATTCCACACTATATTGTGGTACTGAAGCCAGACGGCTCGGTGAGATCTGAAAGATTTGAACAATTACATACAAGGGTTCAAATCAAGATGGAGTCACTCAGAGCAGTGATAGCGAACCAGGACGATATGGTGTCACTGGATATCAGGGACGCTTACCTACATGTCCAAATTTTGCCCTTCTCACCAAGGGTATCTCAGGTTCGTGGTACAGAACTGTCACTATCAGTTCAGACGCTGCCGTTTGGATTGTCCACGGCACCCCGGGTCTTTACCAAGGTAATGGCCGAAATGATGATTCTTCCTAAAAGAAATATGGACGCTTTCCTGATAAGGGCAAGGTCCAGAGAACAGTTGGCGGTCGGAGTAGCACTATCTCAAGTAGTTCTACGACAGCACGAGTGGATTCTAAATATTCCAAAATTGCAGCTTTTTCCGACGACACGTCTAATGTTCCTAGGGATGATTCTGGACACAGTCCAGAAAAGGATGTTTTCTCCCGGAGAAGAAAGCCAGGGAGTTATCCGAGCTAGTCAGGAACCTCCTAAAACCAGGAAAAGTATCAGTGCATCATTGCACAAGGGTCCTGTGAAAAATGGTGGTTTCTTACAAAGCGATCCCATTCGGTAGATTTCACGCAAGAACCTTTCAGTGGGATCTGCTGGGAAAATGGTCCGGATCGCATCTTCAGATGCATCAGCGGATAACCCTGTCTCCAAGGACAAGGGTGTTTTCTTCTGCGGTGGCTGCAGAGTGCTCATCTATGAAAGGGCCGCAGATTCGGCATTCAGGACTGGGTCCTGGTGACCACGGATGCCAGCCTGAGTGGCTGGAGAGCAGTCACACAAAGAAAAAAAAAAAATTCCAGGGAGTGTGATCAAGTCTGGAGATTACTCTCCACATAAATATACTGGAGCTAAGGGCAATTTACAAGGCTCTAAGCTTAGCAAGACCTCTGCTTCAAGGTCAGCCGGTATTGATCCAGTGGGACAACATCACGGCAGTCGCCCACGAAAACAGACAGGGCGGCACAAGAAGCAGGAGGGAAATGGCAGAAACTGCAAGGATTCTTCGCTGGGCGAAAAATCATGTGATAACACTCTCAGCAGTGTTAATTCCGGGAGTGGAAAACTGGGAAGCAGACTTCCTCAGCAGGCATAACCTCCACCCGGGAGAGTGGGGACTTCAGCGGGAAGTCTTCCACATGATTGTAAACCGTTGGGAAAAACCAAAGGTGGACATGATGGCGTCCCGCCTGAACAAAAAACTAGACAGATATTGCGCCAGGTCAAGGGACCCTCAGGCAATAGCGGTGGACGCTCTGGTAACACTGTGGGTGTACCAGTCAGGGTATGTGTTCCCTCATATGCATCTCATACCAAAGTACTGAGAATCATAAGAAGGAGATGAGTAAGAACGATACTCGTGGTTCCGGATGGGTCAAGAAGGACTTGGTACCCGGAACTTCAAGAGATGCTCACGGAAGATCCGTGGCCTCTACCTTTAAGAAAGGACCTGCTCCAGCAGGGGCCTTGTCTGTTCCAAGACTTACCGCGGCTGCGTTTGACGGCATGGCAGTTGAACGCCGGATCCTGAAAGGGCATTCCAGATGAAGTCATCCCTACCCTGGTCGAAGCCAGGAAGGATGTAACCGCAAAACATTTTCACCGCATTTGGCGAAAATATGTTGCGTGGTGTGAGGCCAAGAAGGTCCCTACAGAGGAATTCCAACTGGGTCGTTTCCTACATTTCCTGAAAACAGGACTGTCTATGGGCCTAAAATTAGGGTCCATTAAGGTTCAAATTTCGACCCTGTCGAATTTCTTCCAGAAAGAACTGGCTTCAGTGCCTGAAGTTCAGACGTCTGTAAAAGGGGTACTGCATATACAGCCTCCTTTTGTGCCCCAGTGGCACCTTGGGATCTCAATGTTGTTTTGAGTTTCCTAAAGTCACATTGGTTTGATCCACTCACCACTGTGGACTTGAAATATTTCACATGGAAGGTGATGATGCTATTAGCCCTGGCTTCAGCCAGGCGTGTGTCAGAATGGGCGGCTTTATCATATAAAAGCCCTTACTTAATTTTTCATTCTGACAGGGCAGAATTGAGGACTCGTCCTCAATTTCTCCTTAAGGTGTTTTCTGTTTTTCACATGAATCAACCTATTGTGGTACCTGCGGCTACTAGGGACTTGGAGGACTCCAAGTTACTTGACGTTGTCAGGGCCCTGAAAATATATGTTTCCAGGACGCTTGGAGTCAGAAAATCTGACTCGCTGTTTAGCCTGTATGCACCCAACAAGATGGGTGTTCCTGCTTCTAAGCAGGCGATTGCTCGCTGAATTTGTAGTACAATTCAGTTTGCACATTCTGTGGCAGGCCTGCCACAGCCAAAAATCTGTAAATGCCCACTCCACAAGGAAGGTGGGCTCATCTTGGGCGGCTGCCCGAGGGGTCTCGGCTTTACAACTTTGCCGAGCAGCTACTTGGTCAGGAGCAAATACGTTTGTAAAATTCTACAAAATTGATATCCTGGCTGAGGAGGACCTGGAGTTCTCTCATTTGGTGCTGCAGAGTCATCCGCACTCTCCCGCCCGTTTGGGAGCTTTGGTATAATCCCCATGGTCCTGACGGAGTCCCCAGCATCCACTTAGGACGTTAGAGAAAATAAGAATTTACTTACCGATAATTCTATTTCTCGTAGTCCGTAGTGGATGCTGGGCGCCCATCCCAAGTGCGGATTGTCTGCAATACTTGTACATAGTTATTGTTACAAAAAAATCGGGTTGTTATTGTTGTGAGCCGTCTGTTCAGAGGCTTCTACGTTTTATCATACTGTTAACTGGGTTCCGATCACAGGTTGTACAGTGTGATTGGTGTGGCTGGTATGAGTCTTACCCGGGATTCAAGATCCTTCCTTATTGTGTACGCTCGTCCGGGCACAGTATCCTAACTGAGGCTTGGAGGAGGGTCATAGGGGGAGGAGCCAGTGCACACCAC
The DNA here is from genome assembly GCF_028390025.1 of Pseudophryne corroboree. Lineage (NCBI taxonomy): Eukaryota > Metazoa > Chordata > Amphibia > Anura > Myobatrachidae > Pseudophryne > Pseudophryne corroboree. The sequence goes on from NC_086447.1 coordinate 670,019,324, forward strand.
CTGATCCTAAAGCTTTTACTTTTGTGCCCTGTCTCCTGCGGAGCCGCTATTCCCCATGGTCCTGACGGAGTCCCCAGCATCCACTACGGACTACGAGAAATAGAATTATCGGTAAGTAAATTCTTATTTTGTGCCGTCCGAAAAGTCGAATCAGGACGCACTTATCCGTCAATTGGTCCGTTTTTCGACAGCGGGACTGTCGAATCCGTTTTTAATTGAATATGTCGAATTCCGGCACCCGCCGGCCGGGATTCGACGGTCGAATTGTGTCGAATTTAAAAACGGGCGAAAAAAAGCCGCAATTCGTCCGGAATTGCATATACCCCATAGAATGCATCTGTGCTGAGAATCAGGTTTTGAATTCATGTAGTTTATTAAAAGGTTATCCTTGTTTCTAAGTATGGAAAGTCTGAATTATATTGTTTGTCTTTAATTTTCCAGTCACACTGTGGGAGACTGGTGAAGGTGTGGCTTAGTTCTGCAGACGATTTTGTTCTGTAGTATCGTCCCCTTTGGTTTTTATATTTTGGTTTAGACTATTTCAAAGGATAAATGAACATTGGACCTTATTGTAAACCTACTTGGGCATTTCTAATGCAGAAGAGTCTTAGGACATTTTTGCAGATATTATTTTCACACTGTAGAATCGAAATCTATTGATAATGACTGACATCATACCCTCATTTCTCTTACGTCCTAGAGGATGCTGGGGACTCAAAAAGGACCATGGGGTATAGACGGGAACCGCAGGAGACATGGGCACACTATAAGACTTTTACTATGTGTGAACTGGCTCCTCCCTCTATGCCCCTCCTCCAGACCTCAGTTGGATTCTGTGCCCAGTAGAGACTGGACACTAGGGGAGCTCTACTGAGTTTCTCTGGAAAATACTTTGTTAGGTTTTTTATTTTCAGAGAGACCTGCTGGCTACAGGCTCTCTGCTTCGTGGGACTGAGGGGAGAGAAGTCAGACCTACTTCTGCTGAGTTAAGGGCTCTGCTTCTTAGGCTACTGGACACCATTAGCTCCAGAGGGTTCGATCACTTGGTGCGCCTAGCTGCTTGTTCCCGGAGCCGCACTGTCAACCCCCTCACAGAAGACAGAAGCCGGGTGAGTAGGCAGAAGACTTCAGTAACAGGAGGTACAGTGCAGCGCTCCATGCTCCCACACACACACACCAACGGCACTCACAGGGTGCTGGGCGCTGGGGGGGAGCGCCCTGGGCAGCAAGTTACTGAGGTTGTTAACTGGCAAAAACAGCATATTGGGTGCCTGGGCACTATGTATGAATCCCCCACCAGTATAATAATTTAAATTTAAGCGGGACTACATCGTGCCGGGAAGGGGCGGGGCTTAGCCGCACAGCTTACCAGCGCCATTTTCTCTCTTCACAGTGCATGCAGAGACGCTGGCCCGGACCTCCACTCTCCTTACAAGTACAGGGAGCAAAACGGGGGGGATGGCACAGGCATTGGTGCTTTGTAATACAGCGCAATTTATCATATATTATTTGGTTTTAGTAGTACAGGTTGAGTGTCCCTTATCCAAAATGCTTGGGACCAGAAGTATTTTGGATATCGGATTTTTCCGTATATTGGAATATTTACATAACATAATGAGATATCATGGTGATGGGACCTAAATCTAAGCACAGAAAGCATTTATGTTTCATAAACACCTTATACACACAGCCGGAAGGTAATTTTAGCCAATATTTTTTATAACTTTGTGCATTAAACAAAGTGTGTGTGCATTCACACAATTCATTTATGTTTCATATACACCTTATACACACAGCCTGAAGGTCATTTAATACAATATTTTAAATAACTTTGTGTATTAAACAAAGTTTGTGTACATTGAGCTATCAGAAAACAAAGGTTTCTCTATCTCACTCTTGCTCAATCAATTCCGTATTTCGGAATATTCCGTATTTCGGAATATTCCGTATTTCGGAATATTTGGATATGGGATACTCAACCTGTATATGGGCACTGGGAAGTGAGCTGGCATACTCCCTCTGTGTTCTCTCTACAGGCTTCCCTGTGGGTCTGTCCCCTTTGGCCAGTGTGAGAGTGCGTGTGTCGGTACAGGGTGTCGACATGTCTGAGGCTGAGTGCTCCTCCCCGGAGGAAGTTACTGGGGGTGCAGAGAAGTTTTTGGGAGTGGCTCAGCACAGCCGACTGCTGAATGGGTTGAGTACACTGAATGCAAATGTGGCGTTATTATCTAAAAGGCTGGATAAATCTGATTCTCAGACACAAACATGGAGAAAATCCATGGAGGACGCCTTGTCTCAGGTACAGGCCCCCTCAGGGTCACAGAAACGTTCCTTTACCCAGATGGCAGATACGGATACCGACATGGACTCTGATTCCAGTGTTGACTTTAGTGAAGCCACTTTACATAAAAAATTGGTAAAGAGTATTCAGTACATGATTGTGGCTATTAAATATGTTTTACATATCTCTGAGGAACCTCCTGTTCCAGATACACGGGTTTGTTTATTTAAAAGGAAAAAGCCTGAGGTGAAGTTTCCCCCCTCTCATGAACTGAACGCTCTTTGTGAAAAGGCTTGGCAGTCGCCTGACAAAAGGTGGCAAATTCCCAAGAGAATTTTTATGGCATATCCTTTCCCCTCTGACGACAGGGAGAAATGGGAGTCGTCTCCCAATGTGGACAAAGCTCAGTCCCGACTGTCCAAAAAAGTGGCGCTTCCGTCTCCTGACACGGCTGCCCTCAAGGATCCTGCGGATCGTAAGCAGGAAACGACATTAAAGGCCATTTATATCACTACGGGTGCACTCCTCAGGCCTGCCGTGGCGTCGGCGTGGGTGAGTAGTGCTATTGCTAAGTGGGCTGATAATTTGGCATCTGACATGGATACCCTTGATAAGGATAACAATCTTTTGACTCTTGGTTATATCAGGGACGCTGCAGCTTACCTAAAGGATGCGGCGAGGGATCTTGGGATCAAGGGCCAATGCCATGGCGGTCTCGGCCAGGAGGGCGCTGTGGATTCATCAATGGAATGCTGATGCCGATTCCAAGAAAGCTATGGAAGCTCTTCCGTTTAAAGGTAGTGTCTTGTTTGGTGACGGCCTTGCTGACCTGGTGTCTACCGCTACTGCGGGTAAGTCATCTTTTCTTCCTTATGTTCCCACACAACAGAAAAAGGCGCCCCATTATCAGATGCAGTCCTTTCGGCCTAATAAATACAAAAAAGGAAGGGGCTCGTCCTTCCTTGCTTCAAAAGGTAGAGGAAGGGGAAAAAGGTTGCCTGCTGCGTCTGGCGCGCAGGACCAAAAGTCCTCCCCCGCCTCTGCCAAGTCCACCGCATGACGCTGTGGCTCCCCTACGGTGGTCCGTGCTGGTGGGGGCCCGTCTCCGAATCTTCAGTCAGGTCTGGTTTCAATCGGGCCTAAATCCTTGGGTCTTAGACATAGTACAGGGGTACAAACTGGAGTTTCAGGAGATGCCATGCCCCCCCCCCCCCCAGCCGATTTTTCAAATCAGCTTTGCCAGTTTCTATTTCAGGAAGGGAAGTAGTAAATGCTGCGATACAAAAGCTGTGTCAACAGAGGGTCATTGTCCTGGTTCCCCCGTCCCAACGGGGGGAAGGGTTCTATTCCAGCCTCTTTGTCGTGCCAAAGCGGACGGCTCGGTCAGACCGATCCTGAACCTAAAATCCCTCAATCCGTACTTGAAAACTTTCACGTTCAAGATGGAATCTCTTCGAGCTGTGATCTCCAGCCTAGAAGGGGGGAATTTTATGGCGTCAGTCGACATAAAAGATGCCTACTTACACGTCCCGATATATCCTCCTCATCAGGCCTTCCTGAGATTTGCGGTGCAGGATTGTCATTACCAATTTCAGACGTTGCCGTTTGGGCTTTCCACGGCCCCGAGGGTCTTCACCAAAGTGATGGCGGAAATGATGGTGCTCCTACGCAAACAGGGTGTCACAATTATCCCGTACTTGGACGATCTCCTGATAAAGGCGAGATCAAGAGAGCAGTTGCTAAGAGATGTGGAAATTTCCCTGACGGTTCTGCAACATCATGGTTGGATTCTAAATTTGCCAGTGTCTCAGTTGATCCCGACAACTCGGCTGCCCTTCTTGGGCATGATCCTAGACACGGAACTACAGAGAGTGTTTCTTCCGGCGGAAAAAGCTCTGGAAATCCAGACCATGGTCAAGGAGATTCTGAAACCGGCAAGAGTGTCAATTCATCAATGCACTTGAGTGCTAGGGAAGATGGTTGCGGCTTACGAAGCCATTCCGTTTGGCAGGTTTCATGCCCGGGTGTTTCAGTGGGAGCTGCTGAACAAATGGTCCGGGTCTCACCTGCACATGCACCGGAAGATAAGTCTATCTTCCAGGACCAGAATTTCTCTCCTGTGGTCGCTGCAAAGTTCTCACCTTCTAGAGTGATGCAGGTTCGGAATCCAGGATTGGGTCCTGCTGACCACAGATGCAAGTCTCCGAGGCTGGGGTGCAGTCACACAAGGAAGAAGTTTCCAGGGAAAGTGGTCAAGCCAGGAATCTTGTCTCCACATAAATGTTCTGGAGTTAAGAGCCATTTACAACGGCCTTCTGCAAGCGAAAAACCTTCTTCAAGGTCTACCTGTCCTGATTCAGTCGGACAACATAACAGCGGTGGCGTACGTAAACCGCCAGGGCAGAACAAGGAGCAGAGCGGCAATGGCGGAGGCCACAAGAGTTCTCCGCTAGGCGGAACAGCATGTGAGCGCTCTGTCAGCAGTCTTCCTTCCGGGCGTGGACAACTGGGAAGCAGACTTCCTCAGCAGACACGATCTCCATCCAGGAGAGTGGGCCCTTCATCAAGAGGTATTTGCAGAAGTGACAAGGCATTGGGGAATTCCTCAAATAGACATGATGGCGTCTCGCCTCAACAAGAAGCTTCCGAGGTATTGTTCCAGGTCAAGGGACCCCCAAGCCAGTGCAGTGGACGCCCTGGTAACTCCGTGGGTGTTTCAGTCGGTGTATGTATTCCCTCCACTTCCTCTCATTCCAAGAGTGTTGCGGATCATAAGACGAACATGGGTTCAGGCAATACTCGTCGTTCCAGATTGGCCACGGAGGGCCTGGTATCTGGATCTTCAGGAATTGCTCATAGAAGATCCTTGGCCGCTTCCTCTCCGAGAGGACCTGTTACTGCAGCGGCCATGCGTATTTCCGGACTTACAGCGGCTGCGTTTGACGGCGTGGAGGTTGAACGCCAAATCCTAGCTCGTAAGGTTATTCCCGTGGGAAGTCATCCCCACTCTCCTTAAGGCTAGAAAGGAGGTCACGGCGAAGCATTATCAACGTATTTAGAGAAAATATGTGTCGTGGTGTGAAGCCAAAACAGCTCCTGCGGAGGAGTTTCACTTAGGTAGTTTCCTCCATTTATTGCAGGCAGGCGTGGATGCAGGCCTAAAATTGGGTTCCATCAAAGTGCAGATTTCGGCTTTATCTATTTTCTTTCAAAAAGAATTGGCCGCCCTTCCTGAAGTTCAGACTTTTGTGAAGGGAGTGTTGCATATCCATCCTCCATTTGTGCCCCCAGTGGCACCGTGGGATCTTGAAGTGGTGTTACAATTTGTTATTTCTCACTGGTTTGAACCTTTGCGAAAGGTTGAGTTAAAGTTTCTCACTTGGAAAGTGGTCATGCTTTTGGCCTTGGCGTCTGCCAGACGAGTGTCAGAATTGGCGGCTTTGTCTCACAAGAGCCCCATTTGATTTTCCATGTGGCTAGAGCGGAATTGAGAACTCGCCAACAATTTCTGCCAAAGGTGATTTCTTCATTTCACATAAATAAAACCTATTGTGGTACCTGTGGCTTCGGATGCTGTGGCGGTGCCAAGATCTCTTGATGTCGTAAGAGCTTTAAAAATTTATGTCGCTAGAACGGCTCTTGTTAGGAAAACGGAGGTTCTGTTTGTCCTGTATGCTTCCAACAATATTGGAAATCCTGATTCCAAGCAGACTATTGCACGCTGGATTTGTAATACGATTCAGCACGCTCATTCTACGGCTGGATTGCTGTTGCCGAAGTCAGTGAAGGCCCATTCTACCAGGAAGGTGGGCTCATCTTGGGCGGCTGCCCGAGGGGTCTCGGCACTTCAGCTTTGCCGAGCAGCTACGTGGTCGGGTTCAAACACTTTTGCTAAGTTCTACAAGTTTGATACCCTGGCTGATGAGGACCTCATGTTTGCTCAATCAGTGCTCAGAGTCATCCGCACTCTCCCGCCCGGTCTGGAGCTTTGGTATAGACCCCATGGTCGTTTTGGAGTACCCAGCATCCTCTAGGACGTAAGAGAAAATAGGATTTTAATACCTACCGGTAAATCCTTTTCTCCTAGTCCGTAGAGGATGCTGGGCGCCCATCCCAGTGCGTACTGCTTCTTGCAGTTGTATTGTTGGTTGTTGTTTTCGGTTACACGACGGTTGTGTATCGGTTATGTTCAGCTTGTTGCTGTTCTTTCGTTCATACTGTTATCTGGTATTCAAGCTAATCCAGTTATACGGTGTATTTGTGGTGTGAGCTGGTATGTATCTCACCCTTAGTTTAACAAAAATCCTTTTCCTCGAAATGTCAGTCTCCCCTGGGCACAGTTCCTATAACTGTGGTCTGGAGGAGGGGCATAGAGGGAGGAGCCAGTTCACACCCAGTAAAAGTCTTATAGTGTGCCTATGTCTCCGGATCCCGTCTATACCCCATGGTCCTTTTGGAGTCCCCAGCATCCTCTACGGACCAGGAGAAAAGGATTTACCGGTAGGTATTAAAATCCTATTTTACCTCCTCATACCCTCCTTGAAAGGCATTTCATATATCATACCCTCATGTACCTCATCATATCCTCCTTGAGTCATGCCTTCATTTACCTCATCATACCCTCCATGTGTAAAAGGCATTTCATATATCATACCCTCATTTACCTCCTCATACCCTCCTTGAGAGTCATTTCATATATCATACTCTCATTTTCTCATACGTCCTAGAGGATGCTGGGGATGCTTCAAGAACCATGGGGTATAGACGGGATCCGCAGGAGACATGGGCACACTATAAGAATTTGAATGGGTGTGAACTGGCTCCTCCCTCTATGCCCTCCTCCAGACCCCAGTTAGATTTTGTGCCCAGTGAGACTGGATGCACACTGAGGAGCTCTCCAGAGTTTCTCAGAAAAAGACTTTTATTAGGTTTGTTATTTTCAGGGAGACCTGCTGGCAACAGGCTCCCTGCATCGTGGGACTGAGGGGAGAGAAGCAGACCTACTTCTTCTGAGTTCAAGGGCTCTGCTTCTTAGGCTACTGGACACCATTATCTCCAGAGGGTTCGATCACTTGGTACGCCTAGCTACTTGTTCCCGACGCCGCGCCGTCACCCCCCTCACAGAGCCAGAAGACAGAAGCCGGGTGAGTATGAGAAGATCAGAAGACTTCAGTGACGGCAGAAGACGGCGTTTGAGGTACCGCACAGCGGCCGCGCTGCGCGCCATGCTCCCACACATAACTCGGCACTGCAGGGCGCAGGGGTGGCACCCTGGGCAGCATGAACACCACAAACGCCTCTGGCATCAGTTATAACAGTGCCCAGGCACTAGTTAAGGGACCCCCGCCAGTATAAAGATAATTTTGAGCGGGACTAAAGCGCGCCATGTAGTGGGCGGGGCTTAGCCCACACAACTCTAACCCGCGCCATTTTCTCTTCACAGAAGCTGCAGAGACGCTGGCCCTGACCACCTGTACAAGTAAAAGGGTGCAAAACGGGGGGGGGGGGGGGGGGGGCACAAGTGATTTGGTGCTAAATTATATATATAGAAAGCGATAACAGGTCTGGGCAGTCTTCTTAATTGCTTCAGTACCGGGATAGGCACTGGGTGTGAGCTGGCAGAACTCTATCTGTGTCTCTCTTGCAGGCTTTATTGTGGGTCTGCCTCCTATAGCCCCAGTGTGGTTGTGGGTGTCGGTACGTGTGTGTCAACATGTCTGAGGCTGTATGCTCTTCCCAGGAGGAGGCTGGAGTGGGGACAGAAAATTCTGTGAGAGTGGCCGTGTCGGCAACGCCGACGGATGATTGGGTGAATATGTTGAGTGTTTTAAACGAAAATGTGACTAGGTTGACTAAGAGATTTGACAAATCTGAGTCTAAGAACCAGACATGGAGGAAATCCATGGAAGATGCTTTGTCATAGGCCCAGACCTCTTCGGGGTCACAGAAACGTGCATTTACCCAGATGGCAGATACAGATACCGACATGGACTCTGATTCCAGTGTCGACTATAGTGATGCCAGATTGCATCCAAAACTGGCTAAGAGTATTCAGTACATGATTGTGGCGATAAAAGAAGTATTACATATCACTGAGGACCCTGCTGTTCCTGATACTAGGGTCTGTATGTTTAAAGGAAAGAAACCTGAGGTAACGTTTCCTCCCTCTTATGAACTGAACGCACTTTTTGAAAAGGCTTGGGAAAATCCTGAGAAGATGATACAGGTTCCCAAAAGAATTCCAGTGGCATATCCGTTCCCCTCTGGGGACAGGGAAAGGTGGGAGTTAATCCCCACGGTAGACCAAGCTTTATCGCGTCTATCCAAAAAGGTGGCGCTTCCGTCCCCTGACACGGCAGCCCTAAAGGATCCTGCGGATCGTAACCAGGAAAATACACTAAAATCCATTTATGTCACTACAGGGTCGCTACTCAGGCCTGCCGTTGCTTCGGCATGGGTGAGTAGCGCTATTGAAAAGTGGGCAGATAACTTGTCATCTGAGGTAGATACCCTAGACAGGGATAGTGTGCTTTTGACTCTGGGTCATATCAGGGACGCTGCAGCATATTTAACAGAAGCTGTGAGGGATATTGGCCTTTTGGGATCAAGGGCTAATGCCATGGCAGTATCAGCAAGGAGAGCATTGTGGATTCATCAATGGAATGCTGACGCTGACTCTAAGAAGTAGGGTCTTGTTTGGTGAACAGCAATAGAAATCGCCTCACTATCAGATGCAGTCCTTTCGGCCCAATAAATTCAAAAAAGGACGTGGGTCCTCCTTCCTTGCTGCGAGGGGGAGAGGACGGGGAAAAACGTCACAGGCTGTGGCAAGTTCCCAAGAGCAGAAGTCCTCTCCGGCTTCTACCAAATCCACCGCATGACGCTGGAGCTCCTCTGCGGGAGTCCGCACCGGTGGGGGCACGTCTCCAACTCTTCAGTCAGGTCTGGGTGCACTCGGATCTGGATCCTTGGATAGTAGACATAGTAACCCAAGGGTACAAGTTAGAGTTTAAAGACGTGCCCCCTCGCCGATTTTTCAAATCGGCCTTGCCAGCTTCTCTTCTAGAAAGGGAGATAGTAAGCACTGCGATACTAAAGTTGTGTCAAGATCAACTAATTGTCAAGGTGCCCCCATCACAACAGGGGGAAGGCTTTTATTCGAGCCTGTTCGTGGTCCCGAAGCCGGATGGCTCAGTCAGACCGATTCTGAACCTAAAATCCCTCAATTTCTTTCTAAAAAAATTCAAGTTCAAGATGGAATCTCTCCGAGCTGTGATCTCCAGTCTGGAAGAGGGGGATTTTATGGTGTCGGTCGACATAAAAGATGCCTACTTACATGTCCCTGAGATTTACTGTGCAGGATTGTCATTACCAATTTCAGACGTTGCCATTTGGTCTATCCACGGCTCTGAGGATTTTCACCAAGGTAATGGCGGAAATGATGGTTCTCCTGCGCAAGCAGGGAATCACAATTATCCCGTACTTGGACGATCTCCTCATAAAGGCGAAGTCCAAGGAGCAATTGTTGAAGAGTTTTACCCTTTCACTGACGATTCTGCAACAACACGGTTGGCTACTAAATTTGCCAAGATCACAGTTGGATCCAACACACGGCTGTCTTTCCTGGGTATGATTCTGGATACAGAATTGCAGAGTTTTTCTTCCAGTGGAAAAAGCTCTGGAATTACAGAACATGGTAAAACAGATTCTGAAACCGGCAAAGGTGTCAGTTCTTCAATGCACTCGGTTGCTGGGGAAGATGATGGCGGCCTACGAAGCCATTCCATATGGCAGGTTCCATGCCAGGGTGTTTCAGTGGAACCTGTTGGAACAGTTGTCCGGGTCTCACCTGGACATGCACCGGAAAATAATTCTATCTCCCAGGACCAGAATCTCCCTTCTGTGGTGACTGCACAGTTCTCACCTTCTGGAAGGAAGCAGGTTCGGGATTCAGGATTGGATCCTGGTGACCACAGATGCAAGCCTCCGAGGTTGGGGAGCAGTCACACAGGGAAGAAACTTTCAGGGAAAGTGGTCGAGCCAGGAAGCTTGTCTACACGTAAACATTCTGGAATTAAGAGCCGTTTACAACGGCATACTGCAAGCAGAACATCTTCTTCGCGGTCTGCCTGTCTTGATTCAGTCAGACAACGTGACAGCAGTGGCGTACATAAACCGCCAAGGCGGAACAAGGAGCAGAGCGGCGATGGCCGAGGCCATGAAGATTCTTCGCTGGGCGGAAAGACATGCCACCGCTCTGTCAGCAGTCTTCATTCCGGGAGTGGACAACTGGGAAGCAGACTTCCTCATCAGACACGATCTCCATCCAGGAGAGTGGGGTCTTCATCAAGAGGTCTTTGCAGAAGTGACAAGTCGTTGGGGAGTTCCTCAAGTTGACATGATGGCGTCCCGCCTCAACAAGAAACTTCAGAGATATTGTTCCAGGTCAAGGGACCCTCAAGCGATAGCGGTGGACGCCCTAGTGACACCGTGGGTGTTTCTGTCGGTATATGTGTTCCCTCCACTTCCACTCATTCCAAAGGTGATAAAAATTATAAGAAGAACAAGGGTTCAGGCGATCCTCATTGTTCCGGGCTGGCCAAAAAGGGCCTGGTATCCAGATCTTCAGGAGTTACTCGTAGAAGATCCCTGGCCTCTTCCTCTTCGGGAGGACCTATTACAACAGGGGCCGTGCGTGTATCAGGACTTATCGCGGCTGCGTTTGATGGCGTGGCGGTTGAACGCCAAATCCTAGCCCGGAAGGGTATTCCCAGTGAAGTAATTCCCACACTTCTTCAGGCTAGAAAAGAAGTAACGGCAAAGCATTACCACCGTATTTGGAGAAAATATATGTCTTGGTGTGAATCCAAGAAGGCTCCTACGGAAGAATTTCACCTGGGGCGTTTGCTCCATTTCCTACAAGCAGGTGTGGAGGTGGACCTAAAGTTAGGCTCTATTAAAGTACAGTTTTCGGCCTTGTCGATCTTTTTTCAGAAAGAATTGGCTTCTCTTCCAGAAGTTCAGACCTTCGTAAAAGGTGTGCTGCACATCCAACCTCCATTTGTGCCTCCTGTGGCACCGTGGGATCTTAATGTGGTGTTGCAATTTTTGCAATCACATTGGTTTGAACCTTTTGCGAAAGGTTGAGTTAAAATTCCTTACTTGGAAAGTGGTCATGTTGTTGGCCTTGGCGTCCGCAAGACGAGTGTCTGAATTGGCGGCTTTGTCTCACAAAAGCTACTATTTGATTTTCCATGCGGATAGAGCAGAGTTGAGAACTCATCAACATTTTCTGCCAAAAGTGGTTTCATCTTTTCACGTAAACCAGCCTATTGTGGTGCCAGTGGCTACTGAGGCCTTGGCGGAGTCAAAGTCTCTCGATGTGGTCAGAGCTTTGAAAATCTATGTCGCCAGAACAGCTCAGATTAGGAAAACAGAGGCTCTGTTTGTCCTGTGGGCTCCCAACAATATTGGGGCTCCTGCTTCCAAGCAGACAATTGCACGCTGGATCTGTAATACGATTCAGCAGGCTCATTCTACGGCAGGATTGCCGTTACCGAAATTGGTGAATGCCCATTCTACCAGGAAAGTGGGCTCATCCTGGGCGGCTGCCCGAGGGGTCTCGGCATTACAGCTTTGCCGAGCTGCTACTTGGTCAGGGTCAAACACCTTTGCAAAGTTTTACAAGTTTGATACCCTGGCTGGGGAGGACCTCTTGTTTGGTCAATTGGTGCTGCAGAGTCATCCGCACTCTCCCGCCCGTTCTGGAGCTTTGGTATAAACCCCATGGTTCTTGAAGCATCCCCAGCATCCTCTAGGACGTATGAGAAAATAGGATTTTAATACCTACCGGTAAATCTTTTTCTCTTAGTCCGTAGAGGATGCTGGGCGCCCGTCCCAGTGCGGGCTGTATCTGCAGTTTGGTTATAATTACGCTCATGTTGCGTTGAGTTCAGTCAAATCTGTGACTGCTGTTGATCATGCCGTTGCATGCGTTGTTGGTGAATGCCATGTTGTACGGCGTGTTGGTGGTGTGAGCTGGTATGTATCTCACCTTAGTTTAAAATAATTAAATAAATCCTTTTCCTCGAAATGTCCGTCTCCCTGGGCACAGTTCCTATAACTGGGGTCTGGAGGAGGGGCATAGAGGGAGGAGCCAGTTCACACCCATTCATAGTCTTATAGTGTGCCCATGTCTCCTGCGGTTCCCAGTCTATACCCCATGATTCTTGAAGCATCCCCAGCATCCTCTACGGACTAAGAGAAAAGGATTTACCGGTAGGTATTAAAATCCTATTTACCTCCACATACCCTCCTTGAGTGAGAGGCATTTCATATGTCATACCCTCATTTACCTCATCATACCCTCCTTGAGTGAGAGCAGAGGTGTAGCTAGGTGCCATGGTGCCCGGAGTAAGGTTATTTTTCGTTGCCCCCTCCCCTAGACCTTTGTGGCGCACAGTGCGAAAGTTTCCTCTGGGTACCACTCCATGTTAAAAACAGGGACAGTGTGCGCCGAATGCACGCAACAAATATATAGGGCCGTGGCTTCATGGGGAAGGGGCATGGTCACAGAATAGTACCAATTCACATTATACCGCACAGTAGTACTCCTTATACACGTTACACCACACAGTAGAGCCGCTTATACACGTTTCACCACAGTAGAGCCCCTTATACACGTTACACCACAGTAGTGACGCTTACACATGTTACACCACAGTAGTGATGCTTACACATGTTACACCACAGTAGAGACGCTTATATATGTTACACCACAGTAGTGACACTTACACATGTTACACCACAGTAGTTATGCTTACACATGTTACACCACAGTAGAGACGCTTAAATATGTTACACCACAGTAGAGACGCTTGTATATGTTACACCACAGTAGATACTTATACACGTTACACTACACTAGAGCCGCTTATACACATTATGCCACAGTAGAGCCGCTTATACATTTTACGTTGCCGCTTCTAATGCAAAAATATGTGCTGCAGCATCAGTCTAGAGAGGGGTGCTGTACCAACTGGGGCAGAGAGAGGTGCCGCAGCATCAATGTAGAGAGGGGTGCTGCCTTAGCCGGGGCAGAGAGGGGTGCTGCCTTAGCCGGGGCAGAGAGGGGTGCTGCCTTAGCCGAGGCAGAGAGGGGTGCTGCCTTAGCCGGGGCAGAGAGGGGTGCTGCCTTAGCCGGGGCAGAGAGGGGTGCTGCCTTAGCCGGGGCAGAGAGGGGTGCTGCCTTAGCCGGGGCAGAGAGGGGTGCTGCCGCAGCTGGGGCAGAGAGGGGTGCTGCCGCAGCTGGGGCAGAGAGGGGTGCTGCCGCAGCTGGGGCAGAGAGGGGTGCTGCCGCAGCTGGGGCAGAGAGGGGTGCTGCCGCAGCCGGGGCAGAGAGGTGTGCTGCAGCAGTTGAGCCAGAAAGAGGTGCTGCAGCAGTGGGGGCAGAGAGTGATGCTGCAGGACAGAAGTAACCCTGCTGCACAACTACAAGCAGACAGTGAGACATATAAATGGGGCGGCAGAGCTCCGGCATGTGCCGGCTGTCAGTGTCTCCTGCTGTTGCCTCTGGCCTGCCCTGTTCCCTACCTAGTCTCCGCATCCGTGCGACCCCCTGCGCCCTCTAACTTTTTCAGTGCCTGAAGCTCGAGCTCCACCGGAGCCACCCTCGCTACACCCCTGAGTGAGACGCATTTCATATATCATACCCTCATTTACCTCATCATACCCTCCTTGAGTGAGAGACATAGCATATATCATACCCTCCTTGAGTGAGAGGCACGTCATGTTTAGCGTAGCCGTAGGCACTTCCTAAAATCTGCTTGCAAAAAAAGTCTCTCTTGGTCTCTTACAATTAAATATTGATCAAAAGGCTGGAAAGGTGCACGCATTGTAGTACAGAGGTTAATGTTTTTGCTACGCAGATTAAAAAAATCTGTTTCAATTTATAAAAACACAAAGCTATTTGGGAAAAATGGAAAACTATAATGGAAAGGATCCACCTGTAATTGGTTATGTTGACATTAGTGGAGCATTAAAAAGCCTCAAGAGTAATCTGTACTTCCTAGACAACAAAAACAATAGACAAATCCTCAGTGCGCACAGAAGCTTCCTGTGCCTAACAATTGAAATGGGAGTCGCATATAAGCTCTCTAGACATGAAAAATAAGCTGTGAGCGCTAACACTTTCATACATACTGTAATACTCCTCTGTGATTTTTTTTTTTTTAAATACCAAAAGGTCAGGAAAATACCCTTATATTCGAATGGGGTTTCAATGTCCCACACAACAGTTCTCAGTGAGTAAACTGTCCACCAAGTGAATAAATAATGGGTTCGCCCCCTACAGGTTACACAAAATGCAGATTCCTCCTCCCATTTCCATATGTAGCTTCTCATTGTCAAGTTCTCACATCATATAGAGGAAGCAAATTCCAAAAATAGCAGATCATAGTGTAAAAACATTTCTCTGACGTCCTAGTGGATGCTGGGAACTCCGTAAGGACCATGGGGAATAGCGGCTCCGCAGGAGACTGGGCACAAAAGTAAAGCTTTAGGACTACCTGGTGTGCACTGGCTCCTCCCCCTATGACCCTCCTCCAAGCCTCAGTTAGATTTTTGTGCCCGAACGAGAAGGGTGCACACTAGGGGCTCTCCTGAGCTGCTTAGTGAAAAGTTTAGTTTTAGGTTTTTTATTTTCAGTGAGACCTGCTGGCAACAGGCTCACTGCATCGAGGGACTAAGGGGAGAAGAAGCGAACTCACCTGCGTGCAGAGTGGATTGGGCTTCTTAGGCTACTGGACACCATTAGCTCCAGAGGGATCGAACACAGGCCCAGCCATGGAGTCCGGTCCCAGAGCCGCGCCGCCGGCCCCCTTACAGAGCCAGAAGCAAGAAGAGGTCCGGAAAATCGGCGGCAGAAGACATCCTGTCTTCACCAACGTAGCGCACAGCACTGCAGCTGTGCGCCATTGCTCCTCAGCACACTTCACACTTCGGTCACTGAGGGTGCAGGGCGCTAGGGGGGGGCGCCCCGAGCAGCAATAAAAACACCTTGGCTGGCGAAAATACATCACATATAGCCCCCAGGGCTATATGGATGAATTTTAACCCCTGCCAGATTACACTGAAAAACGGGAGAAAAGGCCGCCGAGAAAGGGGCGGAGCCTATCTCCTCAGCACACTGGCGCCATTTTCCCTCACAGCTCCGTTGGAGGGAAGCTCCCTGGCTCTCCCCTGCAGTCACTACACTACAGAAAGGGTTAAAAAAGAGAGGGGGGCACTAATTAGGCGCAGTATAAACAATACAGCAGCTATAAGGGGAAAAACACTTATATAAGGTTATCCCTGTATATATATATATAGCGCTCTGGTGTGTGCTGGCAAACTCTCCCTCTGTCTCCCCAAAGGGCTAGTGGGGTCCTGTCCTCTATCAGAGCATTCCCTGTGTGTGTGCTGTGTGTCGGTACGTTTGTGTCGACATGTATGAGGAGGAAAATGATGTGGAGGCGGAGCAAATTGCCTGTAATAGGGATGTCACCCCCTAGGGGGTCGACACCTGAGTGAATAAACTGCTGGAAGGAATTACATACAGTGTCAGCTCTTTACAAAAGACAGTGATTGACATGAGACAGCCGGCTACTCAGCTTGTGCCTGTCCAGACGTCTCATAGGCCGTCAGGGGCTCTAAAGCGCCCGTTACCTCAGATGGCAAATACAGACGCCGACACGGATACTGACTCCAGTGTCGACGGGGAAGAGACAAATATGACTTCCAGTAGGGCCACACGTTACATGATTGAGGCAATGGAAAATGTTTTACACATTTCTGATAATACGAGTACCACCAATAGGGGTATTATGTTCAGTGAGGAAAAACTACCTGTAGTTTTCCTGAATCTGAGAAATTAAATGAGGTGTGTGATGAAGCGTGGGTTTCCCCCGATAAAAAACTGATAATTTCTAAAAAGTTATTGGCATATATCCTTTCCCGCCAGAGGTTAGGGTGCGTTGGGAAACACCCCCTAGGGGGGATAAAGCGCTCACACGCTTGTCAAAACAAGGGCTCTACCCTCTCCTGAGATGGTCGCCCTTAAGGATCCTGCTGATAGAAAGCAGGAGGGTATCCTAAAATGTATTTACACACATACTGGTGTTATACTGCGACCAGCAATCGCCTCAGCCTGGATGTGCAGTGCTGGGTTGGCGTGGTCAGATTCCCTGACTGAAAATATTGATACCTTAGATAGGGACAGTATATTATTGCCTGTAGAGCATTTAAAAGATGCATTTCTATATATGTGTGATGCACAGCGGGATATTTGCCGACTGGCATCAAGAGTAAGTGCGCTGTCCATTTCTGCCAGAAGAGGGTTATGGACACGACAGTGGTCAGGTGATGCGGATTCCAAATGGCATATGGAAGTATTGCCTTATAAAGGGGAGGAGTTATTTGGGGTCGGTCTTTCAGACCTGGTGGCCACGGCAACAGCTGGGAAATCCACGTTTTTACCCCAGGTCGCCTCTCAACATAAGAAGACGCCGTATTATCAGGCGCAGTCCTTTCGTTCCTATAAGGGCACGTGGGCAAAAGGTTCCTCATTTCTGCCCCGTGACACAAAGGGAAACGGCTGCAGAAATCAGCCAGTTCCCAGGAACAGAAGCCCTCCCCCGCCTCTGCCAAGCCCTCAGCATGACGCTGGGGCTTTACAAGCAGACAGGGAGGCAGTGTTGGAAGCCATTCACAAGCTGTATTCCCAGCAGGTGATAATTAAGGTACCCCTCCTGCAACAGGGAAAGGGGTATTACTCCACACTGTTGTGGTACCGAAGCCGGACGGCTCGGTGAGACCGATTTTAAATCTAAAATCTTTGAACACTTACATACAGAGGTTCAAATTCAAGAGAAGGGGACTACATGGTGTCTCTGGACATCAAGGATGCTTACCTTCATGTCCAAATTTACCCTTCTCACCAAGGGTACCTCAGGTTTGTGGTACAGAACTGTCACTATCAGTTTCAGACGCTGCCGTTTGGATGGTCCACGGCACCCCGGGTCTTTACCAAGGTAATGGCCGAAATGATGATACTCCTTCGAAGGAAGGGAGTTTTAGTTATCCCTTACTTGGACGATCTCCTGATAAGGGTAAGATCCTGGGAACAGTTGGAGGTCGGGGTAGCACTATCTCAGGTAGTGTTGCGACAGCACGATTGGATTCTCAATATTCCAAAATCGCAGCTGGTTCCGACGACTCGTCTTCTGTTCCTAGGGATGATTCTGGACACAGTTCAGAAAAAGGTGTTTCTCCCAGAGGAGAGAGCCAGGGAGTTATCCGAGCTAGTCAGGAACCTCCTAAAACCGAGCCAAGTCTCAGTGCATCAATGCACAAGGGTTCTGGGAAAAATGGTAGCTTCCTACGAAGAAAAGCCATTCGGCAGATTCCACGCAAGAACTTTCCAGTGGGACCTGCTGGACAAATGGTCCGGGTCGCATCTTAAGATGCATCAGCGGATAACCCGGTCACCAAGGACAAGGGTGTCCCTCCTGTGGTGGTTGCAGAGTGCTCATCTTCTAGAGGGCCGCAGAGTCGGCATTCAGGACTGGGTCCTGGTGACCACAGATGCCAGCCTGCGAGGCTGGGGAGCAGTCACACAGGGAAGAAATTTCCAGGGCTTATGGTCAAGCCTGGAGACATCATTTCACATAAATATCCTGGAGCTAAGGGCCATTTACAATGCTCTCAGCTTAGCAAGACCTCTGCTTCAAGGTCAGCCGGTGTTGATCCAGTCGGACAACATCACGGCAGTCACCCATGTAAACAGACAGGGTGGCACAAGAAGCAGTCAATGGCAGAAGCTGCAAGGATTCTTCGCTGGGCGGAAAATCATGGGATAGCACTGTCAGCAGTATTCATTCCGGGAGTGGACAACTGGGAAGCAGACTTCCTCAGCAGGCACGGCCTCCACCCGGGAGAGTGGGGACTTCACCCAGAAGTCTTCCACATGATTGTAAACCATTGGGAAAAACCAAAGGTGGACATGATGGCGTCCCGCCTAAACAAAAAATTGGACAGGTATTGCGCCAGGTCAAGGGAACCTCAGGCAATAGCTGTGGACGCTCTGGTAACACCGTGGGAGTACCAGTCAGTGTATGTGTTCCCTCCTCTTCCTCTCATACCAAAAGTACTGAGAATTATAAGGCGGAGGGGAGTAAGAACTATACTCATGGCTCCGGATTGGCCAAGAAGGACTTGGTACCCGGAACTTCAAGAGATGCTCACGGAGGACCCGTGGCCTCTACCTCTAAGAAAGGACCTGCTCCAGCAAGGACCCTGTCTATTCCAAGACTTACCGCGGCTGCGTTTAAGGCAGGGCGGTTGAACGCCGGATCCTGAAGGAAAAAGGCATTCCGGATGAAGTCATCCCTACCCTGATCAAGCCAGGAAGGATGTAACCGCAAAGCATTATCACCGCATTTGGCGAAAATATGTTGCGGGGTGCGAGGCCAGTAAGGCCCCGATGGAGGAATTTTCAACTAGGTCGATTCCTGCATTTCCTGTAAACAGGAGTGTCTATGTGCCTAAAATTGGGGTCCATTAAGGTTCAAATTTCGGCCCTGTCAATTTTCTTCCAGAAAGAACTAACGTCAGTTACTGAAGTTCAGACGTTTTGTAAAAGGGGTACTGCATATACAGCCTCCTTTTGTGTCTCCAGTGGCACCTTGGGATCTCAATGTAGTTTTGGGGTTCCTAAAGTCACATTGTTTTGAACCACTTGAATCTGTGGAGTTAAAATATCTCACATGGAAAGTGGTCATGTTGTTGGCCCTGGCCTCGGCCAGGCGCGTGTCAGAATTGGGGGCTTTATCCTGTAAAGGCCCTTATCTGATCTTCCAGACAGGGCGGAATTGAGGACTCATCCTCAATTTCTCCCTAAGCTGTTTTCAGCGTTTCACGTGAACCAGCCTATTGTGGTACCTGCGGCTACTAGGGACTTGGAGGACTCCAAGTTGCTGGACGTAGTCAGGGCCCTGAAAATATGTTTCCAGGACGGCTGGAGTCAGAAAATCTGACTCGCTGTTTATCCTGTATGCACCCAACAAGCTGGGTGCTCCTGCTTCTAAGCAGACTATTGCTCGTTGGATTTGTAGCACAATTCAGCTTGCACATTCTGTGGCAGGCCTGCCACAGCCAAAATCTGTAAAAGCCCATTCCACACGGAAAGTGGGCTCATCTTGGGCGACTGCCCGAGGGGTCTCGGCTTTACAACTTTGCCGAGCAGCTACTTGGTCAGGGGCAAACACGTTTGCTAAATTCTACAAATTTGATACCCTGGCTGAGGAGGACCTGGAGTTCTCTCATTCGGTGCTGCAGAGTCCATCCGCACTCTCCCGCCCGTTTGGGAGCTTTGGTATAATCCCCATGGTCCTTACGGAGTTCCCAGCATCCACTAGGACATCAGAGAAAATAAGAATTTACTTACCGATAATTCTATTTCTCATAGTCCGTAGTGGATGCTGGGCGCCCATCCCAAGTGCGGATTGTCTGCAATACTTGTACATAGTTATTGTTACAAAAATCGGGTTATTGTGGTTGTGAGCCATCTTTCCAGAGGCTCCTCTGTTATCATGCTGTTAACTGGATTCAGATCACAGGTTGTACGGTGTGATCGGTGTGGCTGGTATGAGTCTTACCCGGGATTCATAAATCCTTCCTTATTGTGTATGCTCGTCCGGGCACAGTATCCTAACTGAGGCTTGGAGGAGGGTCATAGGGGGAGGAGCCAGTGCACACCAGGTAGTCCTAAAGCTTTACTTTTGTGCCCAGTCTCCTGCGGAGCCGCTATTCCCCATGGTCCTTACGGAGTTCCCAGCATCCACTACGGACTATGAGAAATAGAATTATCGGTAAGTAAATTCTTATTTTTAATTTTGAAAGATGGCACACTTTACACACAATGGGGCAGATGTGTTAACCTGTAGAAGGCATAAGGAAGTGATAAACCAGTGATACGTGCAAGGTGATTAACGCACCAGCCAATCAGCTCCTAACTGTTAATTTACATATTGAAGCTGATTTGCTGGTGCGTTTATCACCTTGCACTTATTACTGGTTTATCACTTCCTTATACCTTCTCCAGGTTAATACATCTGCCTCAATAAAACAAAAACAGGCAGTGATACATTGTCCTGAGTTTAAAAGATGGCCTCCTACCAGATTGGAAAAAGTTAATGGTAGTTCAGTAAAGATGAAATGTCCTCTGCAGTAAGACCTTCTTGACAATGGATGGTTCACCTCCTGGTCAGCTTCAGACTGCCCCCCACCAACACGTTTCGTCCCTTCCACTAAATGAATACATGGTGCGATCGATTGCACGTTTTTCAAAAATTCACTGTATTACACCATCGGGATGGGGGATAAAGATGCAAATCATTAGTATCCCTCCTAAGTGCAAGT
The DNA here is from genome assembly GCF_028390025.1 of Pseudophryne corroboree. NCBI lineage: Eukaryota > Metazoa > Chordata > Amphibia > Anura > Myobatrachidae > Pseudophryne > Pseudophryne corroboree. Next base: position 670,040,061 of record NC_086447.1, read on the forward strand.
AATTCCATGTCTAAAAAATTATTTTTAAAGTTTGAGGGGTGATTTATAAAATGTAAAAGAAGGTGCTTTAACTCGGAAGTACTAATCATTTTGGCTTTCTTTTTCATAGCAAATTGGTTGCTAAAGTATTTCCCTTTGCCAAAACTACATGAAGGCCCACGGCACAATTCTATTTAATAAATGCAGTGCTTGGGGGTGCATGGAAGGGATAGGTTATACATTGAATCATAGTCATTTGTATTATTTTTAATAAAATTCTTGCCTTGTGCTCATGTTTTAAATAATACCCTTAGGCTTATTGTCTAAATACTAATGGTGCAGTTAGTAAGAACTTGCCTACAGCATAATAATCAATGGCATTTTGCAATCCTCCCGTTTCATTTCAAAATAGTGCGGAATAAAAAAATAAGACATTTTTTTCCTCTCCTGCTTAAGTGAGTTAAAATTCTTTATATTTATTTTTTTTCCCTCTACACTGCAGCAAAGCACAAAATGTTATACTACTAGCATTCTGTGATGCTCCTAGTGACTGGGCTGTTAAAATACTGACATATGGGCAATTGCACATTTACATAAGCATGGAAAACAGGGCATCCAGTGTATTTCTGTACCTGCTGGGAGCGCAACATCCAAGTCGGCAGAAAAACTCATTCTTTGAAAAACAAGCAGGGCTCTAGTCCAACTCTTACTGGAAGGAACTAATCTTATTTTTACAGTACCAGTGCTGAATTGCTATTTTGTTTTCACCAACGCCTCTTATTTCTAGTCCGGTGCCAGTCAACCAGACTCTCAAGAAAGTTTGTTTGAAAGACTAGCGTGATGTATTTTATGGACAGACATATAAATGTGTTAATCTTGAAATTTCCTTCTGCACTGCATTGCCTAGTACACTTACAGTATGTACACTATTTACAGATGTACTGTACATAACATTTTAATTCCTTACAAGAGAAAATGTAATATGATTATGAATCGTTTAAATCCAGCATAAATTGTCTCCATCTTTTCCCTGTATACTGTTCTTATTTCTAAATGCAAAGTAGCGTTTAAGTCACAATCCTACTTACTCAGATATTTAATGTTTTTTTTATGAGGCCTAATCCATTTTTTAAATAGCACAAAAGTCTAAAACATATCAAGTTTCATATAGACCAGAAAAAAAGTTGACCAGGAATTTCCTTATATGTAAACTGTCTACAGATTGTCAGGCTGCAACCCGGGACTCCATGCGCGGCGAAGCTGCTTGCCAATGGAAAGGGGGGTGGCTTCTTGTGAATGACGCAATCGTGAGCCACGCCTCCCCTTTCCGTCACAGTGGGGGCATGGCCAGCACTCTGTGAGCTGCTGCTAATGCCCCCAGTCCCTCTGCCTCACTGCATGCGCACAGCGTCTATTCACCAAAGCTCTGAACTTAGCAGAGCAGCGAGTGATAGGGAGCCTCCCAACTGCCCCCTCCCCCCACCCCCACTGCGGGACATTGCGGCCTGCGGGAGGGACAGCGGGAAAGACCTAAAAAAAGGGACAGTCCTGCGAAAATCGGGACAGTTGGGAGGTATGCATTGTGGACATTAAAAGATAAATTATATCTGCAGAGTAAAAAATAATTATTACTTCAGATTGAAAATAAATGTGCCCATATCTTACATGGATTACAGTGTCTGTATAATAGTTTGCGACATCTGCATTTCTAAAATGTCTCTTTGGAAAGTGCTAATTTTATTAGCTAATGAGAGAGATGAATGTGTCCCTGCAGTGCTGTATTCGGTTCTTACGGGACCGTAACTAGGTATGTGCGGAGTGTGCCACTGCACATAGTGCTGCAGGGTGAGGGGCGCTGTTGGCCCCGCCCCTGTCTTCTTCCCCCAACCCCTTCAGTCGCTAATAATATGCAACGTTCATGAACTTAACTTGAGAGCTCTTTGTCATTCAGTCACTGACCTTTATTACATATCAAGATACTGACATACCGGGTGGTCTTCAGGTTGCAGACTGTCGGGATCCTGCGCACAGTTTACTGGCGCCGGAATCCCGACATCTTTCTCCCTCGTGGGGGTCCACGACCCCCTTGGAGGGAGACTAAATAGCGTGGCGCGCAAGGGGCTCATTTGCGCTCGCCACGCTGTCGGTATGCCGGCGGTCGGCCTTCCGGCGCCGGTATGCTGGTCGCCGGGAGCCCGGCCGCCGGCATACCATACCACACCCGACATACCTGGGATTTGAACCCATTGCCTGTGGCATTGCAGTTATGCTGGCCATACATTAGGTCGATATCATGTACTAATACACAATTTTTATGCCTCATACGATGTTATATGTATAATCACCGCACTAAATGAGATGTTAGAACGCTAAAGGTGTAAAGAGCTCTAATACATGTAAAGAAAAATGTATTGTAATAAAATAAATGTTTAACAGCACTTTCATGTGCAAATGTGTGAGTCCATATAAGGTCCATTGCAGTGGGTTCCGTATATCTTGCTGGCGGTCAGCACCGCACTTAATTGGTATGACTGAGGAGAAAGTTAACTATCTCTCCCTACAGCTGTGCATGTTTTGGTTAAGATTACGATGCAATGCGCAGCCCTACGGGTCGAATGTCGCATCCTCTAATCATACGTGCAGTCCATATAATCTGTCGTAATCGTATGCACATCGTACCATGTTTTCTGCACATTCAACACATCGTAAGATTTTTTTGAGTGGCATTTCCATTGACCTTTTTTTTTTTTTTTTAGTAATTGTGAGGCACACAATCGATTGTTTGACGACAGGTCGTTAGCACATTGTGGGTAATTCCAAGTTGATCGCAGCAGGAAATTTTTTAACAGTTGGGCAAAACCATGTGCACTGCAAGGGAGGCAGATATAACATGTGCAGAGCGAGTTAGATTTGGGTGTGGTGTGTTCAGTCTGCAATCTAATTTGCAGTGTAAAAATAAAGCAGCCAGTATTTACCCTGCAAAGAAACAAAATAACCCAGCCAAATCTGACTCTCTCTGCACATGTTATATCTGCCCCCCCCCCCCCCCCCCCCTGCAGGGCACATGGTTTTGCCCAACTGCTAAAAAATTTCCTGCTGCGATCAACTTGGAATTACTCCCATTGTGTGTCACTCGTGTGTCCGGGACTGCGAGGGAGCTGTCATGATATGACTCACATCGAATGCGGGTCATCCTCAGGGCCGGCTCTACCATTAGGCAGCTTTAGGAAGCTGCCTAGGGGCGCCAGCTACTGGAAGGCGGCACTGAATTCATCTAGAAAAAAATAAAGGATATCTCTGTATGCGGCTTCCTCCTTTTACACTGCGCTGGCTGCTGCGGGTCTAATCGGATGAAGCCCCCGCTATCAGGCTATACCACATAGTGCCTCAGAGCTTCCTCCGTGCTGACACATATAACATCAAGTCATGTGAAGGCACATAGGAGGTGGGTGTAAATATGGTTCCCGAGGGGCGCCCCACAGCTGCTCTTCATAGCCCTGATGCACCTCCTCTAGGCCCCTGGATCTCGGCTCTCCAGCAGCAAGCAGCATCTGACTACATGTCTGGCTTCTGCCACCTGTAAGAGCAACTATGTTAATTACGAAAGAAAACAAGAAAGCAACTTTTAGGTAAGCAACCCATATGGGGGTTTCAGTTGGACCACAGACAGTAAAGATCTTACAGCTTGATGGGTGGTTTGCACTTGTAACACGGGGGCACAATACAGTACATATGGAGGAGGGGGGGCAGGAATGAACTTACAGATGGGGGGATGGAACACAATAATGAGCATACAGTATAACGGCACTCAGCAAAAATATTACATTTGCCTCAGTGTCCTATACGATTCCTAACATGCCAGCTAGATTGTATACAGTACATAGGCAGAAAGATGGTTGTCACTCAAGGTTTTGAAGTGAAAGTACATTGTGAACAAAGTGACTAAATTTTGTGACTTTGTTTACAATATACTTTTTCACTTTGAAAGACCTTAGTGTTGTCCCTTTTCTCTGTATTTGTATTTGTATTAATGATGAAAATTCATCCCAGCCCACCAAGTGGCCACCTGCAACTCCTGTCCAAGAGGTGGTAGTGGTGGGCTTTGCAGGTTAGGGGGCATTAGGCCATACTTGCCTACTTTTGAAAAAGCATTTCAGGGAGATTGTGAAAGTAACACCTATCAGCGCGGGCGCGCACTGCTACATCGGAGAGGCGTGTCATGAAAATGACTTACATCCATATGTAAATGAGGCCCAAAGTTAGTGAGATCTATTTGTTGAAGAAAAGACACTGATATTTTGCAGGATTTGTCCGTGTATTGTGTTTTACAAGAGGTTCCATATACTGTAAGTGGCCATAGGGATCATTGTGTCTTATAACCAATGCAGGGAAATGGCACTAATGATCCCATTTGAATGTATGTAGCTCTGATTTATTTTTCTCCCAAGAATGTAATAGCTGCATAATGGGGGTAAGGTGCAATCTGGGAGATTACTGCTATTTCAGGGAGTCTCCTGCAGAATGAGGGAGAGTAGGCAACTATGCATTAGGCTGAAGCTTTGCCTAGGGTGCAGAGGCCTTGAACCGGTCCTGGTCGTCCTTATGTATGTCCAGCATTAGGGTGCATCAAACACATTCGTAATGCTTGCTGTCCCTATTCTTAAAATGTACCTTTTTAAGCATAGAAACAACTGTGCAAATTTTTTTTTGATGTACGATTTGACTTAGGTGGTCCACCTCCACAACCAAAAATTGTCTGTATTGTACTGTACTGTACTGTACTGTATTGTATTATACAAAACAACTAACTTTAGCAAAACAAAGCCAACTTTTGTATGTGTGCCATAAATGCGTGTCTTACATTGATGAATGCGTGTCTTACAGTGATATAAGAACATAAAGAAAGGGAACAGCATGAAGCCTCATGGGCCTATCGTGGCTGTTCCCATCCAAATCACAAATCATTAATCAAATCATTTTCTTTTTCAGATAAAATAAATAGAAATTTATAGAAATGCATAGAAATAAAATAGAAAAATAGAAATTAATAGAAATCTTTAATCTTCAGGGGCATGGTGGGCCACATAAATATCATTTCAGATTCTTCAAAATTGGTATGCAATATATCCTTAACAATTCAAAAAAATGTAGCATGGGGACAAATCATTTTTCTTACTTTTAAAAATTCATGGCGTTTGATGCACCCTAGCCAGCATCATTCACTCAATTCATTGAGCTATCGGCCCTTATAGAAAGCTAAAGAATTCTAATCTAGAAATTCTAACTATATGAAGCTTACCTTGTACTTTCTGAAAAAAATGTCAGCATTGCAGCTGAGCAGATTTTTGGAGTGTGTGGCTGCAAGGGACTGGATGTGTCTCTGCAAACTACATAGATCAGCTCAATTGCAATATGGATTATTTTGGGCCTAATTCAGATCTGATCGCAGCAGCAAATGTTAGCTAATGGGCAAAACCATGTGCACTGCAGGGGGGGCAGATATAACATGTGCAGAGAGAGTTAGATTTGGTGGGTTATTTTGTTTATGTGCAGGGTAAATACTGGCTGCTTTATTTTTACACTGCAATTTAGATGTGGGTGGGGTGTGTTCAAACTGAAGTCTAACTCTTTCTGCACATGTTATATCTGCCTTCCCTGAGGTGCACATTGGGGCTAATTCAGACCTGATCGCTGCTGTGCGTGTTCGCACAGCAGCAATCATGTCTGAAGTGCGCATGTGCCGGCGCTACAGTGCGCCAGTGCATGCCAGACAGCCGACGGCTCATGTAGCCCAGCGATTGCCTCTGCCTGATTGACAGGCAGAGGAGGTCGCTGTGCGGGGGCCGCCGTTTAGGGGGCGTGGTCTAGGCAACGCAGGCATGCCCGGACCGTTGGGGGGGCGGGCCCCGGCGGCTGCGTGATGTCACACACAGCTGCTGCAACCCGGACAGCGACGAGTAGCTCCCTGCCAGCGCGCAGGAGCTGCGCTGGCAGGGAGCTACACCTGAAGTATAAATGCAACGCCGCTGTGCGATGCTTTTGTACTTCTACGATGGGGCAGGGACTGAAATGCGAGGCGGGCTAGCCCTGTGCTGGGCGCCCCCCCACTCCCCCGCATGTCAGTGTGCCTGATCATAGCTGTGCTGAATTTAGCGCAGCTACAATCAACTCTGAATCACCGCCCATGGTTTTGCCCATTTGCTAACAAATTTGCTGCTGCGATCAGATCTGAATTAGGCCCTTTATTTTTACAAAATGCAAGTAGCTTCATATAGTTAGAAATCCCATAGTTTTTATGGAGTATCAAATACTGTAGCTCAATGAGTAGGGTGGTTGACTGCAAAACAGGTTATGGGTTTGATTCCTGGGTATTGCAGTATATTGCAATGTGTTATTTAGTAAAGGGTATTGTCACTTAATAACATCGAGCTCTCAAGTTAAGTGCATGAATGTGTTATAAAGAGGATTTGTGTCCAAATTTGTCATACCCCTTCCCCACGAGGGCATGCGCCTTATGTCCCTAATGGAAAAATGTAGGGGGAGGGGGGAGAAATTCTCTTTCTGGCACAGGGCACCAAACAGTATAGTTACAGCTCTGCTTACTGATGGCAGCCGCTCCACTCTTTTTCTCTGGGAGGGTATCCTAATAATCGCTATCCGTTTTCAGCGGGCGAAAACGGACGGATATCGTGATTAATGACCGATGGTCATCATCGCGGTATCCAATTAGGGTCTGTTTACATCGGGCGAAAAATGGACCTGCGATTGCACGAAAACACATGGGATCAGGGATAAGTCCCCGATCCCATGTGTTATTGCGGCTCCAGCAGCCCGCTAATCACGGATTATGCTTCGGGTGCCTGGTGCATAATCCACGATAAATGCCAGCATCAGGGGAGGGGGAAGGGGGGCCACAGCATCTGGGCTAATAGGATGGTCCTGGCGAACCTATTAGCAGCTGTAAATTACCGCTGCTAATAGGATACCCCCCTTAGTAAGGTTTCTTTCTGTTGAAGCAACCTATCCATTGATAAACTCAAAGGTGCCACCCAAATTAAGGATTTAGTGATTTGCGGCAGCAGATCAAAATCTACCAGAGCAATTCATTAGTGCTCCAGAAAGCAGCTACCCCTACATCCCTAACGGTATCCAGTTGACAGATAGACAGTGTCTAGTTAGACAGTCAATAGATAGACACCATATGTTAGACAGTCGTTAGGTCGACAGTGTCAAAAGGTCGACATGAAAAAGGTAGACAGTACAAAAGGTCGACAGGGTCAAAAGGTCGACATGAAACTGGTTGACATAAAAAAGATAGACACGTTTTTTTTTTAATGTAACATGTTTTTGGACTATTTCATACCTTCTCTATCCATGTCGGCATAGAGGTGGTTATAAACCTTGTGGTGAACGCAGTGAGCCACCGAGCCCTGCGAGGGTATGCCTTTTTACAATTGGGAGTCCCAGATGACAAAACTATCCACACAAACCACAAAAATGCAAAAACATGGTTTCTACCTTTTTCATGTCGACCATTTTCATGTCGACCTTTGGACCCTGTCGACCTTTTGTACTGTCTACCTTTTTCATGTCGACCTTTTGACCCTGTCGACCTAATGTCTGTCTAACATATGGTGTCTGTCTATTGACTGTCTAACTAGACACTATCTTTTATACCGGAACCAAAACTGTAGCAGAGCATGCTGTGATGTGTAGTTCAACAACAGCTGCAGTGCCAAAGGTTCCGCATCACTGGTCTATTGTATATGCACTGTTGCGGATTATGTGCGCTCCCATGCGTCATCAGAGACACCGTCCGTTGGCCGTGCATGTAGGTCTGACCAGCGATATCACCCGCTACCCCACCCCTCACCGTTGTTCGTCACTGGCGGCATTGTCAAGTGTTCATGCACTTGCCAATGCCTGTCGCATCACTATTGAGATCACCGGGTACATACATCGTCCAGTGCAGAGGCGGCAAAAACGTTGATCGCGATCTACTGGTAGATCGCGGATCTCTCGCCGGTAGATTGTGATCCAAGTGTGACTTGCCACCTCTGCCAGCGTTCCCAATGATGCATTGCGCAGGTGACGTCATGACGTCAGCCGCGCAATGCACGATTGGGAACTCAATGTGAGGAGCAGCAGCAGCGGCGGGAGTAGGCACGTGACAGCGGGGAGACAGCTAGTGGAGATCCAGCCAGCTAAAGTAAGTATTAATGTTAATGTGGGCAAATGGCACTGTGGGGCTATATGTGCCACTGTGGGGGCATGTCTGGCACTGTGGGCACATGCCACTGTGGGGGCATATGTGTGTCTACAGCTGTGGGGGCATATCTGGCACTGTGGGGGCATATGTGTTTGAGGTTTTTACCTGTGGGAGCCAATGTGTGATTTCTCTAACGTCCTAGAGGATGCTGGGACTCCATAAGGACCATGGGGATAGACGGGCTCCGCAGGAGACATGGGCACTTTAAGAAAGACTTTGACTCTGGGTGTGCACTGGCTCCTCCCTCTATGCCCCTCCTCCAGACCTCAGTTTGATACTGTGCCCAGTGGAGACTGGGTGCATTTCAGGCGCTCTCCTGAGTTTCCTGTAAGAAAGCATTTTTGTTAGGTTTTTTATTTTCAGGGAGCCTGCTGGCAACAGACTCCCTGCATCGAGGGACTGAGGAGAGAGAAACAGACCCACTTCTCTGAGTTCAGGGCTCTGTTTCTTAGGCTACTGGACACCATTAGCTCCAGAGGGATCGGTACGCAGGTATCACCCTCGCCGTCCGTCCCAGAGCCGCGCTGCTGTCCTCCTTGCAGAGCCGGAAGAAAGAAGCCGGGTGAGTATGTGAGGAAAAGTCCCATCTGAGGAGGCAGAAGACACTTGGATCTTCACTGAGGTAACGCACAGCACTGCAGCTGTGCGCCATTGCTCCCCTTCACCTCACACACTCCGGTCACTGTAAGGGTGCAGGGCGTAGGGGGGGGGGGGGGGGGGCGCCCTGGGCAGCAATATAAACCTCTCTTATGGCACAAATGTATATATACATGTACAGCTGGGCACTGTACATGTATAAAAAGAGCCCCCACCATGTATTGAAAAATTTGAGCGGGACAGAAGCCCGCCGCCGAGGGGGCGGGGCTTCTCCCTCAGCACTCACCAGCGCCATTTTTTGTCCACAGCACCGCTGAGAGGAAGCTCCCCGGACTCTCCCCTGCTTGACACACGGTGACAGAGGGTTTTAAAGTAGAGGGGGAACACATAATTGGCGCAGATACATAAAACAGCGCTGCTGGGTAAACATTAATTTACTGTGTTATTCCTGGGTCATATAGCGCTGGGGTGTGTGCTGGCATACTCTCTCTCCAAAGGGCCTGGTGGGGAACCGGTCTACAGAAAAGAGCTTCCCTGTGTATGTGTGGTGTGTCGGTACGTGTGTGTCGACATGTCTGAGGCTGAAGGCTCACCTAAGGAGGAGGGGGAGTTTATGAATGTTAGGTCTCCGTCGGCGGTGCCGACGCCGGACTGGATGGATATGTGGAATGTTTTAAGTGCAAATGTTAATTTATTGCACAAAAGGCTAGACAAAGCCGAAGCTGGGGCACAGTCAGTGAGTCAACCCATGCCTGTCCCTATGTCGCCGGGACCTTCGGGGTCTCAGAAGCGCCCACTATCCCAAATAGTTGACACAGATACCGACACGGATTCAGACTCAAGTGTCGATTACGATGATACAAAATTACAGCCAAAGGTGGCTAAAGGTATTCGATATATGATTATCGCAATAAAAGATGTGTTGCATATCACTGAGGAACCCCCAGTCCCTGACACGAGGGTACACATGTATAAAGGAAAGAAACCTGAGGTCTCCTTTCCCTCCTCACCTGAGCTGAACGAAGTATGTGAAAAAGCGTGGGAAACTCCAGACAAAAACTGCAGATTCCCAAAAGGATCCTAACAGCGTATCCTTTCCCGTCGCAGGACAGGATACAGTGGGAATCCTCCCCTAGGGTGGACAAGGCCTTGACGTGCTTATCAAAAAAGATAGCGCTTCCATCCCAAGATACGGCTACCCTCAAGGATTTTGCTGACCGCAAGCAGGAGGTTACCCTGAAGTCCATTTACACACATTCTGGTACGTTACTCAGACCGGCTATTTCGTCGGCCTGGGTTTGTAGTGCTGTAGCAGCATGGACAGATTCCTTATCAACGGATATTGAGACTCTCTTGATAAGGATACCATTTTATTGACCCTAGGGCATATAAAAGATGCGGTCTTGTATATGAGGGATGCTCAAAGAGACATTAGTTTACTGGGTTCCATGATAAACGCTATGTCTATTTCTGCTAGGCGTGTCTTATGGACCCGACAGTGGACTGGTGATGCCGACTCCAAGAGTCATATGGAGTTGTTGCCTTACAAGGGTGAGGAATTGTTAGGGGAGGGACTCTCGGACCTCGTCTCCACGGCTACGACAGGTAAATCAAAGTTTTTGCCATATATTCCCTCACAATCTAAGAAACCGCCTCATTATCAAATGCAGTCCTTTAGTTCCAATAAAAGCAAGAGAGCACGTGGATCGTCCTTTCTTGCCAGAGGTAAGGGCAGAGGGAAAAAGCTGCATAACACAGCTAGTTCCCAGGAACAGAAGTCCTCCCTGGCCTCTGCAAAATCCACCGCATGACGCTGGGGCTCCCCTGATGGAGTCAGCTCCTGTGGGGGCACGTCTTCGACTGTTCAGCCACGTCTGGGTCCACTCACAGGTGGATCCATGGGCAATAGAAATAGTTTCCCAGGGTTACAAGCTGGAATTCGAAGAAGTGCCTCCTTGCCGGTTTTTCAAATCGGCCCTACCGAAACAACCACTGGAAAGGGAGATAGTGTTACATGCGATTCACAAATTGTGTCTTCAACAAGTGGTGGTAGAGGTTCCCCTGCTTCAAAGAGGGCAGGGGTACTACTCAACTCTGTTTGTGGTTCCGAAACCGGACGGTTCGGTCAGACCCATTTTAAATTTAAAATCCCTGAACCTTTACTTAAAACGGTTCAAGTTCAAAATGGAATCGCTCAGGGCGGTCATCGCCAGCCTAGAAGGGGGAGATTTTTTGGTATCTCTGGACATAAAGGATGCATACCTGCATGTCCCCATATATCCTCCTCATCAGGCGTACCTGAGATTTGCGGTACAGGATTGTCATTACCAATTTCAGACGTTGCCGTTTGGGCTTTCTACGGGCCCGAGAATTTTCACCAAGGTAATGGCGGAAATGATGGTGCTCCTGCGCAAGCAGGGTGTCACAATTTCCCCGTACTTGGACGATCTACTCATAAAAGCGAGATCACGGGAGAAGTTGCTGAACAGCGTATCACTTTCACTGAATGTGTTACAGCGACACGGCTGGATTCTCAATATTCCAAAGTCGCAGCTGAATCCTACAACTCGTCTGCCCTTCTTGGGCATGATTCTGGACACAGACCAGAAAATGGTTTTTCTTCTGACGGAAAAAGCGCAGGAACTCATGACTCTAGTCATGAACCTGTTGAAACCAAAACAAGTGTCAGTACATCATTGCACTCAATCTTTCTGGGAAAGATGGTGGCAACATACGAAGCCATTCCATACGGCAGATTCCATGCAAGGACCTTCCAATGGGACCTATTGGACAAATGGTCCGGGTCGCATCTGCAATTGCATCAGCGGATCACCCTGTCCCCCAGGGCCAGAGTATCTCTCCTGTGGTGGCTAAACAGTGCTCACCTTCTAGAGGGCCACAGGTTCGGCATTCAGGACTGGATCCTGGTGACCACGGACGTGAGCCTCCGAGGTTGGGGAGCAGTCACACAGGGAAGAAATTTCCAAGGACTTTGGTCAAGTCAAGAGACTTTTCTTCACATCAACATCCTGGAAAATAAGGGCCATATACAACGCCCTACGTCAAGCGGAGATCTTACTTCGCAATCGACCAGTTCTGATCCAGCTAGACAACATCACCGCAGTAGCTCATGTAAACCGCCAAGGCGGCACAAGGAGCAGAGTGGCAATGGCGGAAGCCACCAGAATTCTTCGCTGGGCGGAGAATCATGTAAGCGCTCTGTCAGCAGTGTTCATTCCGGGAGTGGACAACTGGGAAGCAGACTTCCTCAGCAGACACGATCTGCATCCGGGAGAGTGGGGACTTCATCAGGAAGTCTTCGCGCAGATTGCAAGTCGGTGGGGACTACCCCAAATAGACATGATGGCATCCCGTCTCAACAAAAAGCTACAAAGGTATTGCGCCAGGTCAGGAGACACTCAGGCGGTAGCTGTGGACGCCCTAGTGACACCGTGGGTGTTCCAGTCGGTATATGTGTTTTCTCCCCTTCCTCATACCCAAGGTGTTGAGGATAATAAGAAAAAGAGGAGTGAGAACAATTCTCATTGTTCCAGATTGGCCACGAAGGACCTGGTATATGGATCTGCAAGAAATGCTCACAGAAGATCCGTGGCCTCTTCCTCTAAGGCAGTACCTGTTACAACAAGGTCCCTGTCTGTTCCAAGACTTACCGCGGCTGCGTTTGATGGCATGGCGGTTGAACGCCGGATCCTAGCGGAAAAAGGTATTCCGGATGAGGTCATTCCTACGCTAATAAAGGCTAGGAAGGACGTGACGGCTAAACATTATCACCGTATATGGCGAAAATGTTTCTTGGTGTGAGGCCAGGAATGCTCCTACGGAAGAATTCCATCTAGGCCGTTTTCTTCACTTCCTACAAACTGGAGTGAATTTGGGCCTAAAATTAGGCTCCATTAAAGTTCAGATTTCGGCCTTATCCATTTTCTGTTAAAAGGAATTGGCCTCTTTACCTGAAGTACAGACTTTTGTGAAGGGAGTACTGCATATTCATCCTCTTTTTGTACCTCCGGTGGCGCCTCGGGACCTTAACGTGGTGTTAAGTTTCCTTAAGTCACATTGGTTTGAACCACTTAAAACAGTGGAGTTGGAATATCTCACTTGGAAGGTGGTCATGTTGTTAGCCTTGGCTTCGGCTAGGCGAGTTTCGGAATTGGCGGCTTTATCACATAAAAGCCCCTATCTGGTTTTCCATATGGATAGAGAGGAGTTGCGGACCCGTCCTCAATTCCTACCTAAGGTGGTCTCATCCTTTCATATGAACCAACCTATTGTCGTGCCTGTTGCTACACGTGACTTGGAGGATTCCGAGTCCCTTGATGTGGTCAGGGCTTTGAAAATTTACGTGGCCAGAACGGCTAGGATCAGAAAAACAGAAGCATTGTTTGTCCTGTATGCAGCCAACAAGGTTGGCGGCCCTGCTTCAAAGCAGACTATTGCTCGCTGGATCTGTAACACGATTCAGCAGGCGCATTCTACGGCAGGATTGCCGTTACCGAAATCGGTTAAGGCCCATTCCACTAGGAAGGTGGGCTCGTCTTGGGCGGCTGCCCGAGGGGTCTCGGCACTACAGCTGTGCCGAGCTGCTACTTGGTCGGGGTCAAACACCTTTGCAAAGTTCTATAAGTTTGATACCCTGGCTGAGGAGGACCTCCTGTTTGCTCAATCGGTGCTGCAGAGTTATCCGCACTCTCCCCCCCCGTTTGGGAGCTTTGGTATAATCCCCATGGTCCTTAAGGAGTCCCAGCATCCTCTAGGACGTTGGAGAAAATAAGATTTTAAACCTACCGGTAAATCTTTTTCTCGTAGTCCGTAGAGGATGCTGGGCGCCCGTCCCAAGTGCGGACTACTTCTGCAAGACTTGTATATAGTTATTGCTTACATAAGGGTTATGTTATAGTTTCATCGGTTTTGGGACGATGATATGTTGTTCTTCATACTGTTAACTAGATAGTATATCACAAGTTATACGGTGTGATTGGTGTGGCTGGTATGAATCTTGCCCTTGGATTACAAAAATCCTTTCCTTGTACTGTCCGTCTCCTCTGGGCACATTTTCTCTAACTGAGGTCTGGAGGAGGGGCATAGAGGGAGGAGCCAGTGCACACCCAGAGTCAAAGTCTTTCTTAAAGTGCCCATGTCTCCTGTGGAGCCCGTCTATCCCCATGGTCCCAGCATCCTCTACGGGCTACGAGAAAAAGATTTACTGGTAGGTTTAAAATCTTATTTTTGTGCCAGTCATTACACCCTGTGCAGCTAGGCTACAGCCTTTTTTATTATGCCACGCCCCTATTTTGGGAAGCGTGCGCAATAATCTCTCCTTGGTAGATCACAAAAGCTTTTCAGCTTTCAAAGTAGATCACCGACTCCAAAAGTCTGGCCACCCCTGGTCCAGTGTGTACCTGGCATTAGGAGTTCAAATATGTCTGTTTACTGGTAATGTTTTTGTCGAACAATGAAAAAGAAATTGATACTATATGCAAAAAACAATATCTGGAAATGCAAGAACAGATAGTCATTTATTTGGCTGAATATTATATACTAAAAATAAAATAGGTGACGAGCCTAGAGGTCTTTCCATAGCACACAAAGGTCTTTTCATGACAGATATTCTGAGCAGTCAATCACATCCCTGCATTGGGCATTGTTTCTTTAGCTTTGGGCAAGCCATAGAGCATTTCAGAGAATGTTTTTTTTTTTTATAGTTTAGAAGTGACATTGGGTTTATTTTTCACATCCTAAATATTCACTCAAAGAGAACAGACCCAGACAGAACATGAATGAGAAAACCACTTCAGGGCATATTGTCTTCATCACATAGAAGAACTTCCCTGCACTGTGTCGGTTGTAACATTTACTAGAGAATAAAAGCTCCCTTCATCTGCCACACCTGAAGGACAGACCTTTCTCAAAGGTATTGGTTTTCTCATTATAAAAGAAAAGCAGACAATATGAGCATCTACGTTTTAAATGTCATTCTGTAACAGGAGAGTGGCACAGAGACAAAACGATCTTGCCTAAGTGACGGTAACAAAGATAACGTACCTAAACTGAACGTTGATCTAAGCAAGTAATCTCTTTTGTACATATGCAGTAGGGTAGACTTAACCTGTAACACACAGGTTAAAATGTACAGTAAAATAAAACCCTACTAACACAGTTGAAACAGACTCCATAACAGCTGGTGAGCCACATACTGTACAGTGCTACCTACATTAACATGGACTTCCATAACAGCTGGAGAGCCACATACTGTACTACCTAACTCTTACCTGCGATGTGTTCATAATGTAGCATGCTTCTGATATATAGCAGCATAACCCTTGAATTGATTCTGTGAGCTACTTGCAAGCATCAGAACACAAGGTTGTCCGTTCAAAATAAATATACGGTGCTACGTATGATGTGTAAACTGATTGCTTCAAATGAACAAAGAACCTTATAAAAGTGAAACCTAAGCAGCAAAACATGGAACTTGATTGTGAGTGCTCTTCTATTTATGGAAAGGATTTCAGAATATACTAATGTAATCTTTCAACTAATTGCAGAAAGAAGTTCCGTCAATTCAGTGCCAAGTGCAGTGATTATTATTTTGTTTTGAATGTTAGTGTTATATCCTTGTTCCCAACTATACTACATATTCTCTTTTTTTCTCCTCCTGTTTACATTCATTCACATTTTTTTATGATGAACCAAAGAGTATTGCATTATAATCACATTTATATAGGACGGTTCTGGTACTGTAAGTGGGTTTCATAATAAATTGTAAATTTTACGTGGACTGCTGTAATACAAATCTCACCGGTATAATGGGATTCTGGTGTAGTGGCATAAATTGTAAAAAATGCATCTCTATTCTTTGCAGTCAGCTCAGTCGTTGCTAATGCAAATGTATTATGTGAACACTAGCTTTTATAGTGATAGAAGTTGAAATTAGGGTGGCCAATCCTGGGCCATTTTTTTCAAATCCCTGGGAATCTGGATTTAAAAATGTTCAATCCCGGGATTGGTTGCATTTCCGTGCCTCCCACCCATCCCTGCCCAGGTCAGATAAAGCACAACAATCTCACCGGGCGGGGAGGTGGCTCACTTCCGAGGAATTCTGGAGGCTGGGCAGTCGGTGCGGCGGTGAGGTCCTGCGGCTGCGCAGCGTGACATAAAATCAGAGGTCACACGGCGCTGCCGCCGGATCTCACCGCTGGAGCCAGGGTAGGTGAGCTGATGGAGCCAGGCAGCGTCTGAGCATCCTGAGGACGCTCGATGCTGCTCGACATAGCCAAAGATAGGTTGGTGGCCAATCTCGAAATTCCCGGGATTGGAGCTTCCAATCCGGGGATTTCAGGATTGGCCACCGGGGGATTTCGGGATCGACTGGGATCCCGCTGATCCTGATCCCGCGCTTGGCCACCCTAGTTGAAATACATTCAGTAAAATGTAGCTGCCAGTGCAAATGAGGAAGCAGGCGCCCACCTACACTGCACTGTAGTAATTCACAGTGCAGCTTGCACTGTAGTAAATAATTTGCAGTGCAGGGTAGGTGGACGTCTGCATCCTCATTTGCATTGGCAGCTACTGTGCTCAGAGAAAAGGGCAAAGCAACAGCGCAGTATTGACTCTGATATGGTCATGTAAAATAATTGAAGAACAATGAAGTCTCTTTGGTAGATTTATTGCATTGTGAAGTTCACAGGGCTCACGATAAAAGAATATCATGAACTGCACATTGACACGTTGATTTCATCTTATATACTTTCATCATAGCATTACATGATCTAATCAAATTAACAAGCCAATCATATACATAGACCAATTACATTTCAAATATCAGAATATATTATAATTTATAAACTCCCCTTATGGGGGATTTCCAATTAATTAGCTCAGCATCTTGTGATTATGACTGTTACATTAAAAATATACTTTTACCTTCAACATACTTTCGACTTCCCTTTTCTATAGGATACTAGCTAACCACAGTCTATGAAATACTGTAAAGCTAGACTAACTTCCTTAATTGCTACTAAAATCAAAGTTTCTGCAAACATATAAGAATCACATTTAAAGCAACAGTTTCTTTTAAGCAATAGACAAACTGACATCCAGCTTCCATTTTGTGTATTCACTTAACTATATCATTCCTCTCTCTGCCAATATACTTGGCACTTTAATACACAAATCAGAAGGTTCAATTTCACAATTTCTAATGAGGGTTAGGTAGATGCACAACATAGGAAAAAGGTAGGTTCACGGGGATGGGCCTGGCGCCAATGCTCACCGCACCGGACGGGAATCCCTGTTCTTTTTATAGGAACCTTCTGGTGTTGGCTAAGAGGGTGTTGACACAGTTAGGTGAAACTCGCTTGTATTTTATGTTTAACATACTTATCCTGATTCATTTCTACCCTGTTATCCAGTCCATAAGTAAAATTAACAAGCTGTGTACTTTCCCTACCTGCCTGATCCTCCTCTAAAGCCTGGTATATGGGCTCAGCTTCCTGGAGTTGTAAACTTTCATAAGATTTGCTCATGTTAGCATATACCACCTGTCTTTCCTGCTGCCCCTGACTAGTTCCCTGAGTCACCTGTTCTAGTGGAACCTCATCATCTACCACCACAATGGTCATTTCATGGTGCACTTTCAACCTTTTAAATCCTTTACCACATTGTACACAGACTACTGGTCCACACTTGATGGTAAAGTATATGATTCCTACAATCAGGGCAGCAAACACAATGTACTGCAATATTCCAGAGAAAAGCTTTGCAATACCTCCTCCTAGCCATCCAAGTGGATCCCAACCTTCACTAGCACCTAACCTTATCATTTCCTGCTGCAACTTTCCCACCTTGCTCAGATGAGCACTTATTTCAGCTCTGTGATCTTTAATATAAGTACAACATTTTTGTTCTACCACTGCACACGTGCCCCCTTCTGCTGCCAACAGCTGATCCAGTGCCATCCTATTTTGTAAAGCCACTTTTTTTACTTGAGCCAGCTCTTCCACTGTCTGATTGATTGAAACGACCAATTTCCCTACCATCTGATCTAGTACCGTTAAGGTTTGGGACACAACTTTTTCCACCAAATAGATAGTGGACAGAGGAAACAAAGTTCCAGCCGTACGTTCACCATCAGAAAATCTGAAAGATACATCCCCTTTCTTCACTTCTCTTTTGCTGTGATGTCTCAAATATGTAAAATTACTTGACACTAAATCATGTTCTACAGGGATATTTCTTGGGTATTGATCCAGCTTAGTAGTGGCTCTCACTAAAGGGACTACATAGGAGAGCACACATTGTCCTTTGGCACCTAAGGGAATTCATGAATATGCCCATTTACCACAAACCCAATACATACCCTTAGGCAGAGGCATTCCAAGTACTTTAGTGTAAATGAGTCCTATGTATATCATAAAATACCCAGTGTTATTGCCATTGACATCTTTACGCGTGCTGTTATCAAGAGTACACCTTTCTCTGTAGTTGGTATAAAGTATTGTTAGGTGTTAATGCCCCATTTGCATCTATGGAATGCCAACAGGTTTTGAGATTCTTGAGGGAGCATCTACCGGACATCTTTACCACAAATGTGGCTCCAGTATAGTTAGTGTACCCTAGGTTTGGGCTTTTTACCTGTAATATTTTTTCCTTGTACACATATGGGTGGGACTTTTTATTAACACTTAAGCAGAATTCAGGTTTTTCTTTGGCTGCAGATACCTGCAGAGCGGGCGCATACAGCAAGCCTGCGTTTAAGACATTCAAATATGGGAAGTCTACTATATTCTGTACTTTAGGTGTCTTATTGGCACAACTGCGACTACCATTCTTTCGCTTATGGCAGGACCAATCTCTGTCTATCATGTCAGCTGTGCTTATGTAATGAGCCAGGAGGGGTATGCCTGCCTCTACACTGATGGGTAGGTGAGTACAAATCCAACATTTGCTTGTGTTGAGAGCCTTTGCCATTTTACTGTGCATTGCTATCATGGAATTACCTGTAAATTCTCCTCCATGATCATTCTTTTGTAAGGCCCTACACACACGTCTCTTGGATAACATTTTATTGTAAAGTGTTACATTACCTGTTTGACTGGTCACATTGTTAACAGACCCTGGAATGTATATACAACACTCAAGCACAATGAGTATGATTGTAATCAGACATGCCCATGAGAGAATGCACCCCCATAGTTCACGGTCTGGCCTTTGGCCTATCAGCATCATCCTGTTTAGCATTGTCTTTGTTGTCCTTTGAACTTCACAGTACTCTTCTAGGAGTTATGTACCCTCCACAGAGATACTGCGTTGGCAAGTGGCTCAAGGGATTATTATGCCCGAACCACTCACTTGCTGGTTTTACTGGTGAAGTGCAGAGGAGTCTTGGAGAATATTTTCCACATGTGCTGTCTCAGGAGGCGTGACTTTTCTGCAGTGGGTGGAGTGGATCCACGAAGTCTTCTCCTTTATCTTAACAGCAGTTGGGGTTGTCAACAAGACTTGGTAAGGTCCTTCCCACCGGTCTGTCAGCGAGCCCGATCTCAGGAAATTTCTGACCATCACCTTATCACCAGGATGTAGATTATGACAAGCACCTTCCGCAGGAGCTGGTTGTGTGCTGGTCACAGTAGCTTGGATCTTCTTTAGCTGGTTGCTTAATGAAATAAGATAGTTTACAGTTAAATCATTTGTTTTGCTGAGTTCATATGCGGGTGCAATAGCAACATTGGGCAATTTTCCAAACAGTATTTTATACGGAGAAATGTTTAACTCCCCCCTTGGTGTTGTTCTGATCGAGTGCAACACTAATGGCAAAGCTTCTGGCCACTGCAAGCTGGTTTCTTTACATATTTTGGCCAGCTTATTTTTAATAGTCCCGTTGCAATGTTCAATTTTGCTGCTGGTTGGCACATCTTTTTAAACACTAGTCCCATAAAATGTATGCCTTGGTTAGATGATATCACATATGCTATACCATATCACATATGGTATACCTATAAATTCCTGTACCAATTTCTGTGCTGGACTTGATGCTCTACCTAGCCACTGAACCTGTCTACACAAACCAATATATGCTAAAACATCCTAACCTTTGGAAGCTGAATGACATCAATTTGTATAACTTGGAAAGGACCAGTTGTCTGGGGAAGATGTGAAGGTATAGTCTTAACTGTTCTTCCAGCATTTCTCTGCAAGATGATGCAAGAAGCACAGTATTTGGTTGCAACTGATGCAAAACAAGGTGCATTCCAGTAAGTCTGAATCAGACTAATTATGGCCATCTTACCTGCATGGGTCAGTCCATGGGACATCTGTGCCAATGCTGGCAAGAGTGATTTTGGGGCAACAGTTTTACCTTCAGAGCTGTGCCACAAGCCTTCATTGCATTTTCCCTCTTTAGTCCTTTCCTGTAAATAACAAGCTTTTTGCATTTTGATTAATGTTTGTTCATTTAGTATACATATATCTTTAGTAAACATGTAAACATTTTTATTACAATTTATTTTCGTGCTGCTACCTTGGCAGTTATTATCAGCTTAGTCAGGGTATGTTAAGCAAGCACGAGGGGTTACACTTTCCTCCCCCCATTCCTCTCTCTGAAACCCATCAGTTTCATTAACCATTTGTAAAGTAGCAGAGTTCAAAATATTACATTTGACCAGGCTAATGGTGGTAGAAATAATGAGGACCAGTTCCCATTTTGGTAAGCGTGCCACAGTGTTATGCCGAGTTTTTTGACAAGTTAGTAGAGCTGCTATTATTATTATTTTGCTTTGCAGGGATTTTTGTTAGCATGGTTTGCTATACAATATGAGGTGAAATTACATTATATGCCTTAATTAAAAACTAATATATTTTATTGTTTTCTGGAACTGTATTGCCCAGCACGGTCTGCAGGTTAAATTAACAACGTATTATCTGCAGTTGGTTTCTACAGAATTAACAAACAATTTCAGCTCGACAGCGCAAGTATCCAGTTGATCAGACTGGACACCTGCCTGTTTCACGCTGAAACGGTCTATGTCTAGGGGTGGTACCTTTCTGTTGCCCACCCAGCCATATTACCAGTGACTTCAGCAACTTTAACTTGTTTTTAACTTTATTGAACACCAACTTATTTTTATGGTGTACTGCTAAGGTTGTTAAATCCTCTGGGACTTGTGTGCGCCACAGTAGATCATTAATGGTCAACCAATTTTTGATATGCGATAAGACCAAAGTGCAAAGTGTACCCAAGACAACAAAGGCCTGTGGTAGGCAAAGTGACCTTGTCCGCTATCAGGGATCGTGCAGCACCCGTGTCAATCAGAAAAGAATGTTTAGAATCTCCAATTTTTAAATTAATGGTAGGTTCTTGAGAGTTACAAGATATTACAGTCATGGTCTTCACGGGGGCTTCGGTATCCTGTCATTGTAAATCCTCATCACTTTCTGTGGTGCCCTTCTTTGCCTGGGACTGCCTTGGTTTTTTAGGGCGTCTGCAGTCCCTTGCAAAGTGTCCTTTCCTCTGACAATTGTAACAAGTAAGTTGCGATCTGTCTGATGATCGCCTGGCACCCATACTATAATCAATTGGTCTATTAGCTAGGTCACAGGTGGCTTGTGCAGCTTTGACCTGTAGGTTCATAAGCTTGGTTTCTGTGTTCAATTTCTTGACCACCAAATTGTCCTCATGGTATATTGCAAGAGTGACCAGATCTTCTGGACCCTTTCTGCGCCATAGAGGATCATTGATGGTCAAGCGGGTTTTTACCTGAGGCTTAAGACCTTCCACGAAAGCTCCAGATAACATGGGCTGAAGCACATCCTCCTTAAATATATCTTCAATGCCTCCATAATTCTGTCCATTTCTGAATATCAAAGGTTCCTATCACAGGTATTTCAGGTAGTTTTGTATGCCATTTCCTGAGAAATTTCACAGCCACACTTCCATGTTTTTGATACATCACACTTGCTGGACTGCCGTGCGGGATCTCTAACATAGAAGAGCCCTTCGGTGTGGACATCTCTTGACCCATTGTAATGGCTAATCTTTATTTTAAAGTCCAGCCTCAATGTCCAATACAATGGTAAACAGGGACGCTCCCCTTGTTTATAGAGATAT
Source organism: Pseudophryne corroboree (assembly GCF_028390025.1). Lineage (NCBI taxonomy): Eukaryota > Metazoa > Chordata > Amphibia > Anura > Myobatrachidae > Pseudophryne > Pseudophryne corroboree. Next base: position 670,062,032 of record NC_086447.1, read on the forward strand.
TACTCCACTTAGGAAACCTCACCACCTCGTCAGGTGCCACGGCTCTGAACAGGCACACGTGTTCCACACTCTGCTAAGCTTGGCTTGTGTACAAGGTGCTTTTCACAGTGGGTGAGTATCCCTGATACTATCCAGTATAGGAGAGTTTAACCGGAGCCTCTCTCCTACCTGGGCCCTGTCCAGAATCTGCCGGCGTAAAGCCTCGGCCAATCACACTCATAATCACTCACAGACTTCACGCTTAATTTAGCAAGATATGGCAGGCAAAAGATCCCATAAAATCATTAAATATGATAATGACAGAAATTACAATCTTAACACTCCATACTAATCACTGCATCTGGTAATAAAATGCAGTTAAAATCATTTTGGTTCCATACTCACAATCTCCAAAAAGACTTCAAGGAGTTACAAGCCAACAATAACACACAAAGTCAGCAGACCGAGGCAGGGACACATGTAGCAGAAGTAAGATAACAGCTCTTACCTATGGCCACAGTTGATCCAGGTGTCCCGGCTCCAGCCCACCTTCCTTCTTCGTGTGTCAATGTTGGGTTGATCTCGGTGGCACAGACCTCCAAAATGATATGGTCATGTAAAATAATTGAAGAACAATGAAGTCTCTTTGGTAGATTTATTGCATTGTGAAGTTCACAGGGCTCACGATAAAAGAATATCATGAACTGCACATTGACACGTTGATTTCATCTTATATACTTTCATCATAGCATTACATGATCTAATCAAATTAACAAGCCAATCATATACATAGACCAATTACATTTCAAATATCAGAATATATTATAATTTATAAACTCCCCTTATGGGGGATTTCCAAGTAATTAGCTCAGCATCTTGTGATTATGACTGTTACATTAAAAATATACTTTTACCTTCAACATACTTTCGACTTCCCTTTTCTATAGGATACTAGCTAACCACAGTCTATGAAATACTGTAAAGCTAGACTAACTTCCTTAATTGCTACTAAAATCAAAGTTTCTGCAAACATATAAGAATCACATTTAAAGCAACAGTTTCTTTTAAGCAATAGACAAAATTGACATCCAGCTTCCATTTTGTGTATTCACTTATCTATATCACACTCCACCCCCCCCCCCCTTTCTTTTATTTAAGTGCACCACTGCCAACAACACCACCTTCTTTTATTTTAGGTTTGCGTGGGTTCACTCCCTGCTGCCTGACTCCCACTTCTGACTTCTCTCCCTCTCTCGGTGCGTGTGACGTTACATGCACATGCGACATCATTATATTGCACGCACAACACAGCAACCCTCGGACTCTGCGCTCAACAGAAAAACCTATCTACCTAACTCTGCACTTTCTGTCCTCTTCTCCCATTGTGTCCACCTCTATTCACCATTTATTGTAAATTTGTATGAGCAGGGCCCTCTCCTGTGTGTCTACTCTTCAACTGGATACTAACTACACACTGTAATTACATACCTATGTGTAGCAGTCTGTACTTGTGTATCCTGTTGTCAATTTTATCCCATGGTATGAAACTAATGGTGGGTACACACTGGTCGATATATCGGCCGTTCAATAGAATATCGCGGGTCCGTCGGCCAGTGTGTACGGCCGATATGTCTGTGAACTCCGTAGTTCACAGACGTATCACGTCGGCCCCGCAGCACAGCCGACGGCCAGTATATCTACCGATATAGTGGCGGCCGGCGGTGATTGACAGCTGAACTGGGCGGGCGTGTGTACATGCCCGCCCAGTTCATGACGTCAGTCCCCGATGGAACGGGCAGTGGGTATGCTCAACACACTGCCCGATCCGTCCATAGATATATCTGCCGATCAATTGATAGTCAGATATATCTACCAGTGTGTACCCACCTTAACTGATGCAAATCTGTCAGATGATGTAGAGTATGTTTTAGTACTGGCCTGTATATTAAAATCCCAGTTATGGGTTCCTGGCGCAGAAGGCTGCCCTGTGCATTTCTAATGGCCCCAAAAATTGACATGATGGCTGCAAAATTATTTTACAAATAATAAAAAAGTATTTTCATGTTCTCTCTCTGTCCACAGGTGAGGCTAATTTGACACCTGAAGATTTTGCCAAGGCACAGAAATACTGCAAATACGCTGGTAGTGCGTTACAGTATGAGGATGTGAACACTGCAGTGCAGAACCTCCAGAAAGCCTTGAAGTTGCTCACTACTGGCAGAGAATGATGCAACCACTGGTTCTCTTCTTGGGCTTCAAAAACACAACTCTTTTCAGTGATTCCACATGTAGAAAATGCCCTTCTTGTGGTCAAACACAAAGATGAAGATATAACACTCAATCCTCCAATAGCATTTGTTATTTTTTGATCATCCCAGATATCATTTGAGGAGGCGATACATTAAAAAGTCCTTGCTATGTTTACATGTGTGGTTTATGTTTCTTTATAATCTCTGCAAAATAAATGTTCATTTTCTGATCTGTTGTAGCATGAAATCTGATTTATCACAATAAGAAGTCAAAGTAATTCTTCATGGTTGCAATGAGTTCCCACCTAAACACTACGATGCATAATGTATGCCTCACTTTTAAAACACCATTTATGTTGACATCTGGGTGCACCGTGTGATACTGGTATATAGAACATGTTATATACATCTGTAATATTTTTCATACACCGAACGATATACAGCAGCAGCCGTGGATGGGCATAATCCATTAAGGAAAACTGTACAGCTGTTAAGGACAGTATTTCTCCCTCCTAAATGGTTAGTTTACAGTATATACAGTACCATATTATGATGATCTTGGATTCCCGATACGCCTAGTTATACCCAGGGCCTTAGTAAAGTTTGAATAATATTTATCTTTTTAAATGGTCTTTCTTTGTACCCACCTATGTTTTCTCTAGCATCCACAAGGGATATTGGGGACACATTAGTACAGTGGGTATAGACGGGGTCCAAAGGATCCAGTGCACTTTAAATTTCTTCCACTGGGTGTGCTGGCTCCTCCCATCTATGCCCCCTCCTAAAGGCAGTTTAGAAAAAAGTGCCTCTCAGGAGAAGACGCACACTCTGCTAGCTGTAGAGTTTTTTTTTTTTTTCAATTTCTTTTAAATTTTTATTTATTTCTGTATACTGTCTGGTCAACAGCATACCTGCGCCGTGGGAGTTAGGGGGAGGGACGGTCACCGGCCTCGCGAGGTGCAGAGCCACTTCCCCGCTGCAGGACCACCGTCCTGAGGGGTGGTTTGTTCAGCGGGGCACTGTGCCTTGGCTGTCACAACTGCAGCACGCCGCACACCCCTAACACATGCCTGAAGGTGAACTTCATTGATGAGCACACACCGGGGGCCCCACTAGGGGGGTCCCCCGGTTCATGGTGCGGCTATCACACAGGTGAGGCATACTGGTCCCTCCTGGGGGGGATCCGCTATTGCCCCTGTGTAAACTGGCTAGCGGTGGGCTTAACTGAGCATTTGTGTGAAGTTTTAAGCATGTTTGGAGACATTGCCAGTATAAAATCTTCAGTAGCTCTGGCGCCATTAGGGGGGCGGAGCTACATCAGAGCAGTCTCAGCAGCATTTTGGCAGATACAGCAGCAGCAGCCTCACACAGCTCCTCCAGATGCTGACACACGCTGGATCACTGTTACAGGGTGTAGTTTGGGGGAGAGCCGCTGAAATTGTGCACATTACACATTCCTAAGGGAAAATTGGGTTTCAAAACAAACAGTGTTTCACTGAACTAAACGCTGACAGCCTCACTGGGGCTCTCTGGCGTGGGTGTGCTGGTGCCTTCTCTTCATTTGTGTCTCATCTCACATGCAGTGGGGCAGGCTTGCATTGTAACTGTCTGTGTTGTATGTGTATTGTGTGTTACTTTTCACCATGGTAAAACACAAGTTATGCAGTGTCTGTAACACCAGATTTTCCCCACTCTCATCTGGTTCCATTTCATGTGAGCAGTGTAGTCAATCCTCACAAAATGCTGAGGAGAATGTGGGGGAGGGTCATGAGCCTTCCTGGCTGGGTGCAATCAAAACTATGATGTCTGATATGTCATCTCAGCCCACTGCAAATGCCCACAAAGCACAAGAACTGCAACAAGCAGTAGCAGATCTAGCTGCCAGGGCTGATGTTCCCCATCCCCCCCTCTCTAATGCAGGTCCACAAAAACGTGCTTTACCTGCACTTCTATCAGATTCTGATGATGATATACATGATGATGGGGATGGTGTGGATCCCCTAGGTGGAGATTCCACTCCTACACAGGGTATTGAACCCTTCATTTTAGCTTTAAGGGATGTGCTAAAGCTCCCCCTAGTGGATGCTGCAAATCAGCAGTCGTTTTTCTTCCCTCAAGACAAACTGACTCACATTTCCTGATTCTAAAGAATTAGATGATTTATTTAAGCTAGCCTGGAAGAATCCAGATAAGAAATATCAGGCGTCAAAACGGTTTTTGCATACATTCCCCTTTGCCCCATAGCGCAGAAAGTTCTGGGAAGAATATCCGGCAGTAGTCGTCTCGGTCTCTTACCTCTCTAAGAAGGCGATACTCCCGGCTCCGGGCTCCTTTATGGTAAAGGACCCAGGGGATAGAAAAATTGAGGCCACCCTGAAATCTATCTACATTGCTGCAGGTGTATCTCAAAGAACGGTCATTGCAGGTTGCTGTATGACACATGCAATTCACTCTTGGGCTACTTAAATTCAGGAGGTCTCTTGGGTGACATGACCCTGGTTACTACGGTGACATTCCTAAAACACATTCAGGACATGGCAAGAGTCCTCTGTGACTCCCTAAAATAGATTAGCAATATTAATGCGAGGACCACTGCTATGGCTGTGTCTGCACGCAGAGCCATATGGTTGCGTCAGTGGGTTGCAGATGCTGACTCCAAACGCAATGTGGAATCTATTCCCTTTACAGGTGACCCGATTTTGATCTAGGGCCAGAGGTACATCAAATGCAGCTAGAGGCACCTGGGGTAAACCGAAGAAACCAGCCATTGCCGGCTCTCAAGAACAGAGCACCAGTTCAGCTTCCGCAAAGACTTCAGCATGACGGTGCCCGCCCACCCCGGGAGGATCTCAAGGTGGGAGCCCGGTTACGTCACTTCAGCCACATCTGGGACAGTTCCTGCCAGGACGGCCTGGGTAAGGGACCTAATTTCTCAGGGTTGCAAGCTGGAGTTCGACAGTGTTCCTCCCCAACGGTTTTTCAAATAAAGCTTACCAGCTTTGGAAAATATGCGTGTAACGCTTCTACAGGCCATCACAAAGTTGGTCCAGTCCCAAGTTATTCCAGTACCCCTGCAACAGCAAGGACAAAGTTACTACTCCAGTCTGTTCCTTGTGCCAAAACCAGACTGGTCTGTGAGGCCAATTTTGAATCTGAAGTACTTGAATCTTTACCTAAAGGTTTTCAAATTCAAGATGGAATCTTTGCGAGCAGTGATTGCAGGCCTGGAACATCAGGAATTCCTAGTGTCCCTGGATATCAAGGACGCCTACCTGCATCCCAATTTGGCCTCATCAGGCCTATCTGCGGTTCGCCCTGCTGAACGATCACTACCAGTTCCAGGTGTTACCCTTTGGCCTGTCTACAGCCCCGAGGGTGTTCACGAAGGTGATGGCGGAAATTATGTTCCAGCACAGGGGGTCAACGTGGTCCTGTACCTGGACGATCTCCTGATAAAAGCAAGTTCCAGGGAGCTCCTACTGCTCCATATAGATCGCACTATCCAACTTCTGTCACACCACAGGTGGATCCTCAATCTACAGAATTCCCACCTGGAGCCATCTCAGTGGCTCCTGTTTCTGAGAATGCTACTGGATACTGTAGGGCAGAAAGTGTTCCTCCCAGAGGACAAAGTGAGAACTCTCCAGGAAATGGTTCGCATGGTTCTCCGACCGACTTGAGTTTCCATTCATCTTTGCATAAGATTGTTGGGAAAGATGGTAGCCTTGTACGAGGCCATTCAGTATGGACGGTTCCATGCCAGACCCTTTCAACTGGACATCCTGAACAAGTGGTCCGGTTCCCATCTTCAGATGCACCGGATGATTCAACTATCACCCCGGGCCAGGATTTCACTCCTGTGGTGGCTGCAGTCTTCCAATCTCCAGGAAGGTCGACGCTTCAGGATTCTCAGGATTGGATTCTCCTCACGACGGATGCGAGTCTGAGAGGCTGGGGGGCTGTCACCCAAGGGGTGCAGTTCCAGGGCAGGTGGTCTGCCCAAGAGGCCCTACTTCCGATCAACATCCTGGAGCTTTGGGCTATCTACAATGCTCTCATTCAGGCCTCCCTTCTGCTCCAGGATCAGACAGTCCATGTACAGTTGGACAATGCAACAGCTGTGGCGTACATCAATCGACAAGGAGGGACAAAAAGCGGGGCCTGAATGCGAGAACTATCAAGAATACTCCTTTGGGCGGAAAGAAATGCAATAGCACTGTCCGCAATTCATTCCGGGGGAAGAGCACTTCCTGAGTCACCACGATCTCCACCCAGGGGAGTGGGGCCTACATCCTCAAGTGTTTCAACAGATCATCGACGGGTGGGGTTGCCCCCAGATCGACATGATGGCATCTCGTCTCAACAAGAATCTTCGCTCCTATTGCTCGTGAACCAGAAACCCTCAGGCGTGCACAGTGGATGAACTTACATCGCATTTTCCTTACCAGCTGGTCTACATATTTCCTCTGATTCCGTTAATCCCAAAGGTGCTCAAGAGGATTCGGCATCAAGGAGAACAAGCAGTTCTGCTTGCCCCGGATTGGCTCCCGGAGAGCATGGTACGCGGATCTTCTGGACATATCAGTCGAAGACCCTTGGCCTCTACCACTCAGAAGAGATCTTCTTCAACAAGGACCGTTCGTCTACCCGGACTTACGGTGGCTTTGTTTGATGACATGGAAGTTGAGTGGAACATCCTAGCTCACAAGGAACTTTCCAAAAAGGAGTTTGCCACTATAGTGCAAGCCAGAAAACCTGTGACATCAAAACACTATCCTAATATCTGGCAGAGATATGTCTCCTGGTGCAAGGAATGCTGAATTTCACTTGGGAAGATTTCTTTGTTTCCTGCAGGCTGGAGTGGATCAAGGCTTACATCTGGGATCAATTAAGGTTCAGATTTCGGCTCTTTCAATCTTCTTCCAAAAGAAGTTGGCTATACTGCCTGAAGTTCAGACCTTTTTGCAAGGGGTACTTCACATCCAACCTCCGTTTGGGCCGCCTACGGCACCTTGGGATTTGGATGTGGTATTATGGTTTCTAAAGTCCTCCTGGTTTGAACCCCTGATGACGGTAGAAGACAAGTACCTCACGTGGAAGACGGTGATGTTACTGGCCCAGGCTTCTGCTACACGTGTCTCGGAATTGGGAGCCTTATCGTGTAAAAGTCCGTATTTGGTCTTTTACGAGGACACAGCAGAGCTCCAGACTAGACAGCAATTCCTGCCGAAGGTTGTCTCCGCGTTTCATCTGAATCAACCTATTGTGGTTCCGTCCTGTTCTGACGCTTCTGCTCCTCTGGAGGCATTGGATGCTGTGCGTGCCTTGAAGATCTAATTCAAGCATACATCTCGGATCAGAAAAACGGATTCTTTGTTCGTGCTCTATGATGCGCAGAAGAAGGTTTGCCCTGCTTCAAAGCAGTCCATTGCTCATTGGATTTGGCTTACTATCCAACAGGCCTATGTGTCAGCAGCCTTACCTGTTCCTAAGTCTCTAAAGGCCCACTCTACTAGATCAGTGGGCTCTTCCTGGGCGTCTGCCCGTGGAGTCTCGGCCTTGCAACTATGCCAAGCTGCTACCTGGTCGGGGAAGAACACCTTTGTGAAGTTCTACAAGTGTGATACCCCGGTCAAAGAGGATACCCAGTTTGCACAGGCGGTGCTGCAGATGTCTCTGCATGTTCCCGCTTGTTCTGGAAGCTTCGGGACATCCACATCATACTAATGTGTCCCCAATATCCCTTATGCATGCTAGAGAAAATAGGATTTCTCATAATCCATAAGGGATATTGGGCGCCCGCCTCCGTGCAGTGATTTTCTGCAGGTTCTTTGTTATGTGTTATCTGTTCAGCTGTTGCTGTTTATGTTGCTGGCCCAGTTATGTTATGGTGTGCTGGTGTATAAATCTCACCACACTTCTCATTGTTATGTTCCCTCTCTCAAGTATGTAATTTCTCCTTCGGGCATTGTTTTACCTATAACTGCCTGTAGGAGGGGGCATAGAGGAGAGGAGTCAGCACACCCAGTTGAAAAAATGTAAACTGCACTGGCTCCTTTGGACCCCATCTATACCCCATTGTAGTAATGTGTCCCCAATATCCCTTATGGACTACGAGAAAAGGATTTGCCGGTAGGTATTTAAAATCCTATTTTCTTTAACATTGACTCTGATTTTGGTAAAAGTAATCTGTTCAGGTTTGATAAAGAGGTGAATTGCAGTTCTAATCAGTATGGTAATAACGGGTGTGGTTCATCAAATCGACAGTATCTAGGTCGACAATGTTTAGGTCGACCACTATAGGTCGACATGGATGGAAGGTCGACAGGGTTTCTAGGTCGACATGTGCTAGGTCGACAGGTCTAAAGGTCGACATGAGGATTATTATTTTTTGGGGTGTCGTTTTCTTCGTAGAGTGACCGGGATCCCAAATTAGTGCACCGCTTCGCTCGCCATGCTTCGGGCATGGTGCCTTCGCTCTGCTACCGCTTCGCTCGGCACAGATTACCGTTCCAATCGTAGTCCACGTGGATCGTTAAGTATGAAAAAAATCAAAAAAAGAAAAAAAATGTGAAAAACTCATGTCGACCTTTAGACCTGTCGACCTAGCATATGTCGACCTAGAAACCCTGTCGACCTTCCATCCATGTCGACCTAGTGACTGTCGACCTATAGTGGGCGACCTAAACATTGTCGACCTAGATACTGTCGATCTTCAGACCGGATCCCGGTAATAACACCTAATTACAGTATGCAATTTATTTAGTTATGGAGAGAAATAAAAGCACCATACTCTTAACCTTTTTGTGGGCCTATGCTTGTGCTTTTCTGTACTGGAACTTGCTTGTTTAGGTGATGGTAAATAAGATAATTTGCCTATATTGATTGTATCTTTTGCACATACATAATCATTATTTTACCCTTTCCTGTGCAGCTGGAAGACAGAACTACTAGTGCACAGATTAGATAAGGATTTTCTTAAGGCTCTTCTTATTTAATACTAAATGAAATTTATCCTGTAAGTAGAGAAATGGGGATAAAATTAGGGAGCGAAAGTAAAAATAAAATAAAAATAAAGATATACAAGTTGTAGGACAGCAGTGTATTCTTACTGTACATACTGTATGGCCACATTCTGTGTCTATGCCTCTACTTTTGGACACTTGGTACATGATTGTTTACAGTTATATGCTTTTTGAGCGGAATAAAATTTTGATCTTGTATGTAACTGGGGTTTTCCCATTGGCCAATTACGAACAAGAGACAAACATATCATTGTGATTGAACACTCTTATATGACTGATGTGTGAATGAAGTTTCTTATCCTCCACCCAAATTGCCAGGTGTGTTTTTATTTTATTTGTTTTGTGTCTGTTGGGGTGATCGAGATGTATGTTAAGCTAAAAGAGGTAAATGGTTTCTGAACATGGAACTACCTTACTACTGTATACATTCTTAACTTTAAAATGCATGTATTGTATCTATTAGATTTGCTTAAGAATAAACTGGGGATAATGAATTAAACAGATTACATTCACTGTCTTTGTCTTGATTTATAATGTTACTGCTAATAGCTTCGATAACAGGCATGCAAAATTACAACATACTGTATATATAATAACTTTATATACTGTATATGACCTTATTTTGCTATACATTATATATTTTTAGTAAAAGGTTGATTATTATATTAGTTCACGCTGATACAATTATGTGGACAGTGCCAGAACACTGTATATCCCTCCTTTTAGGAGGAGAGTAAAGGACTGTCATTCACAGCACATGTTATCAGGTTATAACCCACATTATAGCTATTCTCTATACTCTCCAGAAATGGAGATATTCCTCTAATGTTCCTGCTATACTATGGGGTTGGATGTGAATCTCTCTTCTCTACTATGCTGCTAAATTAAGGATATCCTATTGGGCACCGCCCAGATATTTCTCATTCCCTAAAATATTTTTCCTACATCTAGCCTCAAGGGCAAAATGGCTAGTGTGAGATAACAGCTACTCTTCTAACGTCGAGCATCTTTTTGGGGGGGTTTAAATTTACAAAATTGTGTCTTAATCACAACTCAGTGTGACTAGGACACACCAAGAGACCATGCTGATTAAATTGATATGTATAGGAGTCTGTATATGAAGCACAATGGAAAGTGGCATGCAAAAAAAAAAACACATCCGCTGGATTGTAGCACTTCGTATGCAGATGCAGAAAATGTTGCACACAGATATACAAGTCTTGCTTGTCAAATTTATCAGCATAGTCTCGTGGTGCATCCTAGTCATAGTGACTAAGATGAAATTTTGGCAAAAAATACACACGACGCTCAGAGCCATCTTAACAGCATTGTAGGCCATGGGAAAAGCAATGCATTGTGACCCCTACTCACCCATTCATGGGAATACATAACTCTCCCCCTCCTTCAAATACAAAAAACAAAACAGACTTTACCACTACTACGGTCCCACGCCTTCTCTCCACATGCTTCCTTACAGTGAATGGCTGTCCTCATTGTGATAGCTCCAGTCATCCACCAATCATAATGCTGGCTGCCATTCATGGTCTTACTGTTGGCTGGGAGGCAGGTAGTTAGGGAAAGGGGGTCCTAGACTGCACAACCTAGCTGCCAGTAATGAAGGGGAGGGAGGCAGGTAGAGAATGCTGCCTGGTCACTATGATTTTGTTTGCTTCACAATTAGAGCAGCTGGAGAACATTCTCTACCTGCCTCCCAAAAGAAGGTAAAGCCCCTACAGCAGTCCACAGCCACATCCTATACCCATAAGTTCTGCAGGAGTGGAGGATAAATAACAGGAGACAAATGTGCACCAACAAGGAGACATTCTTTCCTTTCTGGTTTTTGTGGTTGCCTATCTTGTCTCTGGTAGCACCCCCAAGAATTAATTGGAATAGGTACAATTTGTCTACAGTTATTATTCAGGGTTTGTTCAACGATATATTAAAAATTACTGGACTGGTGCAGAGTTAGATCCCCCAGCCATATCCCTTTTTCCCATCCTTCTATGAAGTAACAGGTGATAAAGAAAGGTACTTAAAGCCACTGAAAGTGAAGGAACTTCTATAAACAGTACCATTTGGAATTAAAGTGTCTGTATCTCTGTACTTCTATTGTTAGGTATTGTGTATTGTAGCGCAGCTGAAAGGATTTTCAGAACCATTTTGTGCAGTATACTTTAGACTGCATCTACCTTGTTTCAGCCAATTTATAACTACAGTATGTCCTACTTTACCAGTAGTAAAGCCATTGCCATGTTCATTAAAATCTCATGAATGGACTCTTACTTAGTATTGTGGATTTTACACAAATGCTTTTCTTCATAAAAGGTCATGTGTTAGTTTAGATTTTATTCTGAAATATGTTTTAAATGAGTCATTATAAAACACTTTACCTACGACAATCTGTCCCTATTCCAAGGAGATAAAATAGCAATTTTATTTGGGATAAGAACACTTTGTACTGTTCACACAGAGATCCATGTGTAAATGTACCTATTTTCTACTTAACACAGTTTAAAATCTAAATTCCTTGTACTATTAATCAGCAAATTTGCTTAACAACAGAGCCAGCATGTAGCACTGCACATAACAGGGTTTGTGAAGTGATATGGAATACTGCTTCTAAAAGCTTATCACATCTTATCAAATAACAGTTCTGTTTTTTTGTGTTTTTTTTCCCCCTCAAAATATGTTTTAGATATTAAAGAATGACGGTATCTTTGGGTGTGATGCAGAGCAATTATCATAGTAACATAGTTGGTGAGGTTGAAAAAAAGACTAGTAGTCCATCGAGTTCAACCTGAGTTATATTGCATTCCCTATTCTATTTAGGTTAAAAGGCTATCTCCTCATATATCTACTACCGTTAGGAATTTGTCGAACCCATTTTTTAATGCATTGACTGAGTCCGCCATTACAACCTTCTCTGGCAGTGTATTCTATATTCGAATTGCCCTTACAGTGAAGAATCCCTTCCTGCGCTGAGTACGGAATTTCCTCTCCTCAAGCCTTAGCGGGTCCTTGCGTTTTCTGTAGAGATCTCTTAGTAAACAACTCACCTGATAGCTCTGCATATTGCCCCTTTATATATTTGTAAATATTAATCATATTTCCTCTTAGTCGTCTCATTTCTAGTGTAAACATATCTAACCTAGAAAGCCTCTCCTCATAGTCCAGTGTCTCCAACCCCTTAATCAATTTGGTAGCTCGTCTCTGAACTTTTTCAAGTTCTAATGTCTCTTTTATAGTGTGGAGCCCAGAACTGTACACAATACTCAAGATGCAGCTGTACCAATGATTTGTACAGTGGCAGGATTACGCTCTCATCCCTTGTCTCAATTCCCCTTTTAATGCATGCTAACCCCTTATTTGCCTTTGTTGCTGTACTTTGACATTGTGTGTTGCCGCTAAATCTACTATCAATGAACACCCCCAAATCCTTTACTAATAAAGTTTTCCCTCTTTTTTCCCCATTTAATTGGTAGGTTGCATGTTCATTCCTAGTCCCAAAATGCATTACTTTAAATTTTTCCACATTAAACCTCATACACCATTTCAGTGCCCAAACTTCCATTTTAAATAAATCGCTCTGTAGAGACTCCACATCAGACTTGATTACCTTATATATTTTAGTATTGTCTGCAAAAATTTACACTCTGCTTTCCAGTCCTTCCTCTAAATCATGAATAAACATATTAAATAATAGTGGCCCCAGCACAAAACCCTGCGGTATTCCACTAATTACTTTAGCCCAGGTAGTAAACATCCCATTAATAACCACTCGCTGTTCCCTGTTATCAAATCAATTACTCACCCATGTACAGATAGTGTCTGCTATACCGGGCTCCCTTAATTTGAAAATCAGCCTCCTGTGAGGTACTGTGTCAAAAGCTTTTGCAAAATCCTGATAAACCACATCTATTGCGTTACCCTGGTTGACATGTCGCTTAGTATCTCATAGAAGCTAATCAAATTAGTTTGGCATGACCTATTTCTCTCAAAACCATGCTGGTTCTTATTAATAGCATGGGAGTTCTCCAAGTAGTCCTGTATGCTGTCCCATAGTATACTTTCCAATAGTTTCCCCACTATTGATGTCAGACTAACCGGTCTATAGTTACCAGGATGAAGTTTAACACCCTTTTCAAATATTGGGGCTACATCTGCTATACGCCAGTCCTTTAGTACCATGCCTGATCTAAGTGACTCAGTGAAAATCAGGTACAGTGGCCTTGCTATTACAGCATTTAGCTCCATCAGAACCTTAGGCTATAGGCCATCTGGACCAGGAAATGTATTAGTCTTAATTTTTTTTTAATCGTCCATGGACTACTTCCTCAGACAGATAAGTATTAAGCAATTGGCCTTTATCAATAGTAATTGGCCTTTATCAATACATGATCTTTTATTTATATAATGCAAACATATGGCATCATGAGGAAGGGAACTGAACCATAATTCCCCCAAAAAATGAAATTGAGGGTAAGCGGGTGATCCTGATAAGAATTTACTGTGCAATGGTCATGAAGGAAATGAGAGCTAAGTAGAAGTGTTTGTTTACTACATAGGGCCAGCCACTTTTGAGCAGATAATAGTGTATATAACATGAATAAAAGATACTAGACAAAATAGAATAATTCAAAATCGCAGGTATATAGGATGTTCCAACATCCTAATTACTACACTTTCACAAAACCAAAGAAAAACCCTAATGAAAGATATTTAAAGGGCTTACCATAAATATAGTTGTGACAGGGATCACATACTGTATACCAGGTAACATAGTAATTGAGGTTGAATAGAGGCAAAATGCCCATCATGTTCAACCTGTATTAAGTTGAGTTGATTATAATGTACCTGCTGAAGTAATGTTTTATGACTAGTTAACAACTATAAATCATGCTACACCCGGATTAACAACGTCAATATTTTAAATGTTATAACCTTGGATATAATTTTCAATCAGAAATGTATCCAATCCTTTTTTAAATGCATTTACAGAGTCAGTACCACCTTCCCTGGTAGGGAATTCCAAATCCTTATTGCCCTAACAGTGAAGAACCCTGTCCTCCATTGCGTACTGAATTATCTCTCCTCCAGCCTCAGCAAGTGCCCACGTGTCCTAAACAGTGTTCTTTTAATAAATAATTCCTCAGATAACTCTTTGTAATGCCCCTTTACATATTTGAAGATATTAATAATGTCTCCTCTTAGACGCCTCTTTTCCAGTGTATACATATTCAACCTAGTAAGCCTTTTCTCATAATCCAGTCCCTCTAGGCCTTTAATCAATTTAGTAGCACGCCTTTAAACCCTTTCGAGTTCATAGATATCTTTTTTATACAGTGGTGCCCAAAACAACACAATATTCCAGGTGCGGACGTACCAATGATTTGTACAGCGGCAGGATTACATACTCGTCCCTCATCTCAATTCCCCGTTTTATGCACGCTAGCACCTTACTTGCCTTCTTTACTGCACTTTGACACTGTGTACGGTTATTAAGCCTATTATCAATGAGCACCCCCAATCTTTTTCCAATACTGTTACCCCTAGACTTTCCCCATTTAATATGTAGGATGCAAGTTTGTTTTTAGTCCCGAAATACATAACCTTGCATTTTTCTATATTGAACCTCGTTCTCCATTTAGACGCCCAGGTTTCAAGTTTAGATAAATCATTCTGCAGAGACTCCACATCTATTTCCGAATTCATTACCCTACACAGTTTAGTATCATCTGCAAAGATCGACACTCTGCTTTCCAGGCCTATTTCTAGGTCATTGATAAATATGTTGAACAGTAGTGGCCCGAGTACGGACCCTTGTGGTATTCCGCTGACTACTGGGGTCCAGCTTGAGGACTTCCCGTTGACCACTACTTGCTGTACCCTGTTATCCAGCCAGTTACTTATCTGTGTGCAAACAGTTTTTCCTAGGCCAAGCTCCTTTAATTTGGTGATCAGTCTCCTGTGAGGTACTGTATCGAAGGCTTTTGCAAAATCTAAGTAGACCACATCCACTGCTTTTCCCTGGTCAAGATTATTGCTCGCTTCCTCGTAGAAGCTAATTAAGTTAGTTTGACATGATCTGTCCCTCACAAACCAGTGCTGGTTCTTGCTAATAATCATAGTGGTCTGTAGATACTCCTGTATGCTATCCCTTAGAATTCTTTCCAATATTTTCCCCACTATAGACGTCAAACTAACCGGTCTGTAGTTACCCGGATGATTTTTGAATCCCTTTTTAAATAAGGGCACTACCACAGCTATACGCCAATCCTTCTGTACCATACCTGATCTAATTGAACTATTGAAAATCAAGTATAGGGGTCTTGCTAGTTGTGACCTAAGTGCCATAAGAACCCTCGGATGAAGTCCATCTGAACCAGGTGATTTATTAATCTTAATTTTGCTTAGTCTCTCTCGGACTACTTTTTCACTTAAACAAGTATCTAAGCACAGGTAAAAGTTCTACACCTGCTGTTTTTTTCCCACAGGTAAACAATTCACAACTGAACATAAGCAGTTTACCAGCAGGTGGCAGGTTACAGTGTAGCTCACAGCAGTTATTAGCATGCAAAGTGTAAATTATCCAGGACCCCCTAACAGAATCCACCCTCTGGCCTATCACCTGAGCAACTAGTTCACCGTCTGTAGCCCTGTCTCTTGTGGTCTGGAACCATTTAAATGACAAGCTGACAGGTGTCTCCAATCATGCTTGCTGTTGCTCAGACTTAATCAAACAGAACACCTTGACTGGATGTATTTATCTTCTCTTTTTGATGCACACCTGGGTCATACAAATCATTTTTTAGTCACGTTTGGACCTATTCCTTTGTATTGTGTTTATACGTTACACTAGACCGTGGAATTTTAAATTTTGTAGCAATTTGTCAATAAGTGTAGCCTTCTTCAGAAAGAGTTTGAATGCTGCCATGCAGAATATTTGCGTCTTTTATTCATTTTGAAAAAGTTATGGTTATTATTTATTTTAACAATGTAAAAAGAAAATTTAAAATTGAAAACTTAAGATATAAAATCTAATTAGAAATATATATTATAAAAAAATTATATTGAATAAAAGGAATCAACCAGATTTTTTAATGACCAGCTCTGAATTACATACTTTAGCATATCAATAAGCTCTTGAAACAGCAATGAAAATGAAATAAGCTTGTGTTTATTTAAAATGTACTATATTTAATTTATCATATTATTTGTAAAGTCCTAAAGTCTTGTTCCTAATAATAATAAATTATTATTTGGGAGAAATTAAAGTTGACTTGATATTAATTAAGATAGAGCAATGTAAGCCACCATGTTCCCGGAGATCTGTGCATGCACACTAGGCTCTGGCTTTAAGCCAGAGTCTACTAGCTGCCGGAGAGGAGGGGGGCCTGCGATGGAGGCTGCATGCGGGTCCCTCCTCTCTTAAAACACCCCTGGCAGGGCAGTATCAGAGGTGGGACGGGCCAAAGAAGGAGGTAGATTATTCTCAGTGCCAGCCTTTGACAGCATCAATCCGGGTAAGGCCCGTCCGGAGGTGCAGCCTGACAGAGATTGGCAGTGGCGGGCGGAGCATGTCCTGTTGTAAGTCTAATTAGTTTACCAGGAAGTCCTTCAAAATTAAAGTTATACGCACGGAAATACTTGAAATTCCATAGCGAAGCACGGGTATTCAGCTAGTTTTAGATAGATAGATAGATAATCATATGTCAAAAGTAGATATGATTCATATTTGTCGGATGCAAAAGTCTATCCTAGCCCATTCAAATTAAATAGTATTTATAATGATTGATCCACAATAGCTAAATGGGAACAAAGGTGTACAATTAAAAACCAATAACATATAACTATAAATAATAGTCTAAATCTATACAAAGAGTAGAAAAATCGAGCTTCATATAAAAAATATAATTGCAAACAACACGTCTGTTGAATGGTTCCCCTAGTCAACATCACATGACCCCTTTTTGAACTAGGTTAACCCCTCTGCTTGCTGCCACATTATATAATGGTATGAATTAAGTAGTACTTTCTACTTTCTCCCCCTCTCTCTCGCTACATATATATATATATATATATATATATATTCTGTGCGTGTATGTATATTATATATAGATATATATATGCTCCGAAATCAGGCGGCACTCAGAGACTGAGTCAAATGGTGAAAACAACGACCAGTGCTTTATTCCAACACGTTATACTCTTAGACAATTCTACCCCTGAAGAAGTCCGACTGGACGAAACGCGTAGGGTTTATCAATTATTGTACACTATCGTTTTGCTTCAAATATCCTCCCTAGAGCTCACACCTTCAAGGTGAGGAGGAGTTTCATTGTACCATCTTAAGCATTCTGATGTATGTCCAATCAATTGTATTGTCATTTTATTATTGTCATAACATGCCAAATTATGACTATGGATTAAAAAAATATTTTTTTAAAAAAATTCTTGTACTAAACTATGATTTTTTTGTTGGGTGATTTTTCTCTGGTGAGAGGGTTTTTTATAGGCCCCAATCAGGAAATCCCCAAGGGGATAAGAATTCAAGGGAAGTCTCTTCTATGAACCTGGAATTGACTAATGTTCAACCAGCACCTATTGTTATAGCGCACTCTGTATTTATTGTTTCTATTGCTAAGATCCTACTAACAGGGGACCTTGCAGTAGTGCTGCTTATTTTCAGCGCTGGAAGGGTATTTTTGCTTTTGCCTTCTCTCTCTCTGTGTGTGTGTGTATATATATATATATATATTATTATTATTATTTTTGGGGGGAAGGCATTGTGTTATATGTATGGAGCCCAGCCCATCACAGTCCGTGATATGTGTTATGTTATCTTAGCACACAGGCTGCAGTTATTGCAATCCAAATACATTTTCCCACACTTCTGTGACTTGCTTCAGCCTTTTCTGGTGCCTTCTGGAATTCGTTACAGTTTTAATAATACTCATGGACAGTTTTCCTAAAATGGCACATTTTATACAACTAATCAAGATGAGTACATCTCCTCAATCAGCTCATTTGTCCTTTAAGAAAAAACTACATTCATGGTTGCCTAAATTCCATAGTCTCGGATCGGGAGCCACTGTTCACCTCTCGATTTTGGAGGGTTTTTTGTGAGATTCTGCAAATTAAATTTAAATGATCATCAGGCTATCATCCGATCTAAACCAGACTCACAGAATAAATCCATGTGTCATACAATATTTCCATATAAGCATTTATAGCAAGCAACTATCAACATGGCAACTGAGTGTCTGTCTTTGATTGGGATCACATACAACAGCAGTCAATAAGCATCTTCTCTACACATACTTTTTCTGTGAATTATGATTACAATCTACAATCATTTCCTGTTTCTCTTACGTCCCAGAGGATGCTGGGGTTCACATTAGTACCATGGGGGTATAGACGGGTCCACCAGGAGCCATTGGCACTTTAAGAGTTTTAGAGTGTGGGCTGGCTTCTCCTCCCATGCCCCCCCCCAACAGACTCAGTTTAGAAAATGTGCCCGGAAGAGCCGGTCACAGCTAGTGGAGCTCCACAGAAAAAGGTTTGTTATTTTACAGGGAGGCTGCTGGCAACAGCCCCCCTGCTTCATGGGACTAAGGGGGGGGGGGGGGGGGGGAGTAGTGTCTGCCCTGCGGGGTCTGAGTTACTATCTCCACTGACAGGGCATTGAGCTCCTGAGGGGATCGATCGTTCCCCGCCACAGGGTATCGCTCAACCCAGCAGCATGCCGCCACCCCCTTACAGAGCCAGAAGATTGGTGGCGAGTGAGTCACCAACCCCCCTAGCAAGCAGGGGGCCAGTGTGAAGATGGCGGCAACAGGGTATGGAGTGCAGTAATAACCGCTCCAAGGCTCAGCAGTACAGAGTGCGGTGCTGTGAGGGGCGCCCTGAGCCAGCACCTACACTTGTCACTCAGCCTGTCGGGGTCCCGGGATCTCTGCCAGCATAATTCCTCAGGCCAGTATAATCCTATGAAGAGCGTGAAGACAGTGCCATTTTGGGGGCAGAGCTGCTCCTCAGAGCGGACCCAGCAGCGTTCAGCGCCATTTTCCTGCCTGCACAACACTGTCAGTGAAGAGCAAGTCCCTCCAGAACAACTCCAGCTATCACGGTACCAGGGGGTTGTAGAAGGAGGGGGAGGCTGTATACAGGCTGTGTAACCTATTAAAGTGCACAGTCTCTTGGGTTCTCCCTTTACCTGAAAAGTGCTGTGTGTGGGTTGGCTCCAATCTCTGTCTCTCTGTTGCCATTCTTCGGGGTGAAACTCTGTCTGCACTCCGCTGTGTTTGTGTGGAGTGTCTGTGGTCTCCATTAAGCTATGTCCAGGGACTCTGTGTCATATGCTGCAGAGGATATGTCCTCTCAGGATGATCCCATTCCATGTAATCAGGATTGCACTGTTTTAGCACAGATACCAGCAAGGGAGTTTGAGTGGTTATCCTCTATCAAATCTATGATTTCTCAGGTTTCTACTAGGGTTGCACAGAAAGGGTCTGCAACTCAGGCATTACAGAGGTCTATGGCAGTCTGGCCCAGTTCTGTTACCTCAGGGCCCCCCGCTGTATATTCCCAAAAATGAGCTCTAGCACAGATTATGCAAGATGACACGGATACCGATTCTGACACTGAGGACGGTGATGGGGATGTGTTGAGGGGGCCAGCATCTCTTGCAAAAGGGGTGCAGTTGATGATAGAGGCCATTAGGGATGTGTTGAATATTACTGATACAGTACCTGTGCAGGTTGAGGAGGCTTACTTTACTGAAAATAATAAAGCCTTGCTAACCTTCCCTGCGTCAAAAGAATGAAATGCTATTTTAGAAAAAGCATGGGAAAACCCTGAGAAAAAATTCCAGATCCCTAAAAGGGTCCTGGTGGCGTTTCCTTTCCCTGTGGAGGATAGAAAAAAATGGGAAAAACTGCCCATTGTTGACGCATCTGTATCCAGACTCTCAGAAAAGGTGGTTTTACCTGTTCCAGGATCCACAGCCTTGAAAGAGCCGGCTGATCGTAAAATTAATACGCTCAAATCCATGTACATGGCTTCAGGGGCTATATTACGTCCCACTATTGCCAGTGCTTGGATTGCCAAAGCTATAGTAAAGTGGTCCGGTACATTACTTGAAGATTTGGATACTATGGATAAATCTGATGTTGGATTGTTTTTGCGTAATATTCAGGATTCGGCAGGATCTCTCGTAGAATCCATGAAAGACCTGGGTTCCATGGCTGCAGGAATTTCTTCCATGTCTGTCTCAGCTCGTCGAGGACTGTGGCTGTGACAGTGGTCTGCCGACGCGGAATCCAGGAGAAGTATGGAGACCCTATCCTACACAGGTCAGGCACTCTTTGGGGAAGCGTTAGATTCGTGGCTCTCCACGGCTACGGCGGGTAAGTCACCTTTTCTTACCTCAGCTGCACCTGCTGCGAAGAAACCCTTTTCTTCAACTGCATCACAGTCCTTTCAGGCTGCCAAGCCACACGTAAGGCCAGACCGTCCAACACCTTCTTTAGGGGAGGCCGGCCCAAATCCAAGAAATCGGCTGCGGTGGGTTCCCAGGAACAGAAACCTACTTCAGGTACGCCAAAGTCCTCCGCATGATGGTGGACTGCACGCCCTGGAGGTGGGGCCAGTGGGTGCGAGACTCGGGTTTTTCTGTCACGTCTGGGTGTCGTCCGGCCTGGATTCCTGGGTGCAAGATATCGTGTCCCAGGGGTACAGGCTGGAATTTCAAGATCTCCCTCCTCGCCGATTCTTCAAATCAGGCTTGCCAGCTTTGCTGGAAGACAGGGCTGTCCTGCAGGCAGCCGTCCAGAAGTTGGTGGAGGCACAGGTTATTGTACCGGTCCCTCCTCATCTGCAAAACAAAGGTTACTATTCGAACCTTTTCGTGGTACCGAAACCGGATGGTTCGGTCAGGCCCATTCTGAACCTAAACACGCTAAATCCCTTTCTGAAGGAGTTCAAGTTCAAAATGGAATCTCTAAGGGCGGGGATATCAAGTCTGGAAGAGGGGGAATTCCTGGTATCCCTGGAACTCAAGGATGCGTACCTCCACATTCCGATTTGGCCGCCGCATCAGGCTTATCTCCAATTCGCACTGTTGGACTGTCACTATCAGTTCCAGGCTCTGCCATTTGGCCTCTCCACAGCACTGAGGGTTTCCACCAAGGTGATGGCGAAAATTATGGTTCTCCTCCGCAGACAGGGGGTGAACATAATTCCATATCTGGACGATATGCTGATAAAGGCACCGTCCAAGGAGAAGCTGTTACAGTCCATCCTTCTCACGACCAACCTGCTCACGGAACACGGTTGGATCCTGAATCTTCCAAAATCAAATTTGGAACCAACCAGGAGGTTGTCCTTTCTGGGATTGATCCTCAACACACAAGTGCAGAGGGTGTTTCATCCAGAGGAAAAGCGTTGGTGATACAAACAATGGTCTGGGATTTCCTGAAGCTAGCCCGGGTGTCGGTTCATCAGTGCATTCGCCTTCTGGGGAAGATGGTGGCCTCTTACGAGGTTCTACAGCAGGGGTTGCCAACCAGTCAGTGGCAAAGAGCCAGAAAAGATCTGTAGTCAAGGGTAAGAGCCATATCATGCGCGCGCCGAATGCGTGCAAGCAAAAATAGGGGCGTAGCATAGTTGTCACAAATCCACACCCCATTTTTATGCGCACACCTTTCGGTTTGACGTTTGTAGGAGAATGACCTTGTGTTCTAACCCCATTTTTAATCATATTTACAGTGCCACATACATATAAAAACACCAACAAATGGGTGCCTCCACAGTGCCAAATACATATATGTCCCCACAGTGCCAGATACATATATTCCTCCGCAGTGCCAGATCCATATATTCCTCCACAGTGGCAGATACATATAAAACCCCACAGTGCCAGATATGCCCCCTCTGCCAGATACACATTTCCCCAGTGCCAGATATGCCCCCAGTGTAAGATACACATGTCCCCCCAGTGCCAGATATGCCCCCCGTGCCAGATACACATATCCCCCAGTGCCAGATATGCCCCACAGTGCCAGATACACATGCCCCCCCCCGTGCCAAATATGCCCCCAGTGCCAGAAATGCCCCAACTGCTAGCTACACGTTTTCCCAGTGCCAAATATGCTCCCACTGTCAGCTACACATCTCCCCAGTACCAGATATGCCCCCACTGCCAGCTACACGTCTCCCCAGTGCCAGATACATGTCCCCCCAGTGCCAGAAACACATGTCCCCAGTGCTAGATATGCCCCCAGTGCCAGATATGTCCCCAGTGCCAGAAACGCATCCCCCCAGTGCCAGATACACATCCCCCCAGTGCCAGATATGCCCCAGTGTAAGATACACATGTCCCCACACTGCGCCCCCCCAAGTGCTGCTCACCGCCACGCCACTGCTCTGCTCAGTCTGCTGCTTGTGAGGGGAGGAGAGCGCAGCGTGCACCTCTCCTGCCCCTCAGTCTCCACTCTCCAGCGGCGTTGATTCTCTCTAATTAGGCGCTGGTCCGTGAGCCAATCAGAGTTCGTGGACTGGCAGCTAAGACTCCTGATTGGCTTCCGGTCCGCGAGCTCTGATTGGCTCATGGGTCGGCGCCGGACACGGCAGACTAGGGCAGCTGGGAGGCGCCACGGGAGCTTACGAGCCGCATGCGGAGACAGAAAGAGCCGCATGCGGCTCGAGAGCCACGGGTTGGCCACCGCTGCTCTACAGTATGGGAGGATTCACGCTCGGTCCTTCCAACTGGATCTCCTGGACAAGTGTTCGGGATCCCATCTACATATGCACCAGAGGATACGTCTGTCACCAAAGGCCAGGATTTCACTCCTCTGGCGGTTGCAACTACCTCACCTTCTGGAGGGCCGCTGGTTCGGGATTCAGGACTGGATCCTTCTAACCACGGATGCAAGTCTCAGAGGCTGCGGTGCAGTCACTCAAGGGGAGACCTTCCAAGGAAGGTGGTCAAGTCTGGAATCCGGCCTGCCGATAAACATTCTAGAACTAAGAGCCATCTACAACTGTCTTCTCCAAGTGGCCCATCTTCTGAAAAATTGGGCCATTCAAGTGCAGTCGGACTTACATCAACCTTACATCAACCGACAGGGCGGAACGAAGAGCAGAGCTGCAATGTTAGCGGTAACAAGAATCATCCTCTGGTCAGAAAAACATGCGTTGGCACTGTCAGCAATCTTCATTCCGGGAGTAGACAACTTGGAAGCGGACTTCCTCAGTGAAACGATCTCCATCCAGGAGAGTGGGGACTCCATCCGGAGGTGTTCACGGAGGTGACAGATCTTAGGGTGTGTACCTCACATCGACATGATGGCCTCTCATCTCAACAAGAAGCTTTGGCGATATTGTTCCAGGTCGAGGGACCCGCAGGCAGTGGCGGTGGATGCCCTGGTGACTCCGTGGGTTTTCCAGTCGGTGTACATGTTTCCACCACTCCCACTCATTCCAAGAATGCTAAAGCTCATAAGGAGAACAAGGGTTCAAGCGATCCTCATTGCTCCAGACTGGCCAAGAAGGTATTGGTACGCGGATCTTCTGCTAGAAGAGCCGAGGCCTCTTCCTCTTCGGGAGGACCTGCTGCAGCAGGGACCGTTCGCCTATCAAGACTTACCGCGGCTGCATTTGACGGCATGGAGGTTGAACGCCAGATACTAGCTCAGAGGGGCATTCCAAACAAGGTTATTCCTACCCTGATACAGGCTAGGAAAGGAGTTACGTCTAAACATTACCAGCGTATTTGGAAAAAATATGTATATTGGTGTGAGTCCAAGAAGTTTCCTACGGTGGAGTTTCAACTGGGACGTTTTCTCCTCTTCCTGCAAGCAGGTGTCGATATGGGCCTGAGGTTGGGATCCATATGTCACAACTGAGGGCCTGAGCTGACGGAAGGCAGCCTCAGTTGTAGGGGCTGAGATGTACCGGAACCTGGGAGGTTGTAACAGACCCCTGGACATGTAAGTAACATGAAGAGAAACCGCCCGAAGGCGTGACCACGACAACTTGAGTAAAAGTCAATGATATTTATTTATGACAAACTCCATGCATCACAGTAGCAGTAAAAAGTAACATAAAAATCAGCAGAGAAATAATAATACAGTTCCTGGGTACTACAGGGTGGCAGGGGCCACAGAGCTCTGGTGGTATGAGACAGTTCTTATTATCTGCAAGTTGGAAAGTCCTTACCAGGCTCAACTGTAGCAATGAGGAAAGCCCAGGGTCGTACCAGCTGGTGTTCCAGGGAAAGCTGGACTGCTGTAGATAAAATGCTGCTGTGGGTACTGGTTGGAACCAGACAGGTGTTGGCACGGAGTGGATACTGGCTGGAACCAGTTAAATAATAAATAAAACTTGAGAGCGATGCAATGTAGATGAAATGTAGAATTTGAGAGCGGAGAAATAATAATACTGGTGGAGAGTGGTAAACTGCAGAAAGGACACCGGCCCTTTAAGAGAAGCTGTACACTGCTGGAAGCTGAGCTGGAAGCAGGTGATGTTGTAGCTGGAAACAGGTGAGTCCAGTATGGATCGGAGAGTCAGGCTACACCGCAGATGGAATGCTGGTGCGGGTCTCTATAGCAGAAGTCTGGAAACAGGAGCTGGAACCTGGAAGACATTCACAGAAGAGAGACAAACTGGAACTAGGTTTGACAACCAAAGCACTGACGCCTTCCTTGCTCAGGCACAACCTATTTATACCTGCAGCAAGGAAGGCATTGGCTAGGCAATTATGCAAATTAATAATACTGACAACGGATTGGTAGGAAAGATCAGCTGACAGAATCCAAGATGGCTGCGCCCATGCAGACACTTGGAGGGAAGTTTGGTTTGTAATCCATGTGGTCTGGAAAACAGTAATGGCGGCGCCGGCCACCGGAGACAGGAGACGTCAGGCTGACAGATGCACATACGACCACGCGGACACAGCGGAGGCCGCGGCTGACGTAATCGCCACTCTGAATGCAGAAGCTCAGGGACGGCGGCGGAGGCCGCGGGAGACGCCATGCCAGATGTATAAGGCGTTACTGTGACTGCGTCCAGAGAGACAGGAGAGGATGCGGGAATGTGCACATCAGGATGACAGATGGGATTCGGTCCTGGAGCGCTGAGCCAGCCTTAGAAGGCATCTGATAGGTAAGAAATGGCGTCCAGATACCCGGATCGTGACAGCACCCCCCCCTTTAGGAGTGGCCCCAGGACACTTCTTTGGCTTTTGAGGAAACTTGGAATGGAATCTCCGGACCAAGGCAGGAGCATGGACATCAGAAGCATTGGTCCAAGAACGTTCCTCAGGGCCATAACCCTTCCAGTCAATAAGATACTGAAGTTGACCGTAACGGTGACGTGAGTCCAGGATCTTGGCTACTTCATACTCAACGCCTCGTTGAGTTTGGACTTTCGGAGTTGGAGGAAGTGAGGAATGAAACCGATTCAAGATTAGCGGTTTCAACAGGGAAACATGGAATGTCCTGGGTATTTTTAAGAAGGGAGGCAACTGGAGTCTGTAAGCAACAGGATTGATGACTTGATCAATTTTAAAAGGACCGATGTAGCGAGGTGCAAACTTCATACTGGGAACTCTTAACCTCAAATTCTTCGTGGATAACCATACCCGATCACCCACCTTGAGAGCAGGAACTGCTCGACGCTTCTTATCCGCAAACTTCTTGTACCTGAACGATGCCTTGAGCAGAGCTGATCGTACGCTCTTCCAGATATTGGCAAACTGATGCAAGGTGATATCCACTGCGGGAACAGAAGTTGCTGGAAGCGGTTGGAACTCAGGGACTTTAGGGTGGAATCCAAAGTTGGTGAAGAATGGTGTTGAAGAAGATGAAGAATGATACTGGTTGTTATGACAGAAC
The DNA here is from genome assembly GCF_028390025.1 of Pseudophryne corroboree. Taxonomy (NCBI): domain Eukaryota; kingdom Metazoa; phylum Chordata; class Amphibia; order Anura; family Myobatrachidae; genus Pseudophryne; species Pseudophryne corroboree. The sequence goes on from NC_086447.1 coordinate 670,088,183, forward strand.
TCGGCCCAGGGAAGTAATTGAACCCAGTCATCTTGAGAGGAGGACACATAGATGCGGAGGAAGGACTCCAAGTCCTGATTCACCCTCTCAGTTTGACCATTGGTCTGAGGATGGTAAGCCGTGGAAAACTTTAGCTTGACTTGGAGGGCTTGACATAAACTTCGCCAGAATTTGGCTGTGAATCGAACTCCTCGATCTGAGATAATTTCTTCTGGAAGACCGTGGAGTCGAAAGATCTCTTGTATGAATACTTGAGCCAACTTGGAAGCTGACGGAAGACCGGTGAGAGGAATAAAGTGTGCCATCTTGGTGAACCGGTCAACTACCACCCAGATGGTATTAAACTTGTTGCACATGGGCAAATCTGTAATAAAATCCATCGACAAATGGGTCCATGGTCGACGGGGAACAGATAGTGAAACCAGTTGCCCCGCAGGCGACTGGCGGGATACTTTATGTTGAGCACACTTTGGGCAAGATGCAATAAACTCCAAAACGTCCTTTTTCAGAGTTGGCCACCAATAGGACCTAGAGATAAACTCCAGGGTTTTTTGGATACCTGTATGTCCGGCAAAGCGGGAAGCATGGGCCCAATGCATGAGCTTCTTCCTTAGTGTCGGCTTCACAAAACTTTTCCCTGATGGGGGCGTAGAGTCCATCCCTACCGTGGAGAATGCCAACGGATTTATAATAGGATGCTTGTCTGAAGACTCTGACTCATTTTCTTGCTCCCATGAGCGGGAAAGGGCATCGGCCTTGCGATTCTGAGAGCCCGGACAGAACTGGAGTTTAAAGTCGAACCTGGAAAAGAAAAGTGCCCATCTGGCCTGACGAGGGTTGAGACATTGTGCGCCTTTCAGATATAGAAGGTTCTTGTGGTCTGTAAGGATGGTGATTGAATGAGAAGCTCCCTCCAACAGATATCTCCACTCCTCTAGAGCGAGCTTGATGGCTACCAACTCCTGGTCGCCAATGGCATAGTTGCGCTCCGCTGGGGAGAACTTCCGTGAGAAGAAACTGCAAGGATGTAAATGGCCATCTTTAGCCCTCTGAGATAACACCGCTCCTACTCCAACGGAGGAGGCATCCACCTCTAAGATGAAAGCAGAGTCGATGTCAGGCTGTTTCAGGACAGGCGCAGAGATGAACCTCTGTTTTAAAAGATGAAAAGCTTGCATGGCTTCTTCAGACCACTTGGACGGGTTAGCACCCTTCTTGGTGAAAGCAGTAATAGGCGCCACAATGGTGGAAAAGTCTCGTATAAACTTTCGGTAATAATTGGCGAACCCTAAGAACCTCTGGACCCCTTTGAGGGTTAAGGGTACCGGCCAATTCTGGATTGCTTGTAGTTTCTCAGGATCCATCTCTAGTCCGGAACCGGACACAATGTACCCTAGAAACGGAATGGACTTGACTTCAAAGACGCATTTCTCTAATTTGCAATAGAGATGATTGACACGGAGACGGGACAGAACCTCCTTTACCCAAAAACGATGTTCCTCTAAATTGTTGGCAAAAATGAGGATATCATCTAGATAGACCACGACATGACGGTATAGAATGTCTCTGAAAATCTCATTGACGAAATGCTGGAAGACAGCTGGAGCATTGCTCAATCCGAAGGGCATGACGAGGTACTCATAATGTCCGTCACGGGTGTTAAATGCGGTCTTCCACTCGTCACCCTCACGGATCCGGATGAGATTGTATGCACCTCTCAGGTCCAGCTTTGTAAAGATGGTAGCTCCGCTAACTCTGTCAAAGAGCTCAGTAATCAAGGGTAAAGGATAGCGGTTCTTGATGGTAATGTCGTTCAAACCTCTGTAGTCGATGCACGGCCGCACACCACCATCTTTCTTTTTTACAAAAAAGAAGCCTGCGCCGGCTGGAGAAGAAGGTCGAATGAACCCCTTTGCTAGGTTCTCTTTAATGTATTCCTCCATAGAATGCGTCTCAGGCAGAGACAACGGATAAGTTCGGCCTCGAGGTGGAACCTTCCCTGGAACGAGATCAATCGGGCAGTCCCATTCTCTATGAGGAGGAAGGATATCAGCAGAAGCTTTACTGAACACATCCGTGAAATCTTGATTTGGAGGAGGTGGAACATCAGACGACCTGGGGGAGGAAGAACAGACAGGCAACACTTTAAACAAACATGTCTCAGCACAGGAGGGACCCCATGCCAGAATTTGCGTAGTCGTCCAATCAATTGTAGGATTGTGAAGACGGAGCCATGGAAGGCCCAGGACCACAGGATGTGTGGCTCTTGGAATCACTAAAAGTGAAATAAGTTCGGAATGAAGAACTCCCACTCTCAGACGAACTGGTAGAGTCCTTAGAGCAATAACTGTATCAAAAATTTTACTGCCATCCACGGCAGTTAAGGAAAAGGAGGAAGGAAGTCTCTCGGTGGGTAGGGACCACCGTTTAACATAGGCTTCGGTAATAAAGTTCCCAGCTGCTCCGGAATCAAGGAGGGCAATGACGTTCCGATAACGTTGAGCAACTTGAAGCGAGACTGGGAGATTACAATCTTGAGGAGATGGAGAGGAGATCATTACTCCTAGCCGGCCCTCTCCTTGGCGAGCTAGGGTCTGGAGTCCTGGACGTTTGGGACAGGCATTAATAGTGTGAGAGGGGGCTGCACAATACAGACAGAGAGACTCAGAGAGACGTCTTCGGCACTCAGCAGGAGTTAAACGGGAACGGCCAATTTGCATGGGTTCATCTTTAGTTGGTGACAGTTGGCGAGGAGGAGGAGCAGAAGATTTTGGAGCAGATGATCTTCCACGCTCAGTTGCTCTCTCTCTGAAACGTAAGTCAACTTTTGTACAAAGTGAGATTAGCTAATCTAACTTGGAGGGTAAGTCTCTGGTAGCTAACTCATCTTTAATACGCTCGGATGAACCATGCCAGAATGCAGCATACAGGGCCTCGTCGTTCCATGCCAGTTCAGATGCCAGGATCTGGAACTGTATAAGATATTGTCCTACAGTATGTGATCCCTGGCATAAACGGAGAATCTCAGACGAAGCTGAAGTTACCCGGCCTGGCTCGTCGAAGATGCGCCTGAATGTTGACACGAATGCAGTGTAAGAAGATAGCAGGGTGTCGGACCTCTCCCATAACGGTGATGCCCAGTCAAGGGCTGAGCCACTGAGAAGTGAGATGATGTAGGCAATTTTTGTACGGTCACTGGGAAAATTGCCAGGTTGTAGCTCAAACTGAATCTCACACTGGTTGAGAAATCCCCTGCAGAGTCTTGGAGATCCGTCAAATTTTGCTGGCGTTGGAAGATGAAGACGTGGAGCAGAAACGGGTAAGGTGGGTGGGGTTATAGTTGGAGTCACTGTGGTTGACGCCCCAGATGCGCCTGATCCACGGAGAGTTGTCTGAATCCCATCCAGCCGAGTAGAGAGATCCTGGAGACAACGGATGATGTGGCCCTGTGCAGCCTCCTGATGTTCAAGTCGGGATGCCAGTTCTTGCATCGGCCTGGCCGCTTGATCCTGGTCTCCGGCTGGATTCATTAGGTCAGTGCTTACTGTCACAACTGAGGGCCTGAGCTGACGGAAGGCAGCCTCAGTTGTAGGGGCTGAGATGTACCGGAACCTGGGAGGTTGTATCAGACCCCTGGACATGTAAGTAACATGAAGAGAAACCGTCCGAAGGCGTGACCACGACAACTTGAGTAAAAGTCAATGATATTTATTTATGACAAACTCCATGCATCACAGTAGCAGTAAAAAGTAACATAAAAATCAGCAGAGAAATAATAATACAGTTCCTGGGTACTACAGGGTGGCAGGGGCCACAGAGCTCTGGTGGTATGAGACAGTTCTTATTATCTGCAAGTTGGAAAGTCCTTACCAGGCTCAACTGTAGCAATGAGGAAAGCCCAGGGTCGTACCAGCTGGTGTTCCAGGGAAAGCTGGACTGCTGTAGATAAAATGCTGCTGTGGGTACTGGTTGGAACCAGACAGGTGTTGGCACGGAGTGGATACTGGCTGGAACCAGTTAAATAATAAATAAAACTTGAGAGCGATGCAATGTAGATGAAATGTAGAATTTGAGAGCGGAGAAATAATAATACCGGTGGAGAGTGGTAAACTGCAGAAAGGACACCGGCCCTTAAAGAGAAGCTGTACACTGCTGGAAGCTGAGCTGGAAGCAGGTGATGTTGTAGCTGGAAACAGGTGAGTCCAGTATGGATCGGAGAGTCAGGCTACACCGCAGATGGAATGCTGGTGCGGGTCTCTATAGCAGAAGTCTGGAAACAGGAGCTGGAACCTGGAAGACATTCACAGAAGAGAGACAAACTGGAACTAGGTTTGACAACCAAAGCACTGACGCCTTCCTTGCTCAGGCACAACCTATTTATACCTGCAGCAAGGAAGGCATTGGCTAGGCAATTATGCAAATTAATAATACTGACAACGGATTGGTAGGAAAGATCAGCTGACAGAATCCAAGATGGCTGCGCCCATGCAGACACTTGGAGGGAAGTTTGGTTTGTAATCCATGTGGTCTGGAAAACAGTAATGGCGGCGCCGGCCACCGGAGACAGGAGACGTCAGGCTGACAGATGCACATCCGACCACGCGGACACAGCGGAGGCCGCGGCTGACGTAATCGCCACTCTGAATGCAGAAGCTCAGGGACGGCGGCGGAGGCCGCGGGAGACGCCATGCCAGATGTATAAGGCGTTACTGTGACTGCGTCCAGAGAGACAGGAGAGGATGCGGGAATGTGCACATCAGGATGACAGATGGGATCCGGTCCTGGAGCGCTGAGCCAGCCTTAGAAGGCATCTGATAGGTAAGAAATGGCGTCCAGATACCTGGATCGTGACACCATAAAGGTACAAATTTCGGCCCTATCCATATTCTTCCAGAAACAGTTGGCTGCCCTCCCTGAGGTTCAGACTTTTTTGAAGGGAGTTCTGCACATCCAACCTCCCTTTGTGCCGCCTACGGCACCCTGGGATCTTAACGTGGTGTTGCAGCTCCTCCAGTCGAACTGGTTTGAGCCTCTACAGGAGGTTGAGGTCAAGTTTCTCACGTGGAAGGCTGTCACTTTGTTGGCCTTAGCTTCTGCTAGACGTGTGTTGGAGTTGGGGGCTTTGTCCTGTAGAAGCCCATATTTGATCTTCCATGTAGATAGGGTTGAGCTTCGGACATGTCAGCAGTTTCTTGCGAAGGTTGTGTCGGCATTTCATATCAGCCAACCTATTGTGGTGCCAGTTGCTACTGACTCCTCAATTTCATCAAAGTCCTTGGATGTTGTAAGGGCTCAGAAAATCTACGTGAAGAGGACTGCTCGTCACAGAAAATCGGACTTTGTTTGTCCTGTATGATCTCATGAAACTTGGGTGTCCTGCTTCTAAGCAGACAGTCTCTCGCTGGATCAGGTTCACTATCCAGCATGCGTATTCTATGGCAGGACTGCCGTGTCCTTCGTCTGTTAAGGCCCACTGTACTCGTAAGGTGGGTTCTTCCTGGGCGCGGCTGCCTGGGGTGTCTCGGCTTTACAGCTTTGCCAAGCGGCTACTTGGTCTGGGTCGAACACGTTTGCAAAGTTCTACAAGTTCGATACTTTGGCCGCTGAAGACCTAAAGTTTGGTCAGTCATGTCACGATCCGGGTATCTGGATGCCATTACCTGCCTTTCAGATGTCTCCTGAGGCTCGCTCAGCGTTCCAAGGCCGGATCTCATCTGTGTCCACATACTGCACATTCCTCCTGTCACGCTGAGATGCTGTCACAGCGGCGCCATGTTTGAATCCTGCATGGCGTCTCCCGTTCTCCGCGGCCTCCGCCGCCGCTCCTGTGTTATAGGTGCAGGTTGTCAGTGTGGTGTTCCATGCCTGCCGCGGTCTCCGTTGTCATCCACGAGTCTCAGCATACATTTGTCAGTCTGGCGTCTCCTGTCCTCTGTGGCCAGCGCCGCCATTACAGTTATGTTTCCACATGGTTTCCCAAGCCAGTTTTCCCTCCAAGTTCTAACATGGGCGCAGCCATGTTGGATCTAATCACATGTCTCAGTTCCTCCAATCCACTGCCTCTGGAAATCTGCATAATTGCCCAGCCAATGCCTGCATTGCTGCAGGTATAAGTATCCTGTGCCTGGGCCAGGAAATGGTCAGTGCTTTGTTTGTCATACCTTGTTCCAGTCTCTCTCCTGTGGTTGTGTTTCCAGGTTCCAGCTCCTGTCTCCAGCATCCACCAAAGAGACCCGCACCTGCCTACCATCCTGCGGTGCAGCCTGACTCTGCAGTCCTCCGTGGCTGATCCAGTTTCCAGCTTCCAGCTATTTCATCTGCTTCCAGCAGTATCCACTACCACCGGTAATCATCCTTCAATTCCTCTGTTTCCACGCTCCCTAGCATCTTATTATATTCACTCCGTGTTTCATCACCTGGCTGGTTCCACCCAGCATTCATTCAGTGACTTTATCATATTGCTGATTCCATTCCGCATCCACTCCGTGTCTTACCACCTGGCTGGTTCTATCCAGCAATTACAACAGCTGATTCAAGTTACCAGCTTCATCTGTTCCATCTACTGGCAAGTTCCTTGGATATCTTCACTACTACAGCCAGGCCTGGTAAGGTTATTCCATCTAAGGACTTTAACAACTGTTCTTAACCTACCAGTGTCCTGTAAAACCATTTCATGGTCAGAGTGCTCCAGGAATCATATTATTTATCATTGCCATTTTTATTATTTGCTGTCTGTTGTTACACAGAGTTTGTCAATAAACTTTTAATTTACTTTTACCTGGTTGTCATGGTCACACCTTCGGGTTTCCTTTTAACACTTACATGTCCAGGGGTCTGATTAAACCTCCCTGGTTTAAGTTCCTCTCAGCCCCTACAACTGAGGCTTCCTCCTGTCAGCTAAAACCCTCAGTTGTAACAAGTCAGTTCTGCAGGAGCCTCCGCGCTCTCCCTCCCGTTCTGGGAGCTTTGGTACATCCCCATGGTACTAATGTGGACCCCAGCATCCTCTAGGACATAAGAGAAAATAGGATTTTGGTTACCTACCGGTAAATCCTTTTCTCATAGTCTGTAGAGGATGCTGGGCGCCCGACCAGCGCTTCGTTTTCCTGCTATCATTATTTGGTTCAGTACAACTTCATTTTAGTTGAGTACTGCGTTGTTACTTGGTAAGTAATGTTTCAGCGGTTGCTGCGTTTCAAGCCAGTTAGCTTGATGTGCCATGTATGTGTGAGCTGGTGTGAATCTCGCCACTATCTGTGTAAAATCCTTCTCTCAAAGATGTCCGTCTCCTCGGGCACAGTTTCTGGACTGAGTCTGGTGAGGGAGGCATGGGGGGAGGAGCCAGCCCACACTCTCAAACTCTTAAAGTGCCAATGCCTCCTGGTGGATCCGTCTATACCGCTTGGTACTAATGTGGACCCCAGCATCCTCTACGGACTACAAGAAAAGGATTTTACCTGTAGGTAACCAAAATCCTATTTTCCAGCAGCTCCAGTGATGTGCCAACAATGCAGGAGTTATACAGAAAAATGTAAATTGACATGTAATAAGGTAGCAGCTAATTTACATCAAATGCTGTCATAGTATAACTTGCAGTCAGATAAGACATTTGCCACGGGGACAAGATAAATATTACGCTCAGAGGATACTAGATTCTTAAAAGCTAAGTAATTGTGTCTTAGTTAACTGGAAATGTTATTGTCACAAGGTGCAGGTATTAGTATCTGTTTGATCGGTACACTGTATGTAAGGCAAAACCACCAGGGTGAAACAATAGGCAAAGTAGTTAAAAAGGCTGTATCAAGGGTCTGCTATTATGAGAGCAAAATACAAAAGCTAGGAGCAAAGAACACTAGCAAGCGCCTTGAGTCCTGTTGGAGAAAGAGCGCTATATAAATAAAATTATTATTATTATTATAAAATAAAGCACTGAATGCTGGGGCCAATCACCGTAATAGGCTAGAGTATGGTGATGTGATCCAGACAAGGAATTAAATGGCACACATAGGGGTATATTTACTAAAGTCGGTTTTCTGAAGTGGAGATGTTGCCCATAGCAACCAGATTCTAGCTTTTATCTTCTAGAAGGTTCTGGATAAACACCCGCATTTTAGTAAATAAACTCCCTACTCTATAAGCAGGCACACTGGTAGACAGTGGCTTTAAGCTGTTGTAGTCCATAACGGCGGGCAAGACACCAAAACCAAGAATCTATACAGAAGAGCCACACAAGAGAATCTTTGTGAATTCCAACATCGCAGATGAAACTGTTGCTGAACTTGTGTAGGTGCAGCTTGTGATCATTGTGGTCTGGAAGATGGTTCTTCTGCGCCATTTTGAAATGTTTATTCTACTCATCTTGTTAAAGATTTTTTCCTTAAGTATCCTTCAAAGCCTGTAGTGGCTGGAAGTTGCTTTACAAGGAGGGACATATGTCTCAGTGATGTGTTGCGATATCTCGGCAACATTTATAGGGGGTCATTCCGAGTTGATCGCTAGATGCATTCGCTCGCTGTGCAGCGATGAGGCAAAAAACTGCACTTCTGCACATGTGTATGCAGCGCAATGCGAACGCGCATCGTACTATTACAAAGAACAATGTAGTTTCACACAAGGTCTAGCGAAGTTTTTCAGTCGCACTGCTGGCCGCAGAGTGATTGACAGGAAGAGGGCGTTTCTGGGTGTCAACTGACCGTTTTCAGGGAGTATTAAAAAAACCGAAGGCGTGCCAGGAAAAACGCAGGCGTGGCTAGGCGAACGCAGGGAGTGTTCGTGACGTCAAAACAGGAACTGAATAGTCTGAAGTGATCGTAAACGCTGAGTAGGTATTGAGCTACTCTAAAACTGCACAAAAAAAACTTTGCCGCCGCTCTGTGATCCTTTCGTTCGCACTTCTGCTAAGCTAAAATACACTCCCAGTGGGAGGCGGCATAGCGTTTGCACGGCTGCAAAAAACTGCTAGCGAGCAACTCGGAATGACCCCCATAGTTTGTGACCGTTCAGTAAGTTAGCTGGTTGACATGGCTTTCTGATGTTTAGAGACACAGGCTGCAACTGGTTACATTTTCCCAGCATTGTATGAAAATGGCAGCACATGTGCAACCAACTAACCTGTCTGTGCTCAGATCTCTGCAACTCATCATGGAATCATACCTAGCTGTCGGTATGTACACCCCACATACATTAATTGAGACACCGGCTTCTCACCTAGCTTGCTTCTAGCCTTCTCCTCTGTCTGCTCCTTGGTTGATATACCATGTACTGATCTGGCTTCTATCCTGACTGTGCTGTGTTTAATACCCGCTGCTGTGTACCAAATCTTGGACTTTACTTCTATATTATGCTTTATTTCAGCTCTGGCTGGTATTATGACCGTCCTATGTATCAGACCTCTAAGCTTGTACATTGGCCTTCGTTTTGCCATGTATGCTGATCTCTGCCAGCTGTTTTATTTCATTTTGACGTATGACCTTTGTGTACAGTATTTTTTGCTTTGTTTTTTTTCAAAAATTTTTCCTGATCTGAGGTGTGTGGTCTGCCTATTTGTGTAAAGGAGCCACTATATAATCAATCACAGACATAAATTGCATTTAGGATTATATAGTAGCAGAGAAAGTGACACAAGTAGGAAGATATAGTGTGACTATTGTAGGTGTATAATAAAAGGCTTGAAGTGCTGGTAATCGGAGATGCATAGGCGTGCACAGCTAATTTTATTAGGGGGTGCACCGCAGGAGGGGCGTGTCTAGAATCGCCTTTTAGGCGTCTCTACCACTGCCTTTTGGGCGGGTCTAGCACTATTTTACAGTCTCTCAGTAACATCACATAGCTTAATCTAATTTCTCTCTGATTCCTAATGATAACGAAGATATAATACACCCCAGAGAAATAAAATGAAACCAGCCAGTACTTTCTATCTACTACGCCATAACCCTGAGCCCTAGCTGCCACTGCATCGTATCGCTGCTTACAATTCCCCAACCTATCCCTGACCCAGTGGCGGAACTAGTAGCATGTGGTGAGCTGAGGTGCATATGCACCCCCCCCACCCCTTTCCCATCCCCCACCCCCCAGCATCTACACCTTGTTTTTGAGTAGGCCAATCTGTAAAGTATGGGAGATTTAGGGGGCGTCTCTCCTGTTTCTAAATCCTGCTCCTCACTGACCGAAGCCCTCCTGCAGCGGCAACCATTTGAAACATGGCGCCGGCCGTCAGCCTATCGAAGCTCGCGGTCCGGCAGCCATTCAAGAGCCGCCACACATCTGCATGTGAGGTGGGGGCTGGACATGATTAGGGGGTGCCTATGCGCACAAGGAACCCCCTGTGCGCACACCTATGAGGAGATGTGATTATTTACTAAATATAGTGAAGTACTGTAATACCAAGATATGTGGGAAATATAATATGTATTCCAGGACATGTTTACACTCTGAAAGTTAGACATTAGCTTTATTAAGTGGCTGGTATATTGCTATATTTGCAGAATAGCATGGGATGTCTTAAAGACAAGAGAGTGACGTTTTGAATAAGAAGGATAAAGGTCTATAGGCCTAATTTAAGGTTGATTGCAAAACAACATTTTATTCTAATGGGCAAAACCATGTTGCACTGCAGGTGGGGCAAATATAACATGTGCAGAGAGAGTTAGATTTGGGTGGGTTATATTGTTTCTGTGCAGGATAAATACAGGCTGCTTTATTTTTACACTGCAATTTAGATTTCAGTTTGAACACACCCCACCCAAATCTAACTCTCTTTGCACATGTTATATCTGCCCCACCTGCACTTGAATTAGGCCCAATGTCATGTGCAAATGGGAGCGCATGGATTTTAGGGTGAACAGTTAAAATACATAAGAGGTTGTGGCTTTGTGGGTGTCTGTTAATGGCAACTAGAATTTGACACTGTATCCTAGAAACAACAGGCAGCCATATCAGAGCGCAGCCAGCATTTGTAAAACAGTTAAGCAAAATCAGTCTGGCAGCAGCTCAGTGGTTAAGGTAAAGGGGGTCATTCCGAGTTGTTCGCTCGCTAGCAGATTTTAGCAGCATTGCGCACGCTAGGCCGCCGCCCTCTGGGAGTGTATCTTAGCTTAGCAGAATTGCGAACGAAAGATTAGCAGAATTGCGAATAGAAAATTCTTAGCAGTTTATGAGTAGCTCGAGACTTACTCCTACACTACGATCAGTTCAGCCCGTTTCGTTCCTGGTTTGACGTCACAAACACGCCCTGCATTTGGCCAGCCTCTCCCCCGTTTCTCCAGACACTACCGCGTTTTATCCTGGCACGCCTGCGTTTTTCCGCACACTCCCTGAAAACGGCCAGTTTCCACCAAGAAACACCCACTTCCTGTCAATCACACTCCGATCACTTCAACGATGAAAATTCTTTGTTCGGACGTGAGTAAATCTACTAAGTTTTGTGCTAAAATACTTAGCGCATGCGCACTGCGTACCATGCTCATGCGCATTTTTGCCTTAATCCCTCCGTTGCGAAAATCGGCAACGAGCGATCAACTCAGAATGAACCACAGTGCCTGGTAGCTCAATTCAGGTTTGATGGAAGCAGAGTACCATCAGTATTGAAGGCAGTCAGCAGATACAGAAAATACTGAGTAATGACTGTCGACTTTCCATCTAGAAAGTTGGTATAGGGTTATGTAGTACTGGTGTATAGTTCACAGAATCCCAAATGGTCTCCATAGTTGGCAGAAAGTTATACCAGATAAAAGTAATGTATACCACTTGTTAGAGGATATGTTTGCTCTATGTGCAATATCCAAACAAAACAGAAGTGTAGTTGGGTGTTCAGTTTATACATTGGACCGGGGAGGGGGGTTTGAGGGCCATTTTATTGGAGGGGGCCCCCACAATTTAGTATCCCCAGATGCCCACATGCGTATTTATTATTCCAATATATTTGTTAGTGTCCATGAAAACCTTCCTGTCCTAGCCCCCTACACCTACATTGTCATTTTGGCATTTTATATCTCCTTCTGTTGACATCCCCTTTAGATATTAGGCGGGGCCCTCCTTCCTCTTCTACCCTTTCATGTTCACATTTTACCCACCTTTGCGTCCTTGTTCCTCACCTCCTGAATGTTCTTTTAGACACTTTTATTACTTCTTATACACTGCGTGCTGCATTATTGCCCAATCTTTAATGTGTTTTTTTGCAACTTTTTTTATTATTTTTATTAATATTTTGCATACTCTTATATATAGAATCATTACCAAGTTTTCTTCCCATTGAATGGTGCCGCAGGATTATATGGTGTCTTAAAACAATGGAAAACATAGCTTACCTATATACCCTGGAGAAGCCCGCCAGCGCTCAGCGCCCTGCATCCGGATTCGCGGACCGGGACGCTGGCGCCTCCCAAGCGCATCAATGACTGTGCGGTACCGGGTCGTCATGGAAACCAGGACGCCCAGTGCGGCTGCAAAACCCGTGCTGGAATATGAAACAGCGTGCTATATTACAGAATCTACTCCCCTAAGAATCCAGCTAAAGGTCTCCAATTAAAACTTACACACCTACTTGAGAGCTATAAACACAACGTTATTGTATAATTATACTAATGCCTAGCAATCTACTGCACATACTAGCTATTGTTACTAAAACTAAATGCTGTAAATGCTCTAATCAAATAGTTTACACTTCACACCTTAAACCTTGCACATTCCTTGTTTCACAGGATAACCCGTTCTAACCCTTTTCGTAGCCTATACAGCCATTAAACGCATGCAATACAAAAAAATCATAAATTTAGTAGTCCAGGGGATTACTGACCCGGGTAGAAAAAAATACACATATACTTATGATACTACCATTAAGATTATAATACGGTGCACCATCAAATACCTGAAATGTCTTGAGTTATGCATAACCTTGGCTAGTACTTTTATGACTAGATTCCCCTGTCCACCAATAAATAGAGAAATGTCAGAGTATAATGCGAGTACCTATGCCAGTTTAGCAGTCTACAGTTTGGTACTTAAACAGTGAGGCTCCTTGGTCTCAAGTAATTCCCTTTCAGATTATGGTTGGAACAAACTTCAGTCTTTTGGTTATTTGGGTACTTAAATAGATACATCTCCCTACTCAGTAGATCTTGGAGAGTTAGGATATAATATTGTAGATGTCACGATCCGGGTATCTGGACGCCATTTCTTACCCATCAGATGCCTCCTAAGGCTGGCTCAGCGCTCCAGGACCGGATCCCATCTGTTATCCTGATGTGTACATTCCTGTATCCTCTCCTGTCACTCTGGGACGCTGTCACAGTAAACGCCATATTACACCTGGCATGGCGTCTCCCGCGGCCTCCGCCGCCGTCCCTGAACTTCTGCATGCAGAGTGTCTGAGTGGCGATTACGTCAGCCGCGGCCTCCGCTGTGTCCGCGTGGTTGGATGTGCATCTGTCAGCCTGGCGCCTCCTGTCTCCGGTGGCCGGCGCCGCCATTACTGTTTTCATTACCACATGGATTACAAACCAAACTTCCCTCCAAGTGTCTGCATGGGCGCAGCCATCTTGGATTCTGTCAGCTGATCATTTCCACCAATCTGTTCTCAGTATTGATAATCTGCATAATTGCCTAGCTAATCCCTTCCTTGCTGCAGGTATAAATACACTGTGCCTGAGCAGGGAAGGCGTCAGTGCTTTGGTTGTCAAACCTAGTTCCTGTTTGTCTCTCTCCTGTGATTGTCTTCCAGGTTCCAGCTCCTGTCTCAAGACTTCCACCATAGAGACCCGCACCAGCATTCCACCTGCGGTGTAGCCTGACTCTCCAATCCATTGTGGATTCATCTGTTTCCAGCTACAACATTACCTGCTTCCAGCTCAGCTTCCAGCAGAGTACAGCTTCCCTTAAAGGGCCGGTGTCCTTTCTACACTTTACCACTCTCCACCGGTATTATTATTTCTCCGCTCTCAAGTTCTACATTTCAGTTCATATTTCATCGCTCCCAAGTTCATTTATTATTTAACTGGTTCCAGCCAGTATCCACTCCGTGCTAACAACAGTCTGGTTCCAGCCAGTATCCACAGCAGCTGTTTTATCTTCAGCAACCCAGCTTTTCCTGGAACACCAGCTGGCACAATCCTGGGTTATCTCCATTGCTACAGTCGGGCCTGGTAAGGACTTTCCATCTAGAAGATCATAAGAACTATCTCACACTACCAGTGCCCTGTGGCTCCTGCCATCCTGTAGTACCCAGGAACTGTATTTATTCTTTGCTGACTTTTACGTTTTCTTTTACTGCTGCTGTGTTGCGGAGTTGTCATAATAAACATCATTGACTTTTATCCAAGTTGTCGTGGTCACGCCTTCGGGCAGTTATTATTCATGTTACTTACATGTCCAGGGGTCTGATACAACCTCCCAGGTTCCGGTACATCTCAGCCCCTACAACTGAGGCTGCCTCCCGTCAGCTCAGGCCCTCAGTTGTGACAGTAAGCACTGACCTAATGAATCCAGCCGGAGACCAGGATCAAGCGCCCAGGCCGATGCAAGAACTGGCAGCCCGACTAGAACATCAGGAGGCTGCACAGGGCCACATCATCCGCTGTCTCCAGGATCTCTCTACTCGGCTGGATGGGATTCAGACAACTCTCCGTGGATCAGGCGCGTCTGGTGCGTCAACCACAGTGACTCCAGCTATAACCCCACCCACCTTACCCATTTCTGCTCCACATCTTCATCTTCCAACGCCAGCAAAATTTGACGGATCTCCAAGATTCTGCAGGGGATTTCTCAACCAGTGTGAGATTCAGTTTGAGCTACAACCTGGCAATTTTCCCAGTGACCGTACAAAAATTGCCTACATTATTTCTCTTCTCAGTGGCTCAGCCCTTGATTGGGCATCACCGTTATGGGAGAGGTCCGACACCCTGCTATCTTCCTACACTGCCTTCGTGTCAACATTCAGGCGCATCTTCGACGAGCCAGGCCGGGTAACCTCAGCTTCATCCGAGATTCTCCGTTTACGCCAGGGGTCACGTACTGTAGGACAATATCTGATACAGTTCCAGATCCTGGCATCCGAACTGGCATGGAACGACGAGGCCCTGTATGCTGCATTCTGGCATGGCTTATCTGAGTGTATTAAAGATGAGTTAGCTACCAGAGACTTACCTTCTAAGTTAGATGAGCTAATCTCACTCTGCACAAAAGTTGATTTACGTTTCAGAGAGAGAGCAACTGAGCGTGGAAGATCATCTGCTCCAAAATCTTCTGCTCCTCCTCCTCGTCAACTGTCACCATCTAAAGATGAGCCCATGCAACTTGGCCGTTCCCGTTTAACTCCTGCTGAGCGCCGAAGACGTCTCTCCGAGTTTCTCTGTCTCTATTGTGCAGCTCCGTCTCACACCATTAATGCCTGTCCCAAACGTCCGGGAAACTCCAAATCCTAGCTCGCCAAGGAGAGGGCCGGCTAGGAGTAATGATCTCCTCTCCATCTCCTCAAGATTGTAATCTCCCAGTCTCGCTTCAAGTTGCTCAACGTTATCGGAACGTCATTGCCCTCCTTGATTCCGGAGCAGCTGGGAACTTTATTACCGAAGCCTATGTTAAACGGTGGTCCCTACCCACCGAGAGACTTCCTTCGTCCATTTCTTTAACTGCCGTGGATGGCAGCAAAATTTTTGATGCAGTTATTTCTTTAAGGACTCTACCAGTTCGTCTGAGAGTGGGAGTTCTTCATTCCGAACTTATTTCTTTTTTAGTGATTCCAAGAGCCACACATCCTGTGGTCCTGGGCCTTCCATGGCTCCGTCTTCACAATCCTACAATTGATTGGACGACTACGCAAATCCTGGCATGGGGTTCCTCCTGTGCTGAGACATGTTTGTTTAAAGTATTGCCTGTCTGTTCTTCCTCCCCCAGGTCGTCTGATGTTCCACCTCCTCCATATCAAGATTTCACGGATGTGTTCAGTAAAGCTTCTGCTGATATCCTTCCTCCTCATAGAGAATGGGACTGTCCGATTGATCTCGTTCCAGGGAAGGTTCCACCTCGAGGCCGAACTTATCCGTTGTCTCTGCCTGAGACGCATTCTATGGAGGAATATATTAAAGAGAACCTAGCAAAGGGGTTCATTCGACCTTCTGCTTCTCCAGCCGGCGCAGGCTTCTTTTTTGTAAAAAAGAAAGATGGTGGTCTGCGGCCGTGCATCGACTACAGAGGTTTGAACGACATTACCATCAAGAACCGTTATCCTTTACCCCTGATTACTGAGCTCTTTGACAGAGTTAGCGGAGCTACCATCTTTACAAAGCTGGACTTGCGAGGTGCATACAATCTCATCCGGATCCGTGAGGGTGACGAGTGGAAGACCGCCTTTAACACCCGTGACGGACATTATGAGTACCTCGTCATGCCCTTCGGATTGAGCAATGCTCCAGCTGTCTTCCAGCATTTTGTCAATGAGATCTTCAGAGACATTCTATACCATCATGTCGTGGTCTATCTAGACGATATCCTCATTTTTGCCAACGATTTAGAGGAACATCGTTTTTGGGTTAAAGAGGTTCTGTCCCGTCTCCGTGTCAATCATCTCTATTGCAAATTAGAAAAATGCGTCTTTGAAGTCAAGTCCATTCCTTTTCTAGGGTACATTGTGTCCGGTTCCGGACTAGAGATGGATCCTGAGAAACTACAAGCAATCCAAAATTGGCCGGTACCCTTAACCCTCAAAGGGGTCCAGAGGTTCTTAGGGTTCGCCAACTATTACCGAAAGTTTATACGAGACTTTTCCACCATTGTGGCGCCTATTACTGCTTTCACTAAGAAGGGTGCTAACCCGTCCAAGTGGTCTGAAGAAGCCATGCAAGCATTTCATCTTTTAAAACAAAGGTTCATCTCTGCGCCTGTTCTGAAACAGCCTGACATCGACTCTCCTTTCATCTTAGAGGTGGATGCCTCCTCCGTTGGAGTAGGAGCGGTGTTATCTCAGAGGGCTAAAGATGGCCATTTACACCCTTGCAGTTTCTTCTCCCGGAAGTTCTCCCCAGCTGAGCGCAACTATGCCATTGGCGACCAGGAGTTGCTAGCCATCAAGCTCGCTCTAGAAGAGTGGAGGTATCTGTTGGAGGGAGCTTCTCATTCAATCACCATACTTACAGACCACAAGAATCTTTTATACCTGAAGGGCGCACAATGTCTCAACCCTCGTCAGGCCAGATGGGCACTTTTCTTTTCCAGGTTCGACTTTAAACTCCAGTTCTGTCCGGGCTCTCAGAATCGCAAGGCCGATGCCCTTTCCCGCTCATGGGAGCAAGAAAATGAGTCAGAGTCTTCAGACAAGCATCCTATTATAAATCCGTTGGCATTCTCCACGGTAGGGATGGACTCTACGCCCCCATCAGGGAAAAGTTTTGTGAAGCCGATGCTAAGGAAGAAGCTCATGCATTGGGCCCATGCTTCCCGTTTTGCCGGACATACAGGTATCAAAAAAACCCTGGAGTTTATCTCTAGGTCCTATTGGTGGCCAACTCTGAAAAAGGACGTCTTGGAGTTTATTGCATCTTGCCCAAAGTGTGCCCAACATAAAGTATCCCGCCAGTCGCCTGCAGGGCAACTGGTTCCACCATCCGTTCCCCGTCGACCATGGACCCACTTGTCGATGGATTTCATTACAGACTTACCCATGTGCAACAAGTTCAATACCATCTGGGTGGTAGTTGACCGGTTCACCAAGATGGCACACTTCATTCCTCTCACCGGTCTTCCGTCAGCTTCCAAGTTGGCTCAAGTATTCATACAAGAGATCTTCCGACTCCACGGTCTTCCTGAAGAAATTATCTCAGATCGAGGAGTTCAATTCACAGCCAAATTCTGGCGAAGTTTATGTCAAGTCCTCCAAGTCAAGCTAAAGTTTTCCACGGCTTACCATCCTCAGACCAATGGTCAAACCGAGAGGGTGAATCAGGACTTGGAGGCCTTCCTCCGCATCTATGTGTCCTCCTCTCAAGATGACTGGGTTCAATTACTTCCCTGGGCCGAGTTCTGTCATAACAACCAGTATCATTCTTCATCTGCTTCAACACCATTCTTCACTAACTTTGGATTCCACCCTAAAGTCCCTGAGTTCCAACCGCTTCCAGCAACTTCTGTTCCCGCAGTGGATATCACCTTGCATCAGTTTGCCAATATCTGGAAGAGCGTACGATCAGCTCTGCTCAAGGCATCGTTCAGGTACAAGAAGTTTGCGGATAAGAAGCGTCGAGCAGTTCCTGCTCTCAAGGTGGGTGATCGGGTATGGTTATCCACGAAGAATTTGAGGTTAAGAGTTCCCAGTATGAAGTTTGCACCTCGCTATATCGGTCCTTTCAAGATTGAACAAGTCATCAATCCTGTTGCTTACAGACTCCAGTTGCCTCCCTTCTTAAAAATACCCAGGACATTCCATGTTTCCCTGTTGAAACCGCTGATCTTGAATCGGTTTCATTCCTCACTTCCTCCAACTCCGAAAGTCCAAACTCAACGAGGCGTTGAGTATGAAGTGGCCAAGATCCTGGACTCACGTCACCGTTACGGTCAACTACAATATCTTATTGACTGGAAGGGTTATGGTCCTGAGGAACGTTCATGGACCAATGCTTCTGATGTCCATGCTCCTGCCTTGGTCCGGAGATTCCATTCCAAGTTTCCTCAAAAGCCAAAGAAGTGTCCTGGGGCCACTCCTAAAGGGGGGGGTGCTGTCACGATCCGGGTATCTGGACGCCATTTCTTACCCATCAGATGCCTCCTAAGGCTGGCTCAGCGCTCCAGGACCGGATCCCATCTGTTATCCTGATGTGTACATTCCTGTATCCTCTCCTGTCACTCTGGGACGCTGTCACAGTAAACGCCATATTACACCTGGCATGGCGTCTCCCGCGGCCTCCGCCGCCGTCCCTGAACTTCTGCATGCAGAGTGTCTGAGTGGCGATTACGTCAGCCGCGGCCTCCGCTGTGTCCGCGTGGTTGGATGTGCATCTGTCAGCCTGGCGCCTCCTGTCTCCGGTGGCCGGCGCCGCCATTACTGTTTTCATTACCACATGGATTACAAACCAAACTTCCCTCCAAGTGTCTGCATGGGCGCAGCCATCTTGGATTCTGTCAGCTGATCATTTCCACCAATCTGTTCTCAGTATTGATAATCTGCATAATTGCCTAGCTAATCCCTTCCTTGCTGCAGGTATAAATACACTGTGCCTGAGCAAGGAAGGCGTCAGTGCTTTGGTTGTCAAACCTAGTTCCTGTTTGTCTCTCTCCTGTGATTGTCTTCCAGGTTCCAGCTCCTGTCTCAAGACTTCCACCATAGAGACCCGCACCAGCATTCCACCTGCGGTGTAGCCTGACTCTCCAATCCATTGTGGATTCATCTGTTTCCAGCTACAACATTACCTGCTTCCAGCTCAGCTTCCAGCAGAGTACAGCTTCCCTTAAAGGGCCGGTGTCCTTTCTACACTTTACCACTCTCCACCGGTATTATTATTTCTCCGCTCTCAAGTTCTACATTTCAGTTCATATTTCATCGCTCCCAAGTTCATTTATTATTTAACTGGTTCCAGCCAGTATCCACTCCGTGCTAACAACAGTCTGGTTCCAGCCAGTATCCACAGCAGCTGTTTTATCTTCAGCAACCCAGCTTTTCCTGGAACACCAGCTGGCACAATCCTGGGTTATCTCCATTGCTACAGTCGGGCCTGGAAAGGACTTTCCATCTAGAAGATCATAAGAACTATCTCACACTACCAGTGCCCTGTGGCTCCTGCCATCCTGTAGTACCCAGGAACTGTATTTATTCTTTGCTGACTTTTACGTTTTCTTTTACTGCTGCTGTGTTGCGGAGTTGTCATAATAAACATCATTGACTTTTATCCAAGTTGTCGTGGTCACGCCTTCGGGCAGTTATTATTCATGTTACTTACATGTCCAGGGGTCTGATACAACCTCCCAGGTTCCGGTACATCTCAGCCCCTACAACTGAGGCTGCCTCCCGTCAGCTCAGGCCCTCAGTTGTGACAGTAGATAGGATACAATGTTGCCTGGGTGTTCCTCTCCCAATAACTGTAGGTTATAGTATATCAATCCACTGCATAACCCTAGTGGCAGATACGAAGGGTTATTGGCTACTAGAAGTGATGTGCGGGGTTACTCCCTGTGTTCTCCTGCAAATTTCTGTGACTATTAGTAATGCTACTTCTGTATCCACAAGTATCTCCGGCCGAATATTACTTTCTTAGTCAGCTTAGGATAGTAACTCACTATGCAGTTTGTTGTTGCTAGGTACTTTGAAGCTGCTAGATACTGTACTCTGGTCTGCCGACTGCCTGTAGTCGCTATGTAGCGTTGTCTGCCATCTGTGTCCTAGCTCCATATACTATTGATAGACACTGCAGGTCCCTTTGTCTTTGGTCTCTGCCTTCTCGCCGCTGATATGCCCACTCACATTGGTTTTTATTCGGCTGGGTAATGTCCACTACCTGTACATGGAATAGTGGCCACCAGTGTCTGATGGAGGGGTGCTTACTCCTTAGGGGAGTATTCTTGGTCAGTTTCCCCTTTGGGGAGCGGTACTATGATAGTGATCTGAGCAAGACTGGTCATGGGGATGATGTTTGCTGACCCTCTGTGACGCAGCAAATGTCAGATATTTGTTACTATATTCTATGTTGCTGTGTGTAGGAGCGGTGCAGTGTATTAGTTCACTTACTGTTCCTCTGCGCCCACACACACCAGGAGGCTCTCTCTATCTCTCCCCCGCCTCCATTTATCTCAGGGAGGTGCACCCTCCTCCTGAAGCCGCCAGTGATGTCCTCTCTCCCCTGCAGCGCTGATCGGGGCTCTACCCAGCCACCGCTAGCACCTCCTCTCGTCAGCACAGCTCCGAGCCCTTCCGCCCGCCCTATCACTCCACTGCCTGTCCGGTGATCACTCTGCCAGGACGTCCTACTTGCCTCCTCTCTTCCTCCGTCACAGGTACACCGGCCGCTCAGCCAGTGCGTCCGTTCCTCTCTCCGGTCAGCGCGTCTCTCTCCTCCCCGCACTCTCCTCGCGCTTCCAACGACCCTGTCTCGAAGGACTCCAGAACAATCTCTGCAGTCCCCTCGAGCCGTTGGGTCCGGGTGACTCCAGCAATATCCAGTCCGGGCAGTCTCCACGCTGGAGACATCCAGCCACCACACATAAAATACCCCCTATACCACAGTATATCAATAATATCAATACATTAAATGTTTCCATTAAATGTGTTACAATAACTAAACACATTGGATAATAAATAAATACATTTGATATTTACACTTTGACCAGCCACATATCCATTATAGGATGTCTATACATTACCATTATTCTATTATCGAGCGGGCCACTCCGTGGGTAACTTAAATGCTTTCCCCCAGCCCTCCCCCCCTGCAGTATAGGGTCCATAGTATACGTGTACTCACCATGGGGAGAATGTAGTGCCCTAAGAGTGAACATCACCATCTATGCCATTGTTGTTTTTTTCATCTGTTTGAAATTTTTACCTTCGGAATACCCAAAGTAAGGCCATGACATTACCATGTTAGGATGCACTACTAGCGGAATTTCCATTGGAATCCCCAACTGCTCATAAGTAAGTATCTTAGGGGGCTTCCTGATCCTCTGCAGTCTAGGTGAGACAATTGGCGTTGCAACCATAACTCCCTCCGGGTCGTCCATGGAGGCCGAATCCTCCATCATTCCCCAGCTGCCTTCATTCACCTCACCCATAGCACTTCCTCCCTCCTCCGTCTCCAACTGGTGGGAAGAGCGGGGCACTCCTTACCATCACTATCCCGATAGTAATATCCGGGGTTATATTCGTCTGAGTTGACCTCATTCTCCTCTTCCTGGTTGCGGGGGTACCTTCCATTCCCGGAATTAATCCCAGACGTATGTTCATCCAATGTGATTGAGTCCCCAATCTCCTCCCACCGAATGTCTTGTGCAATGGGGAGTAAATGCTGTCTATGGTAGGTTACCATAGGTCCCTGTCCATCTGCTGCTACCAACTGGTAAACTGGGATGTTGGGAAGCTGCTTCATTACTATATACGGGGTGGATCTCCATCTATTCTGTAATTTCTGCTTCCTTGGCACTCCTAGAGCTCTGATTAGGACTCTATCCCCAGGCATCAAGCGGTGTTCCTTGACATGACTATCAAAGTGGGCCTTGTTTCTTTCTCCCGTTTCTTTCTCTGTGGCCAAGTGGTAGGCTTCTTGCAGTTGCTGACGCAGCTGCTTGACATATTTACTGTGGGACGTGTTAGAAGTTGTGCTGATTCGGGTTCCCAACCAGACATCTATTGGCAATCTAGATTACCGGCCAAACATGAGGTAATAGGGGGTATACCCGGTAGCTTCATTCCGGGTACAGTTATAGGCATGCACTAAAGGGGACACAGATCCGCGCCAATTATGTTTACGAGGTGAGTCCAACGTTCCGAACATGTTTAGTAATGTCCGATTAAATCGCTCTGGCAGAGGATCCCTTTGCGGATGGTACAGGGTAGTGCGAGATTTGCGAATTCCACAGAACTGACATAGTTCCTTAATTAATCGGCTTTCAAATTCCCGGCCTTGATCGGAATGAATCCTGGCCAGTAATCCATAATGCACGAAGAATTTTTCCCACAAGGTCCGGGCGACGGTAATGGCCGTTTGGTTCACAGTTATGTACGCCAGAGCGTATCTAGTGAAGTGGTCGGTTACTATAAGTATATGACAATCCGGGCTTCCTGGGCCATCTAACGTGAGGAAATCAACACATATTAGATCCATAGATCCTGAACTGGTAATATTTACCAACGGAGGGGCATGTGTCGGTAGGGTTTTCCGGAGAATACAATTCCCACATGTCCGACAGAAATGGTGTATGTCTCGATTCATGTACGCCCAAAAAAAATGATCCAAT
This sequence comes from Pseudophryne corroboree, assembly GCF_028390025.1. NCBI lineage: Eukaryota > Metazoa > Chordata > Amphibia > Anura > Myobatrachidae > Pseudophryne > Pseudophryne corroboree. Next base: position 670,111,109 of record NC_086447.1, read on the forward strand.
ATCAGCCCTTGCGTCTTTTCATACCCTAGATGGCCATGTTGGTCATGAAAGGATTTCAACACCAACTGTCTATATTTGGTGGGCAGTATTATCTGTAGTTTAGTAGTTCCATCAGTTTTTAGGACCTGTCGATATAACACTCCTTTCCTCATGGTTAATCTCTTTAGTTGTCGTAATAACACGATGGCCTTGGGCGATAGCTGTGAGCGACGGATGCTGAAGGTAGTATTCTCAATTTACCTTAAAATAGGAGAGATATCCGGATCATTCCTTTGATCTTTAGCCATATGCTCAGGCGTTACCGTCCCCAACCCTTCCATTTCAGTGTGTCCTATCCAGCAGTAGGATGGAGGAATTGCTAACCCGGAAGCCCCTGTATTAATTATTGCCACATTCTCACTATGCCTATCTACAATGATATGTTGACACAATCCTTTTACTGTAGCGGCGGGTACTTCAACCCACTCATTGACTGAGCTAAGCGCTTCTCCATGCGGCATTCAGGACAATGCATCAGCGGGTCTGGAACTCCAGGTCGACAACAAAAAGGTCGACACGCCTTAGATCAACGCCAATTGGTCGACACACTTTAGGTCGACTTGGACAAAAGGTCGACATGGACAAAAGGTCGACAGGAACAAGGTCGACATGGTAAAAGGTCGACATGAGTTTTTTAAGTTTTTTGGGTGTCGTTTTCTTCGTAGTGTGACCGGTAACCCCAATTAGTGCACCGCGTCCCCTCGCATGGCTCACTTCGCTCGCCATGCTTCGGGCATGGTGCCTTCGCTACGCTTCGCTCGGCACAGATTACCGTTCCAATCGTAGTCCACGTGGATCGTTAAGTATGAAAAAGTTCCAAAAAAGAAAAAAATTGTGAAAAACTCATGTTGACCTTTTTCCATGTCGACCTTGTTCCTGTCAACCTTTTGTCCATGTCGACCTAAGGTGTGTCGACCAATTGGCATCGACCTAAGGTGTGTCGACCTTTTTGTTGTCGACCTGGAGTCCGGATACCTGCATCAGCATCCTGATGTTACCCCTGGGCGGTATTTAATAGTAAAGTCATAATTGTTAATGCGGCTAACCACCTGTGGCCTGTAGCATCCAGTTTAGCCGTGGACTGTACATAGGCCAATGGGTTGTTATCCGTCTGTACTATGAACTGGGCACCATAGAGGTAATCATGAAATTTCTCGCTAACTGCCCATTTGAGTGCTAGAAACTCCAACTTATGCACCGGATAGTTTCTATCACTCACGGATAATCCTCGGCTTACATAGGCAATGAGCCTTAACTGTTGTTCCTGCCTTTGATATAGTACTCCTCCAAGGCCCTCGAAAGAAGCGTCTATATGCATCTCATAAGGCAAATCAGGCCGAGCATAGGCTAGCACCGGAGACTGAGTTAGCCGATCTTTTAAGGTATCAAAGGCTTCCTCACATTGGGCGGTCCTCCTGCTTCCAAACGACTCCCTGGGTTTGTAATAGTTGGGGGCTCCTTCACGTGGGATACACAGTGTTTTTGTGACCGGAGGATATCTTCTGGTTAGCTCAGTTAATGGCTTAACCACCTTGGAATAGTGGGGCACGAATTTCCTGTAGTATCCACAAAATCCTAAAAAAGATCTCAACTCTTTGAGGTTGTCGGGTCTGGGCCAGTTCTTTACGGTGGCCACTTTATCCGGATCCGTAGCTATCCCTTGATGGCTCACAATATGCCCCAAGTACTTAACAGATGATCGTCACAGTTTACACTTCTCCACTGACAGCTTTAACCCTCGCGCCTGTAGTCGGTCCAACACTTTCAGTAATCGTTCATTGTGTTCCTCCAGATCTTTACCAAATACAATGATGTCATCCAGATACACCAAGACCTCACGGTAACACATGTCACCGACTGTTTGTTCCATAGTCCTCTGGAATGTAGCTGGGGCTCCCCGTATTCCTTGGGGCATCTTCAGAAACTCAAAGAACCCAATAGGACAGATGAAAGCTGTTTTAACCCTATCCTCTACACTCATTGGAATCTGATAATACCCACACCTGAGATCAAGAACAGAGAACCACTTACTCCCTTGGAGGCAATCTAGGGCCTCGTCCACTTTCGGTACAGTGTATTGATCTGGCACAGTCCGACTATTCAGTGTACGATAATCTATGCATAACCGTATTTCTACACTCTTCTTTAGAACAACCACTATGGGTGATGCATACTGACTCTCAGAATCTGCAATGACGTGGTTTTCCAACAAGCTACGGAGGTGTGCTCTCACATCTTCAAAATCAGCGGGAGCTAACCCTCACGATCTTTCCCTAAGTGGTGTATTATCTGTCAGTCTAATATGATGCTCCACTCCAGATGCAGTCCCTAGGTCCCAGTCACTCTTGGAAAACACCTTCTCCCTTAGTCTGATCCATTAACCGTTGTTTGCTTTCACTATCAATGTCACTTCCATGAAAACAGGAGTTGATATTCCAGGTGGTAGAGGTTGGGTCGGTCCCCTGAGGGAAGGCGTCAACCGAATTGTCGATATGACTTGCTACTATGCGACAACGATATCTGTTCTGACATAGGGGGTTACTCGACTCCTCTTTATTCCCCCTTTCCTGCTTTTCACACTATCGCCTTAGGTTTCTGAACATATTTGTGTTTGTTCCCACAATCGCCGACAGTTGGCCATTATCCCCTGGGGAGTCAGGGCAGATCAGGGCAACCAGCGGAACTGACTCATTTGGGGTGATTAATCCTGGTTCCAAGGTGATCTGGGTAACGATGTAACCCAAGTACGGGTATTTTTGCTCACTTAGTCCCCATACCGTGAGTCCGCTCAGGGTTTGAATGGGAACATCTGACAAATTCTCCCAGTACCATGATTCGAACACGATGGACCCACTATCCATCAGCACCATGCAGTCCTGTCCATTTATCAGTGCTTTTACCAGTGGTGAATGTCCCATTAGCCTGTCAGGGATGGTATCGGACCACTGGGCACTCCCCATTGCACGCACATTTATTATTGGGGAGCCTGTGAGGGGTTCACAGAACTCCCGTTGGGGTTTTCCAACTGATCGTCTCTCGACCGATTGTAGGTTTGCGTTCTTCCCAGCCTCTCGATCCCACTCACCGAGCATTCAAAGGATCTATGCCCCGGCTGCCCACAACTATAACATAGTATGGGCCCTCGACTGCCACTTCCGTGACTCCTTCCCCTGCCCGTTCCTGTGGACCAATAGGGCCTAGAGTTGGCAGTGCTCTGAAGAGCGATCAACTGGTCTATTTTTTTATTTTGATCTTCTAGTAGCTTGAATAACCGATCGTCTATAACAGGAGGGGTCGGAGCTGGTATTATAGCTTTGACTCTCTTGATGGTTTTTTCTCGATTTTCTACCTGCACCTCCTCTAACTTAACCTCTTTTATCAATTCTGTCAAAGTAGGGGAGGGCCCAGAAGCCCGGGTACACCGAAGTCGCTGAGCCACTGGGTTATTGGTTAGAGCTCCTTTCAAGACTTGCTTCATTTGGCTCTCATCCACTACCTCCTTAGTGATGCCACCTTTCTCCACAATTTTGTAGATCAATCGATCAACTCAATAAATGTACTGAGTCAGCGTCTCCCCCGGCTCTTGATAGGTACGATGCAGTCTTGACAGCAAATCCCCTACATCCTCCATCGTACCATAGGAAAAGTCTAACGCTTCGATGTAATGCTTAAGCGTAGCGGTCGATTTACTTCATCGGGTGGCCTGGATTACCCCCATAGCGGGTCCTCTGAGACTTTCCACTATACGCTGCTTCTTTATATGCTCAGGGCATTGCCACTCCTCCGAGTGTTGGATAGCTGCCTCTCGCCAGGTATCATATGTTTCTTCTCCAGCCGGCACCGGGGAAATTCCTGAAAAAATCCTCAATCGGCGATAGCCACCTTCGTAGTGCCATCTCTCCAACTGGCTAACCATCTTATCAACCATGGTTTCAACCCCTGTCCCCAGATATTCCTCTTTATTCTCCGGGGGTTCCCTGGTTACACTAGTTGTGTGGTAGCACTCACCCGCCGCTGAGGTACCATTACCACTATCTTCCCCTGAAGTGGCTGCTTCCTCCATACTTTCAGGCCACAACAGTTGAACCTTGCATTCAGGAACATCTTCCACCACCACCATACTTGGTAGTAATGTTTGATCTAAAGGGTGTCTATTACTTATTAGTAAAGAGAACGTATCTCCATTCTGCCCTTTCCACCGATCAACTGGGCAAGGTTGGCTGATGCCATATAGGTGTCCTACAGCTCTAACGACTGCTTCATCACCAACCATAGACAGCTTTCCCACTAACCCAAAGCTGCACAAGGGTTCCACCCCCTTTTCCCGACACCACCTATAAATATCGTCACTCGTCACTTCTTCCATGGTCCTTATGTTCTTTGTTGCCCAATAGACCCCAGGTAGCTGGGATCTCAGCTGTGCCTCCACAATGTAACCCCTAGAATATGGAAGGGTTGATAATTGATTCCGACTTGTGCCTCCACCCAAGCTATTTAGATATTATTATTTCCAGGCGAGCTTGGGAACGCCTAAGGTGTATATAGAGTGTCAATCGCCTTAATGTATTCCTGAACTCCTATAGGGACTTAACCCATTGGTTTGTACTTACTATTCCTACCTAGTGTGACCGGGTTACTAATAGAGGTAATGTTCTCCTGTGCAGGTTCCTCCCCGGATAGAAGACGACTCCACCAGTAAGTATGTTATTGTTTACTAAAATAATTCAAATAGTTTACACTTCACACCTTAAACCTTGCACATTCCTTGTTTCACAGGATAACCCCTTCTAACCCTTTTCGTAGCCTATACAGCCATTAAATGCATGCAATACAAAAAATTCATAAGTTTAGTAGTCCAGGGAACTACTGACCCGGGTAGATAAAAATACACATATACTTATGATATTACCATTAAGAATATAATACGGTGCACCATTAAATACCTGAAATGTCTTGAGTTATGCATAACCTTGGCTAGTACTTTTATGACTAGATTCCCCTGTCCACCAATAAATAGAGAAATGTCAGAGTATAATGCGAGTACCTATGCCAGTTTAGCAGTCTACAGTTTGGTACTTAAACAGTGAGGCTCCTTGGTCTCAGGTAATTCCCTTTCAGATTATGGTTAGAACAAACTTCAGTCTTTTGGTTATTTGGGTACTTAAATAGATACTTCTCCCTAATCAGTAGATCTTGGAGAGTTAGGATATAATATTGTAGATAGGATACAATGTTGCTTGGGTGTTCCTCTCCCAATAACTGTAGGTTATAGTATATCAATCCACTGCGTAACCCTAGTGGCAGATGGGTGTGGTATTGAAAGTCGACAGTAACTAGGTCGACAATGTCTAGGTCGACCACTATTGGTCGACAGTAACTAGGTCGACAGGGTGTCTAGGTCGACAGGGTCTTTAGGTCGACATGTTCTAGGTCGACAGGTCAAAAGGTCGACATGAGTTTTTAATGTTATTTTGGTGTCGTTTTCTTCGTAGAGTGACCGGGAACCCCAAATAGTGCACCGCGTCCCCTCGCATGGCTCGCTTCGCTCGCCATGCTTCGGGCATGGTGCCTTCGCTCCGCTACCGCTTCGCTCGGCACAGATTACCATTCCAATCGTAGTCCACGTGGATCGTTAAGTTTGAAAAGGTTCAAAAAAAGGAAAAAATTGTGAAAAACTCATGTCGACCTTTTGACCTGTCGACCTAGAACATGTCGACCTAAAGACCCTGTCGACCTAGACACCGTCGACCAATAGTGGTCGACCTAGACATTGTCGACCTAGTTACTGTCGACTTTCAGTCCGGATCCCGTGGCAGATACGAAGGGTTATTGGCTACTAGAAGTGATGTGCGGGGTTACTCCCTGTGTTCTCCTGCAAATTTCTGTGACTATTAGTAATGCTACTTCTGTATCCACAAGTATCTCCGGCCGAATATTACTTTCTTAGTCAGCTTAGGATAGTAACTCACTATGCAGTTTGTTGTTGCTAGGTACTTTGATGCTGCTAGATACTGTACTCTGGTCTGCCGACTGCCTGTAGTCGCTATGTAGCGTTGTCTGCCATCTGTGTCCTAGCTCCATATACTATTGATAGACACTGCAGGTCCGTTTGTTTTTGGTCTCTGCCTTCTCGCCGCTGGTATGCCCACTCACATTGGTTTTTATTCGGCTGGGTAATGTCCACTACCTGTACATGGATGAGTGGCCACCAGTGTCTTATGGAGGGGTGCTTACTCCTTAGGGGAGTATTCTTGGTCAGTTTCCCCTTTGGGGAGCGCTACTATGATAGTGATCTGAGCAAGACTGGTCATGGGGATGATGTTTGCTGACCCTCTGTGACGCAGCAAATGTCAGATATTTGTTACTATATTCTCTGTTGCTGTGTGTAGGGGTGGTGCAGTGTATTAGTTCACTTACTGTTCCTCTGCGCCCACACACACCAGGAGGCTCTCTCTATCTCTCCCCCGACTCCGCCTCCATTTATCTGAGGGAGGTGCACCCTCTTCCTGAAGCCGCCAGTGATGTCCTCTCTCCCCTGCAGCGCTGATCGGGGCTCTACCCAGCCACCGCTAGCACCTCCTCTCGTCAGCACAGCTCCGAGCCCTTCCGCCCGCCCTATCACTCCACTGCCTGTCCGGTGATCACTCTGCCAGGACGTCCTACTCGCCTCCTCTCTTCCTCCGTCACAGGTACACCGGCCGCTCAGCCAGTGCGTCCGTTCCTCTCTCCAGTCAGCGCGTCTCTCTCCTCCCCGCACTCTCCTCTTGCTTCCAACGACCCTGTCTCGAGGGACTCCAGAACAATCTCTGCAGTCCCCTCGAGCCGTTGGGTCCGGGTGACTCCAGCAATATCCAGTCCGGGCAGTCTCCACGCAGGGGACATCCAGCCACCACACATAAAATACCCCCTATACCACAGTATATCAATAATATCAATACATTAAATGTTTCCATTAAATGTGTTACAATAACTAAATACATTGGATAATAAATAAATACATTTGATATTTACACTTTGCCCAGCCACATATCCATTATAGGATTTCTATACATTATCATTATTCTATTATCGAGCGGGCCGCTCAGTGGGTAACTTAAATGCTTTCCCCCAGCCCCCCCCCCCCCCCCCACAGTATAGGGTCCATAGGGCACTACATTCTCCCCATGGTGAGTACACGCATACTAAGAGTGAACATCACCATCTACTACATTGTTGTTTTTTTCATCTGTTTGAAATTTACCTTCGGAATACCCAAAGTAAGGCCATGACATTACCATGTTAGGATGCACTACTAGCGGAATTTCCATTGGAATCCCCAACTGCTCATAAGTAAGTATCTTAGTGGGCTTCCTGATCCTCTGCGGTCTAGGTGAGACAATTGGCGTTGCAACCATAACTCCCTCCGGGTCGTCCATGGAGGCCGAATCCTCCATCATTCCCCAGATGCCTTCATTCACCTCACCCATAGCACTTCCTCCCTCCTCCGTCTCCAACTGGTGGGAAGAGCGGGGCACTTCTGGTGCCAACTGAGTCCGATCTATGGCAGACCCTGCCTCCTTACCATCACTATCCCGATAGTAATATCCGGGGTTATATTCGTCTGAGTTGACCTCATTCTCCTCTTCCTGGTTGCAGGGGTACCTTCCATTCCCAGAATTAATCCCAGACGTATGTTCATCCAATGTGATTGAGTCCCCAATCTCCTCCCACCGAATGTTTTGTGCAATGGGGAGTAAATGCTGTCTATGGTAGGTTACCATAGGTCCCTGTCCATCTGCTGCTACCAACTGGTAAACTGGGATGTTGGGTAGCTGCTTCATTACTACATACGGGGTGGATCTCCATCTATTCTGTAATTTCTGCTTCCTTGGCACTCCTAGAGCTCTGATTAGGACTCTATCCCCAGGCATCAAGCGGTGTTCCTTGACATGACTATCAAAGTGGGCCTTGTTTCTTTCTCCTGTTTTACGGGCCACCTCTGTGGCCAAGTGGTAGGCTTCTTGCAGTTGCTGACGCAGCTGCTTGACATATTTACTGTGGGACGTGTTAAAGCTGTGCTGATTCGGGTTCCCAAGCAGACATCTATTGGCAATCTAGCCTCCCGGCCAAACATAGCTTCATTCCGGGTACAGTTATAGGCATGCACTAAAGGGGCCACATATCGGCACCAATTATGTTTCTGAGGTGAGACCATCGTTCCGAACATGTTTAATAATGTCAGATTAAATCACTCTGGATGAGGATCCCCTTGCGGATGGTACAGGGTAGTGCGAGATTTGCGAATTCCACAGAACTGACATAGTTCCTTAATTAATCGGCTTTCAAATTCCCGGCCTTGATCGGAATGAATCCTGGCCAGTAATTCATAATGCACGAAGAATTTTTCCCACAAGGTCCGGGCGACGGTAATGGCTGTTTGGTTCACAGTTATGTACGCCTGAGCGTATCTAGTGAAGTGGTCGGTTACTATAAGTATATGACAATCCGGGCTTCCTGGGCCATCTAACGTGAGGAAATCAACACATATTAGATCCATAGGTCCCGAACTGGTAATATTTACCAACGGAGCGGCATGTGTCGGTAGGGTTTTCCGGAGAATACAATTCCCACATGTCCGACAGAAATGGTGTATGTCTCGATTCATGTTAGCCCAAAAAAATGATCCGATATCAGCCCTTGCGTCTTTTCATACCCTAGATGGCCATGTTGGTCATGAAGGGATTTCAACACCACTATATTTGGTGGGCAGTATTATCTGTAGTTTAGTAGTTCCATCAGTTTTTAGGACCTGTTGATATAACACTCCTTTCCTCATGGTTAATCTCTTTAGTTGTCGTAATAACACGATGGCCTTGGGCGATAGCTGTGAGCGAAGGATGCTGAAGGTAGGATACTCAATTTGCCTTAAAATAGGACAGATATCCGTATCATTCCTTTGATCTTTAGCCATATGCTCAGGCGTTACCGTCCCCAACCCTTCCATTTCAGTGAGTCCTATCCAGCAGTAGGATGGAAGAATTGCTAACCCGGAAGCCCCTGTATTAATTATTGCCACATTCTCACTATGCCTATCTACAATGATATGTTGACACAATCCTTTTACTGTAGCGGCGGGTACTTCAACCCACTCATTGACTGAGCTAAGCGCTTCTCCATGCGGCATTCGGGACAATGCATCAGCGGGTCTGGAACTCCAGGTCGACACACCTTAGGTCGACGCCAATTGGTCGACACACCTTAGGTCGACATGGACAAAAGGTCGACAGGAACAAGGTCGACATGGAAAAGGTCGACATGAGTTTTTTAAGTTTTTTTGGGTGTCGTTTTCTTCGTATTGTGACCAGGAACCCCAATTAGTGCACCGCGTCCCCTCGCATGGCTCGCTTTGCTCGCCATGCTTCGGGCATGGTGCCTTCGCTCCGCTTCGCTCGGCACAGATTACCGTTCTAATCGAAGTCCACGTGGATCGTTAAGTATGAAAAAGTTCCCAAAAAAAAAAATTGTGAAAAACTCATGTTGACCTTTTTCCATGTCGACCTTGTTCCTGTCAACCTTTTGTCCATGTCGACCTAAGGTGCGTCGACCAATTGGCATCGACCTAATGTGTGTCAACCTTTTTGTTGTCGACCTGGAGTCCGGATACCTGCATCAGCATCCTGATGTTACCCCTGGGCGGTATTTAATAGTAAAGTCATAATTGTTAATGCGGCTAACCACCTGTGGCCTGTAGCATCCAGTTTAGCCGTGGACTGTACATAGGCCAATGGGTTGTTATCCGTCTGTACTATGAACTGGGCACCATAGAGGTAATCATGAAATTTCTCGCTAACTGCCCATTTGAGTGCTAGAAACTCCAACTTATGCACCGGATAGTTTCTTTCACTCACGGATAATCCTCGGCTTACATAGGCAATGAGCATTAACTGTTGTTCCTGCCTTTGATATAGTACTCCTCCAAGGCCCTCGAAAGAAGCGTCTATATGCATCTCATAAGGCAAATCAGGCTGAGCATAGGCTAGCACCGGAGACTGAGTTAGCCGATCTTTTAAGGTATCAAAGGCTTCCTCACATTGGGCGGTCCACCTGCTTCCAAACGACTCCCTGGGTTTGTAATAGTTGGGGGCTCCTTCACGTGGGATACACAGTGTTTTTGTGACCGGAGGATATCCTCTGGTTAGCTCAGTTAATGGCTTAACCACCTTGGAATAGTGGGGCACGAATTTCCTGTAGTATCCACAAAATCCTAAAAAAGATCTCAACTCTTTGAGGTTGTCGGGTCTGGGCCAGTTCTTTACCGTGGCCACTTTATCCGGATCCGTAGCTATCCGTTGACGGCTCACAATATGCCCCAAGTACTTAACAGATGATCGTCACAGTTTACACTTCTCAATTGACAGCTTTAACCCTCGCGCCTGTAGTCGGTCCAACACTTTCAGTAACCGTTCATTGTGTTCCTCCAGATCTTTACCAAATACAATGATGTCATCCAGATACACCAAGACCTCACGGTAACACATGTCACCGACTGTTTGTTCCATAATCCTCTGGAATGTAGCTGGGGCACCCCGTATTCCTTGGGGCATCTTCAGAATCTCGAAGAACCCAATAGGACAGATGAAAGCTGTTTTAGCCCTATCCTCTACACTCATTGGAATCTGATAATACCCACACCTGAGATCAAGAACGGAGAACCACTTACTCCCTTGGAGGCAATCTAGGGCCTCGTCCACTTTCGGTACAGTGTATTGATCCGGCACAGTCCGACTATTCAGTGTACGATAATCTATGCATAACCGTATTTCTACACTCTTCTTTAGGGCAACCACTATGGGTGATGCATACTGACTCTCAGAATCTGCAATGACGTGGTTTTCCAACAAGCTACGGAGGTGTGCTCTCACATCTTCAAAATCAGTGGGAGCTAACCGTCACGATCTTTCCCTACAATGGTGTATTATCTGTCAGTCTAATATGATGCTCCACTCCAGATGCAGTCCCTAGGTCCCAGTCACTCTTGGAAAACACCTTCTCTCTTAGTCTGATCCATTAACCGTTGTTTGCTTTCACTATTAATGTCACTTCCATGAAAACAGGAGTCGATATTCCAGGTGGTAGAGGTTGGGTCGGTCCCCTGAGGGAAGGCGTCAACCGAATTGTCGATATGACTTGCTACTATGCGACAACGATATCTGTTCTGACATAGGGGGTTACTCGACTCCTCTTTATTCCCCCTTTCCTGCTTTTCGCACTATCGCCTTAGGTTTCTGAACATATTTGTGTTTGTTCCCACAATCGCCGACAGTTGGCCATTATCCCCTGGGGAGTCAGGGCAGATCAGGGCAACCAGCGGAACTGACTCATTTGGGGTGATTAATCCTGGTTCCAAGGTAATCTGGGTAACGATGTAACCCAAGTACGGGTATTTTTGCTCACTTAGTCTCCATACCGTGAGCCCGTTCAGGGTTTGAATGGGAACATCTGACAAATTCTCCCAGTACCATGATTCGAACACGATGGATACCTGCGACCCACTATCCATCAGCACCATGCAGTCCTGTCCATTTATCAGTGCTTTTACCAGTGGTGAATTTCCCATTAGCCTGTCAGGGATGGTATCGGACCACTGGGCACTCCCCATTGCACGCACATTTATTATTGGGGAGCCTGTGAGGGGTTCACAGAACTCCCGTTGGGGTTTTCCAACTGATCGTCTCTCGACCGATTGTAGGTTTGCGTTCTTCCCAGCCTCTCGATCCCACTCACCGAGCATTCAAAGGATCTATGCCCCGGCTGCCCACAACTATAACATAGTATGGGCCCTCGACTGCCACTTCCGCGACTCCTTCCCCTGCCCGTTCCTGTGGACCAATAGGGCCTAGAGTTGGCAGTGCTCTGAAGAGCGATCAACTGGTCTATTTTTTTTATTTTGATCTTCTAGTAGCTTGAATAACCGATCGTCTATAACAGGAGGGGTCGGAGCTGGTATTATAGCTTTGACTCTCTTGATGGTTTTTTCTCGATTTTCTATCTGCACCTAACTTAACCTCTTTTATCAATTCTGTCAAAGTAGGGGAGGGCCCAGAAGCCCGGGTACACCGAAGTCGCTGAGCCACTGGGTTATTGGTTAGAGCTCCTTTCAAGACTTGCTTCATTTGGCTCTCATCCACTACCTCCTTAGCGATCCCACCTTTCTCCACAATTTTGTAGATCAATCGATCAACTCGATAAATGTACTGAGTCTGAAAGTATGGAGGAAGCAGCCACTTCAGCCGTCTCCCCCAGCTCTTGATAGGTACTATGCAGTCTTGACAGCAAATCCCCTACATCCTCCATCGTACCATAGGAAAAGTCTAACGCTTCGATGTAATCCTTAAGCGTAGCGGTCGATTTACTTCATCGGGTGGCCTGGATTACCCCCATAGCGGGTCCTCTGAGACTTTTTACTATACGCTGCTTCTTTATATGCTCAGGGCATTGCCACTCCTCCGAGTGTTGGATAGCTCTCGCCAGGTATCATATGTTTCTTCTCCAGCCGGCACCGGGGAAATTCCTGAAAAAATCCTCAATCGGCGATAGCCACCTTCGTAGTGCCAACTCTCCAACTGGCTAACCATCTTATCAACCATGGTTTCAACCCCTGTCCCCAGATATTCCTCTTTATTCTCCGGGGGTTCCCTGGTTACACTAGTTGTGTGGTAGCACTCACCCGCCGCTGAGGTACCATTACCACTATCTTCCCCTGAAGTGGCTGCTTCCTCCATACTTTCAGGCCACAACAGTTGAACCTTGCGTTCAGGAACATCTTCCACCACCACCATACTTGGTAGTAATGTTTGATCTAAAGGGTGTCTATTACTTATTAGTAAAGAGAACGTATCTCCATTCTGCCCTTTCCACCGACCAACTGGGCAAGGTTGGCTGATGCCATATAGGTGTCCTACAGCTCTAACGACTGCTTCATCACCAACCATAGACAGCTTTCCCACTAACCCAAAGCTGCACAAGGGTTCCACCCCCTTCTCCCGACACCACCTATAAATATCGGCACTCGTCACTTCTTCCATGGTCCTTATGTTCTTTGGCGCCCAATAGACCCCAGGTAGCTGGGATGTCAGCTGTGCCTCCACAATGTAACCCCTAGAATATGGAAGGGTTGATAATTGATTCCGACTTGTGCCTCCACCCAAGCTATTTAGATATTATTATTTCCAGGCGAGCTTGGGAACGCCTAAGGTGTATATAGAGTGTCAATCCCCTTAATGTATTCCTGAACTCCTATAGGGACTTAACCCATTGGTTTGTACTTACTATTCCTACCTAGTGTGACCGGGTTACTAATAGAGGTCATTTTCTCCTGTGCACGTTCCTCCCCGGATAGAAGACGACTCCACCAGTAAGTATGTTATTGTTTTACTAAAATAATTCAAATAGTTTACACTTCACACCTTAAACCTTGCACATTCCTTGTTTCACAGGATAACCCCTTCTAACCCTTTTCGTAGCCTATACAGCCATTAAACGCATGCAATACAAAAAAAATCATAAGTTTAGTAGTCCAGGGAACTACTGACCCGGGTAGATAAAAGAACACATATACTTATGATATTACCATTAAGATTATAATACGGTGCACCATTAAATACCTGAAATGTGTTGAGTTATGCATAACCTTGGCTAGTACTTTTATGACTAGATTCCCCTGTCCACCAATAAATAGAGAAATGTCAGAGTATAATGCGAGTACCTATGCCAGTTTAGCAGTCTACAGTTTGTTACTTAAACAGTGAGGCTCCTTGGTCTCAAGTAATTCCCTTTCAGATTATGGTTAGAACAAACTTCAGTCTTTTGGTTATTTGGGTACTTAAATAGATACTTCTCCCTACTCAGTAGATCTTGGAGAGTTAGGATATAATATTGTAGATAGGATACAATGTTGCCTGGGTGTTCCTCTCCCAATAACTGTAGGTTATAGTATATCAATCCACTGCATAACCCTAGTGGCAGATACGAAGGGTTATTGGCTACTGGAAGTGATGTGCAGGGTTACTCCCTGTGTTTTCCTGCAAATTTCTGTGACTATTAGTAATGCTACTTCTGTATCCACAAGTATCTCCGGCCGAATATTACTTTCTTAGTCAGCTTAGGATAGTAACTCACTATGCAGTTTGTTGTTGCTAGGTACTTTGATGCTGCTAGATACTGTACTCTGGTCTGCCGACTGCCTGTAGTCGCTATGTAGCGTTGTCTGCCATCTATGTCCTAGCTCCATATACTATTGATAGACACTGCAGGTCCCTTTGTCTTTGGTCTCTGCCTTCTCGCCGCTGGTATGCCCACTCACATTGGTTTTTATTCGGCTGGGTAATGTCCACTACCTGTACATGGATGAGTGGTCACCAGTGTCTGATGGAGGGGTGCTTACTCCTTAGGGGAGTATTCTTGGTCAGTTTCCCCTTTGGGGAGCGGTACTATGATAGTGATCTGAGCAAGACTGGTCGTGGGGATGATGTTTGCTGACCCTCTGTGACGCAGCAAATGTCAGATATTTGTTACTATATTCTCTGTTGCTGTATGTAGGGGCGGTGCAGTGTATTAGTTCACTAACTGTTCCTCTGCGCCCACACACACCAGGAGGCTCTCTCTATCTCTCCCCCGCCTCCGCCTCCATTTATCTCAGGGAGGTGCACCCTCCTCCTGAAGCCGCCAGTGATGTCCTCTCTCCCCTGCAGCGCTGATCGGGGCTCTACCCAGCCACCGCTAGCACCTCCTCTCGTCAGCACAGCTCCGAGCCCTTCCGCCCGCCCTATCACTCCACTGCCTGTCCGGTAATCACTCTGCCAGGACGTCCTACTCGCCTCCTTTCTTCCTCCGTCACAGGTACACCGGCCGCTCAGCCAGTGCGTCCGTTCCTCTCTCCGGTCAGCGCGTCTCTCTCCTCCCCGCACTCTCCTCGCGCTTCCAACGACCCTGTCTCGAGGGACTCCAGAACAATCTCTGCAGTCCCCTCGAGCCGTTGGGTCCAGGTGACTCCAGCAATATCCAGTCTGGGCAGTCTCCACGCAGGAGACATCCAGCCACCACACATAAAATGCCCCCTATACCACAGTATATCAATAATATCAATACATTAAATGTTTCCATTAAATGTGTTACAATAACTAAATAAATTGGATAATAAATAAATACATTTGATATTTACACTTTGCCCAGCCACATTTCCATTATAGGATTTCTATACATTATCATTATTCTATTATCGAGCGGGCTGCTCAGTGGGTAACTTAAATGCTTTCCCCCAGCCCCCCACAGTATAGGGTCCATAGGGCACTACATTTATCTCCGCCCCTGAGATCTTTGGGGACATGATCGATAATCAGCTGTTTGGTCACCATCTTGTATAGTTTGGATTCCAATATGCTCCGGTCACTAGTGACCCTGCTAGCTCTGATCATCTGTGATCTTCGAAGACCTTTCTCGAGGGCTTTAGGATGGTGACTATTAGCCCTCAAGAACGTGTTTTTGTCCATAGGTTTGGAGAATAAACTTGTCCTGATGACTCTGTCAGCAATAGAGACTTTGACATCCAGGTAGTTGACAGATTCCGAGCTGACTTGATAAGTGTATTTAATGGTGGATGTCCTGGAATTGGAATCCTGCATCAACGCATGAACTGGTCCTTGGACCCTGTCCACAAGACAAACAGGTAGTCTATGTACCTGGAATAGAATATGATGTGCTTTGCAACTTCTTGGTTCCGAAAGAAGAACTGGTTTTCCTCCTCGAACATAAAAATGTTTGCAAACGACGGGGAGACATTGCTCCCCATCACACACCCATTTATCTGTCGGTAAAATTTACAATTAAATAAAAAATAATTGCGTACCAGAGTCATATCTAGCAGTTCAATGAACAAATCGAGGTCCAGGGCATTAATTCCTTCTTTGATGAGGAATTCCCTCATTGTCTGCAGACCTTCCCTGTGTGGGATACTCATGTAGAGACTACACACATCGATCACACACCGTAACGTATTGGGAGGTACTTGGCCCATATCTTTAAGTTTACATAAAAAGCTTGTCGTGTCCTTGATGAACCTCTCTTGTTTAAGTATCAATGGCTGGAGAATCGTGTCTAAAAAAAATGGAAATCGGTTGGTAAATAGAGTTCCTGGCCACTATTATAGGTCTTCCCGGGGGAGCCACTGGATCCTTTTGGATTTTGGGAACTGTGAAGAATACTGGGACGATGGGATGTTCCTGTTTCAGGGCCCTGCATCATTTGGATGACACAAGTCCAGCATGATGTGCGTCATCCAATAAGTCATCCAGCTCTTTTTTTTTATATAACTCTGTTGGATCCTGATATAGAATCTCATAAGTGTCCGTGTCTGACAGTTGCCTGTAGGCATCATTTTTGTAATCCTTCAGATTGAGATCACAATTCCGCCTCCTTTATTGGCAGGGCGGATAATTATGTCCTCATATCTACTTAAGTCCCTTAAAGCTAACCTCTCTGCCCGGGACATGTTGGTATTAGGCCTTGGGTCAGCTTGGCTATATTTAATCATAGACTCATGCAGTAGCCGTGTAAAAGCCTTGATGGACGGATATGTAGAAACTTGATCATAAAGTGACTTGAATCTGGTTTTTAAGAACTGCTGGTGAATAGTATCTAACTGGGAGCCTGAAGGTATTGTGGGACGATCTTGAAAATGTTCCTGTAATTTTAATTTACGTGTGAATCTATGTAAATCCACTCTCCACGAAAATTCGTCAAACTTAGTTGTGGATGACAATCACTTTTCCAAAACTTTTAATTCACTGGTGGTCAACGTCCTGTTGGAAATATTATAAATGAACAACTCCTTTTTGTGGAAGACCCTCTGGATCATTGAGTTCTGCTTGCCCCTATGTGTGGGCGTCCTCGTCGATTTCTTTCTTTTGTTTGTTCCACTGGAGTGGTTGTAGGGATCCCTAAAGGGACACTTGTGGTAGAGGATAAAGGACCATCCGAATCTGCTGGTATGCCTTCACTGTCACTGATCAATGTCACAGAGGTCTTGTGCTGGTATTCCCTCCTCCTGCACCAGCTGTGTTTGGCTCTGGAGTTGTAGGGCTTATGGTCTTCGACGGTACCTCTCATCAACCATCTATAGACCCTATTGGACTCATAATCCTCTTTTACCACTTGCACTTTATTCCGTTTGAATTTAAGCAGTTCCCTCCGGTAAGTTTCACACTGGTTTTTAAGTTTAGAAATCCAATCTTGACTGGTGTCACTGCGTAGGAGTGACACATGCTCGGCTTCATATTTATTAATTTTGTCCTATGTTAGGGCTAATTTCTTCCCAGCTTCTTCCACCACCAATAACATAAGGTCTAGGCTGCATTTATTAAGAATACCAACCCACTTTTTACAGAATTCTGGATTAAAACAACTGATGGTGGGCGTGTTGCGCACCCTAAAGCCTCTAGGAACCATCTTTTCCCTCTGGTAGTCAGACAACGATATTCCATGTAGTAGATAATCTATTTCACGGCGTTTGAGTTTAAGTAGTCTATGATAAATATCCTCGCAGGAACCTTGTTTGTCCTCACCCTCCAGATGTTCCTTAAACAACAGGTGGTCCGCTTCATCATCAGTAAAACTGTATAATTCGGACAAGTCGGGCTTGCATGCCCCTGCAGCCATGGTCGTCCTCCATACTCGGGCTGGACATGGCTAAGCTTTAGCGTATTTTCCTCCAAATTGCAAGCAGCTGGATTCAATAAGGTGCAGATGTAGTAAATTGTCTTCCTCTCAATGTGAACCACAAGTACAGTGCAATGCTAGTTCATAAAGTGCAGTCCTTTCAATGTGCAAATTTTCTTAAAGTGCAAGTGCAATAAAGTGCAGTCTCAATACAGTCAATAAGGTATATTCAATAAGAGTCAGGTCCATTCCGACATGCAGTTGTCGGAATGGACCAGACAACCCCTATTCAAAGAGCAGCCAAATCCGACTGTCGGATTTGGCCGCTTCCGGTGTCTTGTCCTGACGCTGCTGTCAGCGGCTACCGGGTGCACTGACAGCAGTGGCGGTCGAAGCTGTGAGCGGCGCCGGGAAGGGAGAGGAAGGGGGGGAGAGATGTCAGCAGCTGCCGTGATAGAGATGTCTGCGGCGGTGGGGGCAGCAGCGGGAGAGCAGCGGAGGAGGGGAGACGGAGAGGAGGAGATGGGGCGAGCAGCGACTGCATCAGCGGAGGCTCACGGCAGCGTCCACCCGGCTCCAGCAAGCAGGACCTCGCTTGCTGGAGCCGGGTGGATGCTGACGCTGGGTTCCTGCTCTCCCCGCTGCAGCGCTGCTCCCCCCGTCTCCTGCTCTCAGATCCCTCATCTCAATCCGACTTTTTTTAAAGTCAGATTAAGATTGTCGGAAACTGGGCTAAAACCTGTTGGGATTGGCCCCACTTCCGACACTGCTCGCTGATCGGCGGCTGAAGCTGCCTCTGATGAAGCGAACAGCGAAGCGTGCGTCAGGCTAGCTGCGCACTCTAGACAGTCACCAGACAATGTTAGATTAGGAAAGGATTATAATCAAATGAAGAGGTTTCTATCCCATGCAAGCTGCGGGGATAGGAATAGGAAACAGTCTCATTAGAAAACACATGTTTGACTCCACCGTGTATATTGAAATACACTGTGCTTAGGGAATGGTATCAAATGCTCCATGAATAGGAAACAGCTGAATCAGAATATAAATGCTTGACTCGTATTGTATGTGTTGTAATACACTATGCACAGTGAATGATATGTATTATAGTGCTCTTTAAAAACGGAGTACTCAGTCCTGATATGAACAACATCTGATATCCAATGTGCAAATATATATACTGAAAAGTGCCATGTAAAGGATTGAATATACACTAGGATATCAGTGACATGGTTCACATTTACAATGATCTCCCAATTGCTATATAATCAGTAAGCTTGCTGAATCTTTGTTTTATCATAATAAAGGTTTAAAATTGCTCAACTGTGGGCACCATATACACTGCTCAAAAAAATAAAGGGAACACTAAAATAACACATCCTAGATCTGAATGAATGAAATATTCTTATTAAATACTTTGTTCTTTACATAGTTGAATGTGCTGACAACAAAATCACACAAAAATTATCAATGGAAATCAAATTTATTGACCCATGGAGGTCTGGATTTGGAGTCACCCTCAAAATTAAAGTGGAAAAACATACTACAGGCTGATCCAACTTTGATGTAATGTCCTTAAAACAAGTCAAAATGAGGCTCAGTAGTGTGTGTGGCCTCCTCGTGCCTGTTTTACCTCCCTACAACGCCTGGGCATGCTTCTGATGAGGTGGCGGATGGTCTCCTGAGGGATCTCCTCCCAGACCTGGACTAAAGCAACCGCCAACTCCTGGACAGTCTGTGGTGCAACGTGGCATTGGTGGATGGAGCAAGACATGATGTCCCAGATGTGCTCAATTGGATTCAGGTCTGGGGAACGGGCGAGCCAGTCCATAGCATCAATGCCTTCATCTTGCAGGAACTGCTGACACACTCCAGCCACATGAGGTCTAGCATTGTCTTGCATTAGGAGGAACCCAGGGCCAACCGCACCAGCATATGGTCTCACAAGGGGTCTGAGGATCTCATCTCGGTACCTAATGGCAGTCAGGCTACCTCTGGCGAGCACATGGAGGGCTGTGCGGCCCCCCAAAGAAATGCCACCCCACACCATTACTGACCCACTGCCAAACCGGTCATGCTGGAGGATGTTGCAGGCAGCAGAACGTTCTCCTTGGCATCTCCAGACTCTGTCACGTCTGTCACTTGCTCAGTGAGAACCTGCTTTCATCTGTGAAGAGCACAGGGCACCAGTGGCGAATTTGCCAATCTTGGTGTTCTCTGGCAAACGCCAAACGTCCTGCACGGTGTTGGGCTGTAAGCACAACCCCCACCTGTGGGCGTCGGGCCCTCATACCACCCTCATGGAGTCTGTTTCTGATCGTTTGAGTAGACACATGCACATTTGTGGCTTGCTGGAGGTTATTTTGCAGGGCTCCGGCAGTGCTACTCCTGTTCCTCCTTGCACAAAGGCGGAAGTAGTGGTCCTGCTGCTGGGTTGTTGTCCTCCTACGGCCTCCTCCACATCTCCTGATGTACTGGCCTGTCTCCTGGTAGTGCCTCCATGCTCTGGACACTACGCTGACAGACACAGCAAACCGTCTTGCCACAGCTCGCATTGATGTGCCATCCTGGATGAGCTGCACTTCCTGAGCCACTTGTGTGGGTTGTAGGGAGGTCATACAGGCACGTGGAGGCCACACACACTACTGAGCCTCATTTTGACTTGTTTTAAGAACATTACATCAAAGTTGGATCAGCCTGTAGTGTGTTTTTCCACTTTAATTTTGAGGGTTACTCCAAATCCAGACCTCCATGGGTTAATAAATTTGATTTCCATTGATAATTTTTGTGTGATTTTGTTGTCAGCACATTCAACTATGTAAAGAACAAAGTATTTAATAAGAATATTTCATTCATTCAGATCTAGGATGTGTTATTTTAGTGTTCCCTTTATTTTTTTGAGCAGTGTATTAGGGTATCATAATACATGTATAAAGGCTCAACTTTTGTCCGCACTTCTCTGGGATATCTCAATAGAGGAATAAATCGTGCATAGATTATAAAATCAGTAGACATATAGATGAGAACCAAGTGAGCCTGTATTATTTCCTGCTCTAATAGAGAGAGAATAAATCTTGAGCGCTCTCATACGGATTACCCAGGAGCATACATTGTATAATTACACAGCAATTTGGAGAGGGAAAGTGTTAAGTAATCTATATCGTGACAAGGGTCTACTGATCAGTTATTAGCAGCGGCGACGGTAGCTGCAAATAAGTCCCTATTTCTGTCACAATAAACCAAGATAAATTTATCAGGTATGAACAGCCATAAGCTACAAGGCTGCTAGAGTTCAATCTGTGAATAAGACACCTGCTGTTCCTCTCCCACTGCATGTGTTACAATTGTATCATCACATACATGACCTATTTATAGTGGATGTAACAATATTTAAGGAGTTCAGGAGGGCAATCAGATACTTCTGAGATACAATTGTAGCCCAGCAAGAATTCTGTTACCTTCCCAGTGATACAACCATAACATAGCATACAATATTGGGAGATCATGTTATTATGTTGATTTATCATTTAGATATAGTCAATTATTAGAGCACTACTATCATTTCACTTCAAACACACACCATGGAAACTGGAGTCCTGTTTTCCTAACGGTCTCACATTGTTTATCCTGGAAGGGATTAGAAAACTAGAGACACTTATTTTAGGAGTTCCTCTACAATTAGCAGTAGTATAGCTATATAGGAAATATACACTCCCGATATATTCTTCATTATCCTGAAACCTTATGTACAATTTAAGAGTCATATGGGTGACATCTAGTGCGCAGCTCTTTTAATCACGATTTCTTTCTTATTTACACTACTTCATTCTTTTTTTATATTCGCTGGTTTTTACTATATATTATAATAAAAGTTATATTTTAATATAAGATTGTGTGCACCACTTTAGGGCATTCCGAACCTTCTTTTCTCTCTTTTTTTGTGCAGATTAATTTTGCCTGTGGTAGCACCCCCTAAATGGTTATGTATAACACAGATGTGTTTTGGATAAAATTAATAAGGGGTCATTCTCACAATAGTCATTAACCTGTGCGACCAGTACTACAGTTTTTATTATGTGAGCACCAGCCCAATTGCACTGTATATATATATATATATATATATATATATACACTGCTCAAAAAAATAAAGGGAACACTAAAATAACACATCCTAGATCTGAATGAATGAAATATTCTTATTAAATACTTTGTTCTTTACATAGTTGAATGTGCTGACAACAAAATCACACAAAAATTATCAACGGAAATCAAATTTATTAACCCATGGAGGTCTGGATTTGGAGTCACACTCAAAATGAAAGTGGAAAAACCACATTACAGGCTGATCCAACTTTGATGTAATGTCCTTAAAACAAGTCAAAATGAGGCTCAGTAGTGTGTGTGGCCTCCACGTGCCTGTATGACCTCCCGACAACGCCTGGGCATGCTCGTGATGAGGTGGCGGATGGTCTCCTGAGGGATCTCCTCCCAGATCTGGACTAAAGCATCTGCCAACTCTTGGACAGTCTGTGGTGCAACGTGGCATTGGTGGATGGAGCGAGACATGCTGTCCCAGATGTGCTCAATTGGATTCAGGTCTGGGGAATGGGCGGGCCAGTCCATAGCATCAATACCTTCATCTTGCAGGAACTGCTGACTCACTCCAGCCACATGAGGTCTAGCATTGTCTTGCATTAGGAGGAACCCAGGGCCAACCGCACCAGCATATGGTCTCACAAGGGGTCTGAGGATCTCTTCTCGGTACCTAATGGCAGTCAGGCTACCACTGGCAAGCACATGGAGGGCTGTGCGGCCCCCCAAAGAAATGCCACCCCACACCATTACTGACCCACTGCCAAACCGGTCATGCTGGAGGATGTTGCAGGCAGCAGAACGTTCTCCTTGGTGTCTCCAGACTCTGTTGCGTCTGTCACATGTGCTCAGTGAGAACCTGCTTTCATCTGTGAAGAGCACAGGGTGCCAGTGGCGAATTTGCCAATCTTGGTGTTCTCAGGCAAATGCCAAACGTCCTGCACTGTGTTGGGCTGTAAGCATAACCCCCACCTGTGGACGTCGGGCCCTCATACCACCCTCATGGAGTCTGTTTCTGATCGTTTGAGTAGACACATGCACATTTGTGGCTTGCTGGAGGTAATTTTGTAGGGCTCTGGCAGTGCTCCTCCTGTTCCTCCTTGCACAAAGGCAGAGGTAGCGGTCCTGCTGCTGGGTTGTTGCCCTCCTACGGCCTCCTCCACGTCTCCTGATGTACTGGCCTGTATCCTGGTAGCGCCTCCATGCTCTGGACACTACGCTGACAGACACAGCAAACCTTCTTGCCACAGCTCGCATTGATGTGCCATCCTGGATGAGCTGCACTACCTGAGCCACTTGTGTGGGTTGTAGACTCCGTCTCATGCTACCACTAGAGTGAAAGCACCGCCAGCTATCAAAAGTGACCAAAACATCAGCCAGAAAGCATAGGAGCTGAGAAGTGGTCTGTGGTCACCACCTGCAGATCAACTCCTTTATTGGGGGTGCCTTGCTAATTGCCTATAATTTCCACCTGTTGTCTATTCCATTTGCACAACAGCATGTGAAATTGATTGTCAATCAGTGTTGCTTCCTAAATGGACAGTTTGATTTCACAGAAGTGTGATTGACCTGGAGTTACATTGTGTTGTTTAAGTGTTCCCTTTATTTATTTTTTGAGCAGTGTTTGGTGAGTGCTGAACTTTCAGTTTGTATATTTTTAAGTAGGTGGCCATGGGCTACATGCACCCCACCCTATGAGTGGTGAGTGCAGACACTGCACCCCGCTTCTGGGGTGGTGAGTGCTGTGGTTTTATATTTGTTGGTATATATATATATACAGTGTATATATATACATACTAACGTTACCCGGGTTTATATTTTCCAGTTCTTAAGTTACTGTATCAATGTGTTGGATGTGACAAACAGCATATTAAATGATTGGTAGCTTAGTAGCTCTTCCAATACACCCATGAGGTGGCTGCAGTAGCAGATCTTGCCACGGGCAAGCAAGACTTTTGCCCGGGGCGCCGCCTTCCGGAGGGCGCTGGCGCCTTCCGGAGGGCGCCGCACCATGGCAAGATCCGCCACTGCTGTGCCCTCCGCTGCCCGCTGTGTCCCCGGGCTCTGCGGCTGTCCCGGCTGTGGTCCCCTGTGAAGGGAACTAGACGCGTAGCGTCTAGTTTCCCTTCGCGGAGAGGACCTTTGCTGAGCGGTGCGCGATGACGTCATCGCGCACCGCTCAGCATTTAAGCGGCGCTTCTACTGTACAGGGGGCGTTACTGGTCACGCCCCCTGTATTAAGCCACGCCCCATTCCCTGCCCGGGGCGCCGAGGGCCCTCGAACCGGCCCTGGGTGGCTGTTCAGTGTTGTTTTTGTTTTTGGGGTGTTGCAGGTATCCCTGATCCAAAGCTTTTCTTTCTGTTCAGTTTCATAATCACTTTCCATTGCGAGGTGGGTTTTAAAGTTTTCCTTCTCATCAATGTTGCTGTTCCAAGGCTTTTGGGTACACAACATTTTTAGTCTTCCCACCTTCATTTCTGTCAGTTATTTTAGTTAATTAATTTATAGCTATTTCACTCAGTTATTTCAGGTAATTGAATTTTGGTCATTTCTGTCAGTTATTACAGTTTATTAAAGTTTTCTCTTACGTCCTAGAGGATGCTGGGGACTCCGTAAGGACCATGGGGTATAGACAGGCTCCGCAGGAGACATGGGCACTCTAAAGACTTTAGAATGGGTGTGCACTGGCTCCTCCCTCTATGCCCCTCCTCCAGACCTCAGTAAGATCCTGTGCCCAGAGGAGACTGGGTGCACTGCAGGGGAGCTCTCCTGAGTTTCTCTGAAAAATACTTTTTGTTAGGTTTTTTATTTTCAGGTAGCACTGCTGGCAACAGGCTCCCTGCTTCGTTGGACTGAGGGGAGAGAAGCAGACCTACTTAAATGATAGGCTATGCTTCTTAGGCTACTGGACACCATTAGCTCCAGAGGGTCGGAACGCAGGTCTCACCCTCGCCGTTTGTCCCGGAGCCGCGCCGCCGTCCTTCTCACAGAGCCGGAAGATAGAAGCCGGGTGAGTATTAAGAAGAGAGAAGACTTCAAAGGCGGCAGAAGACTTCAGATCTTCACTGAGGTAACGCGCAGCAGCAACGCTGCGCGCCATTGTTCCCACACATACACACACAGCGGGCACTGTAAGGGTGCAGGGGGGCCGCCCTGGGCAGCAATATTAACCTCAAGGGACACTGGCAGATAGATTAGATACTGCAGAGGCGGTATATTAAAAATCCCCCGCCAGTATAAATAATTTGAGCGGGACCGAAGCCCGCCGGTGAGGGGGCGGAGCTTGATCCTCCAGCACTAACCAGCGCCATTTTCTCCACAGCACACTGCAGAGAAGCTGGCTTCCCCAGAGGGCAAAAAAGAGGGGGGGCACATTTAATTGGCGCAGTGAGTGCAATTATATATTTATATAAAAGCGCTGTACTAACTGGGATTTTATTCCAGTGTCCAGTGGCGCTGCGTGTGTGCTGGCATACTCTCTCTCTGTCTCTCCAAAGGGCCTTATTGGGGGACTGTCTCCATATAGATATATCCCTGAGTGTGTGGGGGTGTCGGTACGTGTGTGTCGGCATGTCTGACTTACCGCAGTTACGTTTGACGGCATGGCGGTTGAACGCCGAATCCTAGCTGGGAAAG
This sequence comes from Pseudophryne corroboree, assembly GCF_028390025.1. Taxonomy (NCBI): domain Eukaryota; kingdom Metazoa; phylum Chordata; class Amphibia; order Anura; family Myobatrachidae; genus Pseudophryne; species Pseudophryne corroboree. The sequence goes on from NC_086447.1 coordinate 670,136,568, forward strand.
GTATTCCGGAGGCTAGGAAGGAGGTGACGGCGAAACATTATCACCGTATCTGGAGTAAGTATGTATCTTGGTGTGAAGCCAAGAATGCTCCTACGGAAGATTTCCACCTGGGCCGTTTTCTCCACTTTCTACAAACAGGAGTGGATATGGGCCTAAAGTTAGGCTCCATTAAGGTACAGATTTCGGCCCTATCAATATTCTTTTAGAAGGAATTGGCTTCTCTCCCAGAAGTCCAGACTTTTGTGAAGGGAGTGCTGCACATCCAGCCTCCTTTTGTGCCCCCAGTGGCACCATGGGACCTTAACGTGATGTTACAGTTCCTAAAATCACACTGGTTTGAACCTCTCCAAACAGTTGAATTAAAATTTCTCACTTGGAAAGTGGTCATGTTGCTGGCCTTGGCATCTGCAAGGCGGGTGTCCGAATTGGCGGCTTTGTCTCACAAGAGCCCCTATCTGATTTTCCATGTGGATCGAGCAGAGTTGAGAACTCGTCCTCAATTTCTGCCTAAGGTGGTTTCTTCATTTCATATGAACCAACCTATTGTGGTGCCTGTGGCTACGGGGGACTTGGAGGATTCCAAGTCCCTTGATGTAGTCAGGGCCTTAAAAATGTATGTAGCCAGGACGGCTCGAGTTCGGAAAACAGAGGCACTGTTTGTCCTGTATGCGGCCAAGAAAGTTGGCGCTCCTGCTTCTAAGCAGACTATTGCTCGCTGGATCTGTAATACGATCCAGCAGGCTCATTCTATGGCTGGATTGCCGTGACCAAATTCGGTAAAGGCCCATTCCACTAGGAAGGTGGGCTCTTCTTGGGTGGCTGCCCGAGGCGTCTCGGCTTTACAGCTTTGCCGAGCAGCTACTTGGTCGGGTTCAAACACTTTTGCAAAATTCTACAAGTTTGATACCCTGGCTGATGAGGACCTCATGTTTGCTCAATCGGTGCTGCAGAGTCATCCGCACTCTCCCGCCCGGTCTGGAGCTTTGGTATAATCCCCATGGTCCTTACGGAGTCTCCAGCATCCTCTAGGACGTAAGAAACAATAAGATTTTAAACCTACCGGTAAATCTTTTTCTCCTAGTCCGTAGAGGATGCTGGGCGCCCGTCCCAGTGCGGACATATTTCTGCAAGGCTTGTATATAGTTGTTGCTTACATAAGGGTTATGTTACAGTTAAGATCAGTCGTTGGCTGATGCTGTTTTGTTCATACTGTTAACTGGTTGCGTATATTCCAGGTTATACGGTGTGGATGGTGTGGGCTGGTATGAATCTTGCCCTTAGATTAACAAAAATCCTTTCCTGGTACTGTCTGTCTCCTCTAGGCACAGTTTCTCTAACTGAGGTCTGGAGGAGGGGCATAGAGGGAGGAGCCAGTGCACACCCATTCTAAAGTCTTTAGAGTGCCCATGTCTCCTGGTCCTTACGGAGTCCCCAGCATCCTCTACGTACTAGTAGAAAAAGATTTACCGGTAGGTTTAAAATCTTATTTTCATCCAAATCCATCCAGTGGAAGGCCCAGAACAGGCTCCCTAGGTCAAAGTTCTGGCCAGTGCATTCTGTTGTGAGGTCCAACCGATCCCCAACCCCCTTGTATGTCTTCTGGGTTCCAGTGTTACTACTCTGTGCAGTTTTCTTTCAAATCCATCCAGTGAGAGACCCGGAACAGGCTCCCTGGGTCAAAGTTCTGCCTGTTGCATTCTGTCTTGAGGTCCGACTGGGACCCTAACCCCTCTAAAACCTGTCCAGGATCTAACTGGACCACCTCGCGTTGGTTTCATCCCAATCGGTGCAGGGGTGTCTGAATGCATATTGGATAATGAAGGATATGTGTACTAAGTTTGATCCAGATCCATCAATTCATGTAGGAGCCTATGAAGAACAAAAATACATACATACATACATACATACATACATACATACATACATACATACACACACATCTTTTCACTTTTGGTTTATAAAGCACAATAACCGTTGATAAAAGAATAGCATGTTTTTTTCTTTAACTACAGTAAAATAAAAACTACACACACAAAAAGCTTAAAAAATCGTATAGTGAAACAGTTTGACTCATCCTTAATTTATGAATTTTTCCCAACTTGCATCTCCTTGTCTGTTGTATTGAATTGACAAGGGAAGTTCTTATTTGCATAGCACAAAACTGAGAACTGAGTGACTGTTTATTACCAAACCTTATGTAGAAATTACTCTGGGGGAATGCAATCTTGAGATTGCAATATGAATGTGTCTGGCTTTTGAACACACTGATTACCGGCTATGGCGCTTTCTGTCATCTCTGCTTCTGATAACATGCAAAGATTTTAAAAATAAATTTCAACTAGGATAAAAATGATGTTTTTTGCTTCAAATACATCATTTGAAAAGTTATTTGATATATATATATATATATATCTCCCAAATAACGATTTTCATAATATAAAAGAATATATAAGATAATTTTGTTAAAATGTATTACACATTTTGCTTACATAATTTCTTATAAGTATGTGGTTCGGTCACACTGAGGGTAGGGTATATGGCCATTTGTCTCACCCTTATTAGGATGACAAAGGTTTCTGCCCCACAGTGTTTTAAGGGGCAGGTTTCTCCATTACTATGTGGCAGCAATCATTGTTAGGCGCTAACACCCTAATAAGGGTGAGACAAATGGCAATATACCCTAGCCTCAGTGTGACAGAATCACATCCTTATAAATAATTTATGTAAGCAAAATTTGGATTACGTTTTTGTTTTTTCATGAATGTAAAGGAATATTAGACATTGGAATCTGGTCTTTTTTTTACTTATTTTAGATGTCTTTTGTGGTGTGAGGGTCAGCTTACAAGCTCCCTTGTATAAATTTCCTCTTAATGGAGAGCTCAAAAGTATGAAAACCAGTATCGTATTCAATTGAAGCCCAGTAAAAGAATGTTTCCTTTGGTTGGGACACACACCATCTCCATATCCTGAGACCTTGATCTAGTTTTAACAGTTGAAGATACACAGCTATCGAGAATACTTAAAGACATAAATAAGACAAAAATGGGAAAAAAATCACTTAACTCTCAAATCTCATTAAGTCGTATAAACTGAGCTGGCTCTATTGGTCCCAAAATGACTTCTGCTTAGAGGAGAATGTTTTCTTATTGTCAAAGTCGAAAAATATTACAGAACACACATCACGTACAAACTGAACACACATGCCCACTGCGAGTGCACTTGTTCTGCAGTGCGTGCACATATACGCACTTTGCGTATGGTCGCTCCCGCGGTCCTGCACATCGGCGTGTGGTATGGGTATTTACGGCAGAGTTTGTGTACTCATGGAGGGCCATCAGAACACATTACATATTTAATCCAAATAGTGCACAATGTACACATAGTCTCTTTGCACCACATCAGAAAGTTATAGCTGTTTAAATGGTTGCAGAACAAAGGGATTCACCTTTACAGGATAAGAGGGGACTTACTAAGGTTATAAGGTGGTATTTGGTATCCAGCTGTAGGGTATTTTAAGGGTAACATTCCGGTGTTGGTCTGCGGAAGATCGCATGTTCCTGCGGATAGTTATGTGCAGAAGCAGAATATAGATATAAACTGTATTTACTGTATATTATGTAGGCGGCGGGAATCCAGAGGAGACCACCCACAAGAGCAGTTGAGAAAGACATCGCCTACCTTTTCCTATCAACCTATGACCTCTCCTGTACTGTAAAAGTGCATTCCTGTGTCCAATGGACAAAGGGATTACAGTATCCATTGTATTGCTTTTGGAAGAATTGTATAAATAAAGCCTGCTGCAGCCTGGCCACACACAAGACTCACAAAGTTATCTAGCAGATGACCGGGGACCGGCCGGGTTGCGCAAGCGTATCCACTCACGTATGTACATTGACTGTAGCCATTATTCTGTTATATTGTTTTGTATTGTAGTGTATAATTTGTATTGTAAACCCCCTTTCAGAAATAATCCACTGTGGTGTCGGAACCCAGCGGTAAAATCACAATTGGTGTTGTGTCCTCATTGCCCTAGTCAGGTTTAAAGTGTACTATTATTGCATAGCATTGCTGTAGAAGGTTTAAAGTGTATCTCTGGGTGTGTATGCGCTGTGAGTACTTTGTACCATCAGCGCGGCGTGTGTACGCAAAGTCTGTACACTACGGAACCCTTTTACACTAATAGCGTAAAAGGTGCGTAGTGTGAATTAAGTATAGCGGCCGCAGCGGCTAAAGGTTTAAAGTGTATTTACGGTGTGTTTAAGGTATAGCTTTTATTCCTGTAAAGATAATCAGCATTATCATTATCTTAAAGGAACAGCTGTCAGATATTATGTTTTACTATTTTTTGGGGGGTTTCTTGGGGATCTTTGCTTTTTTCCTGTATCCTGCTTGCCTGCTTTCTTTTCTTTTTCAGTAGTACAATTTTTATAGGTTTTTTTTCCTCCGTTTTATATATTTTTCCAAAGTTTTGTTTGGCATCTCATATTACGGTTAGTATTTACAAAATAACTATTCTACCAGTAATTATTTTAAGTTAAATCAGTAAATATGGCAAATTTATGTCACATACTGTACATCAGGTTTCAGTATGATATCCTGGCTGTCGGGATTCCGGCGGTCAGGAGACTGACACCGGGATCCTGACATCCGGAATACCGTCAACAAACTCTGTATGTCCCCTGCTCGCTTATGGCCCGGGAGCCTTTGGTCGCCACAGGATTATATTCCTCCTTGGGTGGTGGCGTGGACCACCACCCGAGTGGGGATTCCGGTTGGTATTCAGACTGCTGGTATTTCAACGGGTGTCATGATTCCGGTGTCTGTATCCTGACAGCTGGGATCCCGACAGCTGACAAATGGAATGCCTCCCATACATTGCATGTATACATATATCACTTTCAACTAATTTACAAACTATTTAGAACAAATCCCAAAAGAGATGGTAATATAAACTGTATACAAATCATATATTTTAAAAACGTTTTATACAGACATAACAACATCTATTCTGACAATCTTTTTTAATCTTTAAACACATAATTACTTTGCCGCATATTCACAAACGGTAACAATCCCCAATATCTTGCAAAACCTTAGCTAACACGTTTAAAAACAACAGTGTACGTGCCCATCGCAGGGCAGGGCCACCCAGCATGCTAACCAACGCCGCCCCCCCCCCCCCAGCGCGACCACGCTGAAATTGCGTCACGCAGCCACCCCGATCACGCCCCCTGTTTGCGCTACCATGCCTCCATTTCCCCATCACTGCCCCTGCAACGCTCTGCTTTGGAAAAGGAGCGTTGCCATCCTGCGAACGCAGGCAGCGGAATTCGCATTTACTGCGGGGTACCCAAATACAGGTGCATGCGCAGGACGGGCCCTGTGCATACGGCCGCACGGCCTTAGCAATTTTTGCGGTTGGATAAACAGGACAATGCACCTACTTCTATACCTCCACCCAGGGCCGGAGCCACCATTAGGCAGCTTTAGGCAGTTGCCTATGAGCGCCGGCACTTGAAGGGCGGTGTTACTGAGCAAAACCAAAAAAATGAAGGCTATGACAGCCAGAATGTTTGCTGCACATACTGGAACGAATGTGAGGCTCCCGCAGCCGCTTCATGCTCACCCGATGACTGCTCTGCTGGACCAGGGCTGGAATCGATATGCATGCCTGGGTCCTGTCCCTGCCTCCCCCCCTGCTTTGATTGCTCCGCCTCTTCCTTCCCCTGACCAGATGACCGTGGAGAAGATCTGCTCCCTGGATTGCATGCAAGCCGCACAAGGAGCTACCGAGGAGGAGGTCATGACTGGGGATGGCACCTTCAGCCAGGCAGCAAGGGCTTCCCAAACCACCAACTGATCTGCCCCCTCTCCCTGCTAACCCTGACCAGCAGCTGCAATGTAGAGCCCAACTCCAGCAGCCACTACTCCAGCAGGAGTGTCTTCAAGATACATCCACCGGCTGAGAACCGGCACTCTCCAATCTGTGGAACTGATACCTGGGTGCCTTCTGAGCAGTGCAGTACAAACGAAGGAAGAATCAGTGGCACTCCCATGGAATTTTTAAAGCAAGTAAATTGTATTGAAATCACAACATAGTGTCAGACTGTAGCCCACCCTATATATACTGTATAGTCCTTCCAGGCAGCACACCAACAAAAGATACAGCTGTAGTCTGGTGCCCTCTATGGAAGCTCCTGATCTGAAGCACAATATACAAATTGCAGATCCGGCAATTATATATGAATATATATAAAATACTGTATAGTCTGTGCCATCTGGGGATTGGGGGAACTGGTGAAGGATGGGTCCAAATTACTATAAATATCTATCTCTCTCTCTATATATACTGTATACTGTGTATATCTCCAAATGGACCGGCACTTCTCTTTCCCACTGGCAGCTGCTCCGGTGCCCTCCGGATTAGTGTATATATGTTCCAATTCAAACAGGCAGCAGCACTCTGAGACTTTGAAATCATTAAATCAAGTTGTGACATACCAACGTTTCTGGGTATAATTACCACTTTGTCATGGTGAATACACCTTTACCTTGGCAGAGGGCTAATTACGCTCCAAAATGTTGGTGTCGCCACTCTTTTAATACACTTGAAAATTATTTAAAAGTCTCAGAGTGCCGCTGTCTGTTTGAATTGGAACATATATATATATATATATATATACACACACACGCACACACACACACATATAGCCCTATTACCCTAACCAATCCAGAATACTCTAGTCCCTAACTGTAAAGGGCAGACTGGATAGGCAATATGGCTCTTATTCTGAGGAAAATATTCTTTGGTGCGGCAATAACTCACATTATCAGGCAGTTGGTGTGGAACTTGTAAGATGCCACCTCTCCGCACATTTTAACATTTCACCTGAGGAGTGAATGATTTGCCCAGGGTGCTGAGAAACCTTGCATCGGTTCTTCCTCCACCAAATAGACTGCTATCAACAAACAACAGTGAGTTAACCAGTTCCCCACCTCCAACACCTGCTGGATGCACAACCTGGACTCCCATTACAGAAATCACTGTCTGGAAATCTCAATGATCACAACCATTGTTTACTACTCTTCAAAATATCTGCTGTGTCACATTTTCAGTTATTCCCCACAAAATCCTGTCTGCACTGCCTTTGCTTTTAGTACACCTGTTTTTAACTTTTGATATATTTTTTGTTAGTATTTTCACCCTCCCCATTCTCACAATCCTCCTCTGATCACCACTAATGTACAGTACCGGAGCTATGCCTCCTAGACCTGTCCCATATCAATCCATTCTGCCATCTCTCACCCCACCCCCAGGTCCCGACAACCTCCTCCGCACCCACTATCCAGCCAACCTGATCTACATCTCCCCTGTCCCTTCCCTTCTCCTGTGCACTCTGGAAAGTCAGATCAATCTGCAACAAGCTGCCCGCTTTCTACGACCTCTTCATCTCCCACTCTCTTATCCTTCTTACCATTTCCAAAACCTGGCTCTCATCCTCTGACGCCATGTCCCCTGATGCCTTCTCCTATGGTGGATTCTCCTTCATCCACTCTGTCAGACCTGAACACCACAAAGATGGCGGAGTGGGGAATCCGCCTTTCTCCAGACTGCACGCACGTTTTGTATCATCCCACCCGAACCCTCACTCTCCTCCTTTTGAGGTCCACTCTATCCGCCTCTTCTACCCAGTAGCGGCTCTTGCCATGGGCAAGAAGGCTTTTTGCCCGGGGCGCTGCTGCCCCGAGGGTGCAGCCGCCGCAGTGGCAAGAGCCGCTACTCCTGATCCCCGCTCTCCCCGGCTGCAGCAGGCGCCGTGGGTTGTGTGGGCGCCCGCTGCAGCCGGCTCCAGTGAAAGACACTAGAGGTCATAATTGACCTCTAGTGTTTGTGCAGCGCTGCTATGGGAGAGACGTCATGACGTCTCTCCCATAGAGAGGAGCTGGCGGCCGGAGACGGAGGGCAGCACAGCAGCGGTCCGGAAGCTGGAGCAGGGCTGGTAAGTATTGTTTTTCTGTTTTTCCTTTTTGGTGTTTGCAAGTGGCGCTACTACAGGGGTCACAGCTACAGGGGTCACAACTACTGGGGGGCACTGCTACAGGGGGCAAATCAACTGGGGGCACAGCTACAAGGGGCACAGGTACAAGGGGCAAATCAACTGGGGGCACAGCTACTGGGGCACAGCTACAGGGGTCACAACTACTGGGGCACTGCTACAGGGGGCAAATCAACTGGGCGCACAGCTACTGGGGCAGATCAACTGGGGGCACAGCTACAAGGGGCACAGCTACAGGGGCACAACTACTGTGGGCACTGCTACTGGTGGCAAAGCTACTGGGGGCAAACCTACTGGGGGCACTGCTACAGGGCAGTGCCAGATTAAGGTCCACATGGGCCTGGAGCTGACATTTATGAAGGGCCTATTGTGTGCCCCAGAAGGAGGTGTGACCAGCGCTGCGGTGGTGTAACTAGTGATGTGATATGTGTGGTATGTCTGTGGTCTAAATAGGGTGTGTGGCCTGTGCCATGAGTGTGGCTATCTCCATGGAGGTCATAGCTAGTGCCTACCTTCAACCACTTAATAGTTAACTATAACAAGAAAAAAATGTGTGACCACCATGTAATACACAGCATTAGTGACCACCATATCATAGAGGGAGCATCACAGTGACCCCCATGTAATAGAGAGAGCTGGAAAGGTGGAGAGGTTTAAAGAGGAGCAATGATGAGGCAAAACAGAACAGATGTGGAAAGATTAGAAAAGATGGGGGTAATACAGAGCAGACAGGGAAGAGAGGGCTCCTGGGACACACCAGCACAGACACCACTTGCTTACACACTTATATTGCCGGGTTGCAGTCTGCAGTGTGAAAAGGGGTATTGAGGCGGGTCGCACACTGGGAGCTATCGTGTCAGGCTCCCGGGTGCTACTCGCCTCAGATGGTATGAAAGTGGTATTACTGATGCACACATTTAATAACACAAACACCACTTACTGACAGATACCCCTTACAGACACAGACATCACTTATTGGCTGATAAAGCTAAATATTTATTGTATATAATACCCTTTATGAGGTCTAAGAACACTGTACGCTATCTACGTATGAAGTACCGTAAGGGTACGCTAGTTGCGTAACAATCGCTTTGCCGTGATCGAGACGCTCAAGCGTCACGTTCACTCACGGCCAAGAGATCACAGGCAGGCACGTTATTGGCTGTTAACTAACGTAATGATTCGCTATAGCGTAGCGGACGCTCGGGACCACGAGGAGATCACCAGCGGCGCTGACGCTCACTATATTAAACCTTTGTATCTAAACCATAAACAGTGTATTGTGCAGTAAAACCTTAGTGTAATGTTAGAGTGTAAATGCAACACAGTATAACCTTATTACCTTTAAAGCTGTTCGAGCGTCACCGACGCTCTGAGAATACTTAATACTATAAGAAACACACAGATACCGTGCTCAGGGTCCAACGCCTAAAATATATATTATGAATGCTATACTTGCAAAAAGAGTTAAACACAATACAAGTCATACACTACAATATAACATAGACTACCTAACCAGATAACTACACAGGAAATACAATACAATACAATTTAAGGGAAAATGAGAGGGAAAGAGAAGGAGAGAGAGAGAGAGAGAAATTGACCCACAATAACAAGAAGATCAATATAGTTGCGGAGAAACACTTACGCACAAGGGGAAACGATCGCATGCGCCTCGATATCCAGCTCCCGATTATCAGCAATGAGAACCGTTGAAGAGAGTGAGCTGGATATGGTCGGCCTGCCTATTTATGCCCCACACACAATACAATTCAATGGTCCCTACAATCTCATTGTTCATTGGACACAGGAATTCGGCTTCGCATTATAACAAGAGGTCATAGGTTGATTCATACAGGTGGGCTGTGACTGCTTCCAACTATTCAGGTGGGTGGGATACTGAGTTTCCCGCCGCATGACTAAATAAGAACAAATAATAGTAAATGGACATAAACTCCTTATGTCCATAACTATTCGCATGAGCGATTAATCCGCTCCAAACCAACACCGGAATATTGCTATTTAAATACTCTTCCGATGGGTACCAAACACCACTGTATGACCCCTGTTAGACCCTTCGTACAATACAAAGAGGGATCTCTCTGTTCAGGAACATGCTATATTAACTAAACTTTCAGAATCTATCAAAGGGACCATGATCTACAAAATACATTATTACTGAAAATATGTAACGATTGAGTCGCACGCTACGATCACATAAACTCTACCGTAAATACGCATATCGTGCGCCTGCGGGTGCCCGCGACTGTGAGTATGCGCACGCACGGGAGAGCGCACGCATGCGCAGCACGGACCAGAATGAGGTGCAAATATGGCAGTGTGTATAGAGATATTTTTCTGACTTTGACAGTCCACCCTTTGGCAGTCAATAATAACTGCCACCTTCTAAAACATTTCAAAAGAGAAAAATATATGTCAGGGGTTAATACATTTACATGGTTGGGTAGGGGAGGAGAGGAGAAGGTAGGAAAAGGGTATGACCTAGTGAGATAGCAGAAGCATGTGTGTATGAATCCGTGCTTGGGGGTCATGTATCATCGTGCCGTACGTGTTTTAAATCAAGCTTCGAGGTATTGCGAAGTATACATGTGAATTCCTTCTTATCCCGTGGTACGGGTCTGTGGATGGGCTGTCAAACTTTACCGAGCTCTTTTCGGCTTTGGTTGTAACAAAATGGGGGAGCACATTTTAGTTGATGATACATGAATGGGGGAGATAGGTGATTGCTGATATCTGTGCCTGTATTCCCTATCGACTATGTGTGTCATTACCTGAGGGTTGTAGAAATGAAGAAAAGACATAATTACGGTAAATGCGGTGGTATTCTATGTCAGGTAAATGTACAGTCGTCGATTGAGGTCTTGTTTGGTGTCTGTTGAATGCAGTCTTCTTTGTGCTTTTGCTCATAAGGTGCGAGCAAAGCTGTCAATGTCCATAGATTTACAAAAGTGTTGGGCTAGCGTAATTTTAAAATTTCTAGGGAAACTGGGGATCCATGGCATAGTTCATAAAAAATCTGTGTATCAGGTTGTCAAACTTCTTCTTTAATCCCTCTGTTGTCTGTATATCGGCTCATCAAATTCCTCGTCCAAGTGGGTCTTGTTACCTTGGAGAAAACGGAAAAACAGGTGAAAGAAACGGACCGTAGAAATCGCATTTTCATCACATCATTGTTTCTACATTTGGGTCATAAATCAAGTCCATTGGAATTACAGTTTCCTCACTCCTCAAACTCATTACCCTTGTACGATGTTTGCACTTCATTAAAGCCTGACCGCATCTAAATATCAATCCAATCGATATGACAACACCTAAGATACATAGGAGAAACTTCCCAACATCCATTATGACTCCTTGAGCCCATTCTCCTAAACCAGAAAACCAATTTCGCGGGTTCAACCATGACACCCAACCAGTCAGCTCATTACCTACAGCAGCAAGAGTGAGATTGTGTCTCCTGCGAAATTCCCACTTCAATTGGAGAATATCGTCCATCTTTTGGTCTATGACCTCGACCGGGTCCTCGGTGCTATTCGTAATATATGTGCAACATTTCACGCCGTATTGTGTTGCCAGTGTGACACAATATCCGCCTGTCACTGCTGTGAGGTAATTGAGAACCATTCTATGCTGTACCAGTTCTGTTTTGTAAGCTTGAAGTTCTCTTCCAGTATACCTAATCGTGTCATCATACATTTCAGTGATATTATCTAACAAGTTTGCGAGCGCAGAAATGTATTTATAATTCAGCACTCCTCTAGCGGTGCGGGTGAAATCTAACGCGATTAAGAATTGAATCCCGGTGGATTCACTTATCAGATCAGAGGCCGGATGCTCTGTCTTCTCTATCAGGTGCCTTTTAACAACGTGCTCGTAATGGGTGTGAGTATAAGGAGCTTGGGAACCACGGTGTATGTCTTTCATTTTGTCATGTGATACAGTCATTACTTCAGGCAGTACTTTTCCAATATAACACAATCCTTCAGAGTTTGGGGCAAGCCACTTGTACGCCTTTCTCCCGCATATGAAATATGCATCATCGGGGAGAACATATGGGACGGAGTAGGACATAACCATATTACACACCTTCCATGTGAAATCTCCTAACCCTAATTCTTCCATCTGCTTAGTACACGTATCAGGTTGTACGATATGTGCACAGTATCCTGGTGATACCTCTCCAACTCTAGTAATCCTATTTCCTAAGGTATACCTATACCGGAAAGATTTTCCTCTACTGGCTATGTGGCGTACAAGCTCTGTATCTGTAGGCATTCTATCTGCTCTATGCGAAAAGGTCATGGTGTGGTTACTCCATGACACTTCCCAATTTCCTGGCTTTCGGGGATTGGAGATGTTGAAACATAATAGGGACCTATCCACATGGTATTGGTGGAGCTTCAAACTAGGAGGGCTGGAGATATTAAACCTCCGGTCCACCGGTCTCCCACCATTTAACTCAAGTACCTCCTCTATCGTTAAAGGAAATGGTACTAGCCCTGATTTGCTATGACCCTGAGGTACTTGAGAGCATACCCAACAATCTGTTTTGTTTAACACATTACCCACTAAGGAGTGATAGTCACTCAATGGATGCCGGTCCATATGGATATTAAAACTGGATTGGCATTTCTTAATGCACCCATCCTCAATGACATTGTTACAGAGCCTACAGATACAGTTTTCTTCAGCTAACAATCCTTCACAATTCCTTCTATGGTCAATGCTATCGGATCGTTTTCTGATACTCGCCTTTACTTGTTGGTTAAGTTGTTCTTGGAAAACTACGCCTCCATCTTTATCATCAGAACCCATTCCAGAACCTCTCTCGACCTCCATGGTACTCTCGCCGGAACAGACTGCTCTGGTCAACGTCATGGTCAACAGGAAAATCCGGATCACAGTCTCTTGAGGCAAGTCCATCTTAGGAGGAGACGAAGAAGAATGAGAAGGGGAAAAAAATAATTTGAGGGAGAGGGGATGGGAAGTGGAGAAAAACAAAAAAAAAGGGAACAGGGGATCGACAACTGCTTTTGATCTCGTGGTTCTCGATGCTCAGGTGCCGCTTTAGTCCTCCTGGAACAGACACTCTAGTGATACAACCTCTACCGTCTGTTCCTTATCACAGGACTTTTCTGGATCAACGACCTTCTTACAGTGGGACGAATGAACCCAAGTCTCTCTCTCAGCAACCTTCAATGCTGTAGTGCTAGTCAATAAGACCTGGTATGGTCCTTCCCATCTGTCAATAAGGCAACCTGAGCGTAGAAAATTCCGTATCATTACATAATCCCCAGGTTCAATGTCATGACAATTACTATCTGGTAAATCAGGAATCACTAACTTCAGATTATCATTTTGATTCCTTAACTGTTTACTCATGTTAATCAAGTATTTTACAGTCACTTCATTGTTACACTTCAAATCATCCTGAGGGTTAATCATAACATGCGGTTGTCGACCAAACAAGATTTCAAAGGGAGACAGATTAAGAGGGGACCTGGGAGTGGTTCTGATGCTGTACAGTACAATGGGTAAAGCTTCTGGCCATGTCAATCCTGTCTCTGCCATCACTTTACTCAGTTTATTTTTAATAGTGCTGTTCACTCTTTCCACTTTCGCACTCGCCTGTGGACGGTATGGAGTGTGCAGCTTGCTATCAATTCCCATCAATTTACACATTCCTTGAAAGACATCACCTGTAAAATGGGTACCCCTATCACTTTCGATAATTCTAGGGATACCATATCTACATACAAATTCCTGCACAATTTTCTTAGCAGTAAACATAGCGGTATTTGTGGCCGCCGGAAATGCTTCGACCCAATTTGAAAAAACATCTATACAAACAAGTACATATTTCAAATTTCGACAAGGGGGTAATTGAATGAAGTCAATCTGTATTACCTGGAAAGGGCCGCCGGCAGGTGGGATATGGGATGGTTCTGTAGGTATTGCCTTTCCAATATTCTTTCTCAAACAGGTAAGGCATGACATTGCCCTTTTACTCGCATGAGATGAGAATCCTGGGCCACACCAATATGCTCTTACCAACTTGCACATCCCTTCCTTGCCTAGATGAGTCAGCCCGTGAGCTGCTTCAGCCAAACATGGAAGGTATGCTCTGGGGGCCACCGGTTTACCTTGTCCATCCGTCCAGAGTCCTGAGGACTCCTGGCCATATCCCTTTGCCCTTCAGACTGCCTTTTCCTGTGTGGAACACAAATTTTGCATCTCACACAACTTCTGTGTGTTGATGGTATTAAATACCATCAGTTGTGTGGTGTCTGTCTGTCTGGGGGTAGCAGCTGCTAACTTAGCTGCTTCGTCTGCTCGGCTGTTACCAAGCGATACTGGGTCTTGGCTATATGTATGTGCTTTACATTTGATAACAGCCACTCTGTCGGGTTCCTGTATCGCTGTTAGAAGCCTTTTTATGTGAGCTGCATGCGCTACCGGTGTACCAGCTGCCGTCATGAAATTTCTGAGGCGCCATAGGGCTCCGAAATCATGGACTACCCCGAATGCGTATCTAGAATCGGTGTAGATATTGGCTGATTTGCCCTTAGCCAATTCACATGCTCTGGTTAGGGCGACCAGTTCAGCAACCTGGGCTGAGTGAGGTGGGCCTAGCGGTTCCGCTTCTATGGTGCCTTGGTCATCTACGACTGCGTATTCAGTACACAAGTCTCCCGAGTCTGACTGTCTATGACAACTACCGTCCGTGTAGAACGTAAGTTCTGCATCTTTCAGTGGGTTGTCACTGATGTCAGGCCTTGCGGTAAAATTTTGGGTCAAATATTCCATACAATCATGAGTGTCTTCCTTTGTATTAAATCCTCTTTCCCCAGTACTCTCATCCTCCACCCTTTGGGTCTGTCCAGACACACTTGGGAGATATGTTGCAGGATTTAATGCACTGCATCTCCTTATGGTGATGTTTACGGGGGCCATTAGTGCCAATTCCCATCTTGTAAACCGCGCTGATGAGACGTGCCTGGTTTGGGCAGAATTTAACAAGGCTGACACTGCATGTGGTGTATGAATTGTGAGGTTGTGACCTAGCACGACGTCTTCGCTTTTCGTTACTAGCAATGCTATCGCAGCAACGCTTCGCAAGCATGTGGGGAGGGATCGCGCTACCGTGTCTAGCTGAGCGCTGTAATATGCTACTGGCCTGCTGGCGTCACCGTGCTTTTGGGTTAGTACGCCTGCCGCGCAACCAGCACTTTCTGTTCCGTATAGTTCAAAGGGTTTCCCATAGTCCGGCATACCTAATGCTGGTGCCTGCGTTAGGCACTGTTTAAGTCTCTCAAATGCTGCCTCAGACTCGTCTGTATGCGAAATCCGATCAGGTTTGTTTGAGGAGACCATTTCCTGCAAGGGTAACGCTAGGATGGAAAACCCTGGGATCCAGTTACGGCAATACCCACACATTCCTAAAAATGTTCTGATCTGTTGCTGGGTTTGTGGCAGAGTCATGTCTCTAATTGCTTGAATTCTATCAGCGGTCAGGTGTCTCAGTCCTTGTGTTAAACAGTGTCCCAAATATTTTACCTTAGTTTGGCATAATTGCAACTTGTCTTTGGAAACCTTGTGTCCTGTGTCTGAAAGATGAAACAGGAGCTGTTTCGTATCCTTCAGGGATGCCTCCAATGAATCAGAACACAGTAGTAGATCATCCACGTACTGTATTAATACTGATCCACTCACTGGTTGGAAAGACTGTAAACAATCATGCAAAGCCTGAGAAAATATACTTGGGCTATCTATGAATCCTTGTGGTAATCGAGTCCATGTGTATTGGACTCCTCTGTATGTAAATGCAAACAAATATTGACTGTCAGGGTGCAGAGGTACCGAAAAGAAAGCGGAGCAGAGGTCAATAACAGTGAAAAATTTCGCAGTGGGAGGGATTTGCATTAGGATGACAGCTGGATTTGGCACTACGGGGAACTGACTCTCAACTATTTTGTTAATCCCCCTTAGATCCTGCACTAGCCGGTAACCCCTCCCCCCACTCTTTTTCACAGGGAAGATGGGACTATTAGCAGTGCTGGACGTTCTTACCAGAATGCCCTGTTGTAGCAAGCGCTCTATTACTGGGTAAACTCCTAACTCCACCTCTGGCTTCAGAGGGTACTGTGGGATTTTTGGAGCTATCCTACCATCTTTTACTTGTACAACTACCGGAGCTACGTTTGCCATTAATCCAGTGTCCTGTCCATCTTTAGTCCAAAGTGACTCTGGTATCTGAGATGTCATTTCTTCTACTTGGGAGGGAGTCCTATTTGTCATAGTGGTATGTGACATTAATTTTGACGGGGAGTCTAACATGTCTCGTACTTCCTGAGCGTGATTCTCAGGTATGTCCAAGAATACACCTTCAGGAGTACAATAAATGACGCACCCCATTTTACACAGTAAGTCTCTTCCCAGGAGATTGGTCGGTGCCGATGCAGCCAGCAAAAAGGAATGCTTGGTATGTAAAGGCCCTATTGTAATCTCTGCTGGTTTGCTAACAGGGTAATGCTGGACTACTCCTGTTACTCCCACGGCTGGAATTGTCCTACCAGTGGTCCTCATGCCAACTGTTGAATTTATCACTGATTTGGCCGCCCCTGTGTCTACAAGAAAGTTTAATGATTTACCAGCTACATTGATTGCAATTTCTGGTTCACTTCCAAGACTTGCAATCAATTTTACTGGCTGCAGATTACAGGTATGGCCACACCCCTATTGGGTATGGTGACCTCCCTGAATCCCGCTGGCAGCAACTACTTGTGAGGGAGTTAGCTGGGAACTACCAGAGGTTTGCCAATCTCTGTTTGGGGGGTATCTTTTTGTTTCCCCTGCATGTGGCTCATAACTCCGTTTCTGCGGACCTTGCTCCCAGTGTCGTGTGTCGTGTCGTTGTCTAGGGGGTTGGTATGAGTTTCGTACATTCTTTACTCTACAATCTCGTGCCATGTGTCCCTGTTTATGACAAGAATAACAAGTAACCACACTTGACTTACCCACAGGGTTTGGTGATACAATCAAAGGCTGCCTTGTGGTCAGGGCCTGTATACTTACGGCCATTAACTTATCACTTTGTTGTTCCCTGTGTCTGGTGATGTTCCTATCGTGATCAATAGCAGCCTCTCTCAAAGTAGCCACAGACAGACCTCGCCAACATGGTTGTGTGGTCTGTACCCTAGTCTTTAATGATTCTTTTAAACCATCCATCAGTACCGATACTGCTACTTCTCGATGGTTTATGTTTGTTTTAATGTCCTCTATGCCTGTGTATTTTGCCATTTCTGATAATGCTCTGTGAAAATACTCTGCAGCTGTCTCTGACTCCTTCTGTTTAATGGAGAATATCTTGTTCCATCTGACTACCGCTGGGAAATACTCTTTTAACTGTAAGTTTATTCTTTTTACATTATCTTTGTTGTACACATCTGTAAGAGGTACATCCTGATCTAATCCGCAATCAGCTAAAAATTGAGTTGCGTCAACATTGGAGGGTAAACATGCTCTCAGCAATATCTGCCAGTCTTTATTGTTGGGCTCTACAGTGTTACCTAAGTCTCTGATGTATTTTTGACTGGCAACTAAGTCTTTTCTAGGGTCAGGGAATTCAGACACTATGGTCCTTAATTCCATTCGGGAAAATGGGGTGTACATGGCAATGTTCCTCACAGGGGTGACTCCTGATGTGTCAGTTTTCCCATTTGGAACAGCTATTACCCTAACAGGAGTAACTCTAACAACATCACTCTGTGTGGGTTCTACAGCCTGTGGTGAAATGGCTTCAGCATAGTGTATGGTGCCGTACTTACCTGTAGATACGACCTCACCTATCCCTCCGCTAGGGGCCTTTGTTACTAATCTCGTGGGTGGAGCTGTGCCTACTGTGGTCTCTGCTATGGTGGCTGCTAGAGAGAGCGCTGAAATTGTTGCCGATTCGTCTTCTTGATCACACTCCTGAGGAAAGTTCAAAACAGGGTACAACTTGCACGGGTTAATACTTGCATTGGTTAATTGGTTAACATTATCTTTAACATTTATACAGTTGCTAAGTGTTTGTGTGTTACACCTTAGTGCGTCATTCTCCGCAACCAATTTCTCTCCTGATATGTATGGTGGCGGTGGGGCCGTGGCTATCAGTTTTCTGATTGAGCCAGATCCCGCCGCCTGAGCCAATCCTCTCTGTATGTCACCTTCCTGTTGCCACAACTGCAAATAATCGTAATGTTTGATTCGTCTCTTTGTTGATTTAATGAGGCATATCCTTCTCCTTAAATTCGTTAACACTTCTGTGCTGAAGCTACCTACTCTTGGGAATTTCTCCCCGTCATGTACTGTCATTCTCTCCCATTCATCACATAAAGCTTGTGTGACTTCCGTATTTCTCACACATTACATACCTTGCCGACCCAATCGGTCGGTTCACTGAATCAACCCGAACCGAGGTTGATCGCCCCCTACCTGAACAAGTGGCCCCCATAGTTCGAAGGTGTTGCTTTATTCAACCAACCCTTACGCAAACCAAATGTCCAAAATAGGCTGACGGTGGCGGTTTACCGAGTACCCCACTCACTCGCCCACGCCGACCAATACGACCTGATCACACCGATATGGTGCTGGCGTACTCGACCTAGGGCCCTTGCGACCTGAACCTCTATTTACTGGAACCTGTGAGGGTGCTCCGAAGAACACTTACTCTTTCCAGTAACTATTGGTTGCTGGATAGTTCCTGAGTGAGCAGCGAACTTCCCTTAAAATAAAAAAAAATTACACAAATCACGTTAGAATGTACAAATAGCGTTTATGACCGTCGTACACAAATAGTACCGGTCAGGTTTACTAATGCACACAATTACGTGCGGTACAATCGTTTAGTACACAAGCAACTAATCTTATGTACTGAGCGACCAGTGGAATCGAAAATTTCGGCTGCGAATTCCTTCAGCCAGAGCTTATATGGCCTATATGGGTGTTGCACCAACCCTTTCTTGGTGTTGTGCCTGTGGACTGTATAGCGGACTTCCTTGTCTGCTGTACCTGAACCTGTTGGTCTGCTATGACCTCCTGGTCTGTTACAGTATGACCTCCTGGTCTGCTACACTCTAATGCTCAAATTGTATGTTTTAACCAGGGATGCCTCCCTAGCCACCATGTACGTCACTTACACGCATGTACCTCACGAGAACTCGACTTTTCTTGTGGTTCAACCTGTAAAATTGTATACAACACACTCACTCACCACCTGTACACTTTTGTTTCTATTTCTATTTCTGCGCAGAAATTTCTCTTTAGACCAGATGTGTTACAAATTAGGAGAAGGATCTATTAATTTAAATTTGGAATTAAAAAAAAAATTTGCGCGATTTATCGCCTGGCGTTACTTATCGCGTTGAGAGGAGAGAAAAAAAACTTGTGATTTGAGTTACGTGGGCGTACTCGTACGCTCCGTTGCGTAATATACGCTGCGTGCGTCGGCCCTTGGATTGCGTATGCAAGTCTCAGTCTTTCGTTAGAGACACGTGTACGCAAAGCAAAGATCCACCGTAACACAATTTATACGTTTATCAATATAGATGATCCTTTATCATCTACCACGCACCACACTGACTTCGCCTTGTCTCTCAGGCACAGCTGTGTGTTTGTCTATACTTTAACTATATTATCTTTACTCTTAAACTATGAAATAGTGACAACTCTCTCTAAGCACGTTTATCAACTATAAAACTGGCAAACAGAAGAGTGATGTACGAAAATACACAAATGAAAAGGAAATGCAGATATATATGTGTGCGTGCGTGTGTACGCAAGACAGAAAAATAAACAGTTTTAAAAAGACACTATTGTTTTGTTCTTACCTCCGGTTCCCGGATTCCTTCAGCACCCTTTACTAAGAGAAGCAGACGCTTATCCAAACAGCACTACGAGGAATATGATCTCCCGACCTTTGCTGCTGGATAATGTCTGCTGAAATTACCTAGTGTAGATATGTGAAGGACGGGCGAGCCGCCAATTGATAAAGCTAAATATTTATCGTATATAATACCCTTTATGAGGTCTAAGAACACTGTACGCTATCTACGTATGAAGTACCGTAAGGGTACGCTAGTTGCGTAACAATCGCTTTGCCGTGATCGAGACACTCAAGCGTCACGTTCACTCACGGCCAAGAGATCACAGGCAGGCACGTTATTGGCTGTTAACTAACGTAATGATTCGCTATAGCGTAGCGGACGCTCGGGACCACGAGGAGATCACCAGCGGCGCTGACGCTCACTATATTAAACCTTTGTATCTAAACCATAAACAGTGTATTGTGCAGTAAAACCTTAGTGTAATGTTAGAGTGTAAATGCAACACAGTATAACCTTATTACCTTTAAAGCTGTTCGAGCGTCACCGACGCTCTGAGAATACTTAATACTATAAGAAACACACAGATACCGTGCTCAGGGTCCAACGCCTAAAATATATATTATGAATGCTATACTTGCAAAAAGAGTTAAACACAATACAAGTCATACACTACAATATAACATAGACTACCTAACCAGATAACTACACAGGAAATACAATACAATACAATTTAAGGGAAAATGAGAGGGAAAGAGAAGGAGAGAGAGAGAGAGAGAAATTGAGAGAGATTGGCCCACAATAACAAGAAGATCAATATAGTTGCGGAGAAACACTTACGCACAAGGGGAAACGATCGCATGCGCCTCGATATCCAGCTCCCGATTATCAGCAATGAGAACCGTTGAAGAGAGTGAGCTGGATATGGTCGGCCTGCCTATTTATGCCCCACACACAATACAATTCAATGGTCCCTACAATCTCATTGTTCATTGGACACAGGAATTCGGCTTCGCATTATAACAAGAGGTCATAGGTTGATTCATACAGGTGGGCTGTGACTGCTTCCAACTGTTCAGGTGGGTGGGATACTGAGTTTCCCGCCGCATGACTAAATAAGAACAAATAATAGTAAATGGACATAAACTTCTTATGTCCATAACTATTCGCATGAGCGATTAATCCGCTCCAAACCAACACCGGAATATTGCTATTTAAATACTCTTCCGATGGGTACCAAACACCACTGTATGACCCCTGTTAGACCCTTCGTACAATACAAAGAGGGATCTCTCTGTTCAGGAACATGCTATATTAACTAAACTTTCAGAATCTATCAAAGGGACCATGATCTACAAAATACATTATTACTGAAAATATGTAACGATTGAGTCGCACGCTACGATCACATAAACTCTACCGTAAATACGCATACCGTGCGCCTGCGGGTGCCCGCGACTGTGAGTATGCGCACGCACGGGAGAGCGCACGCATGCGCAGCGCGGACCAGAATGAGGTGCAAAT
Organism: Pseudophryne corroboree; assembly: GCF_028390025.1. NCBI lineage: Eukaryota > Metazoa > Chordata > Amphibia > Anura > Myobatrachidae > Pseudophryne > Pseudophryne corroboree. Next base: position 670,158,034 of record NC_086447.1, read on the forward strand.
ATGGCAGTGTGTATAGAGATATTTTTCTGACTTTGACATGGCACATACATACTTAATGACAGACACCCCTTACTGACACAGATACAACTTACTGATACAAATACACAGGCACAAACACCACTTACTGACACAGACACCCCTTACTAATACAGATTCCACTTACTGACACAAATGCAATGATACAGACACACTTACTGACCCCCCTTACTGATACAAACACACTTACTGACCCCCCTTACTGATACAAACACACATACTGATACAAACACATTTAATGACACAAACAGCCCTTACTGACAGATACCACTGACTCACACAGACACACTTACTGACACAAACACACTTACATAAACAGACACTCCTTACTGACACAAACACACTTAATGACACAAGCACATTTACTGACATAAACACCCCTTACAGATACCACTTACACAGATACCCCTTACTGACACATATTCCACTTACTGATAAACATATTGAGTCACACCTACTAATACAGACACACTTACTGACACACACATACTGACTCAGACACCACCTACTGACAAACACAACACACACTTACTGACACATGCTACTTACTGACACAGACAACACAGATAAACTTACTGACACAGACACCACTTAAATATGGGAGAGGAAACCCCCGGGCCTGGTGTGTGCTGCAACTTGCCGGGTTTTGAACTCCAGCTCTGCTCTGACATCCATGGCAGGGGCAGATTGGGATGGAAAACCAGTCGGGGAAATTTCTGAAGCAGACCTAAATAGGGGGGTAGAGCCTATGAGGGGGCGGGGTCATGATGGCATTTCTAATTGGATCTAATGGTATATAAGGAGCATGTGTAAGTGTAATGACTTATATAGGCATATGAAGGAGTCTGAAGGCATATTGGGGGCATTTGGATGGTCCGATGGATGGCATATAAAATGTGCTTGGGGGGGGGGGGCAAATTGAGACTTTGCCTTGTGATCCACATGCCCCCCACTCCCATCTACTCCAAAACAGCAACTCTCGAAACCAATACCGGATCACACCTTATTATTAGCATTAGCTACTTAACTTCAAACTGTGCTCCATCCATCACACTACGGCACATCCTCTCCTCCATCCCTCACACTACGGCACCTCCTCTCCTCCATCACTCTGCTCCATCCCTCACACTATGGCCCCTCCTCTTCTCCATCACTCTGCTCCATCCCTCACACTCCGGCACCTCCTCTCCTCCATCACTCTGCTCCTTCCCTCACACTCCAGCCCCTCCTCTCCTCTATCATTCTGCTCCATCCCTCACACTACGGCACCTCCTCTCCTCCATCACTCTGATGGAGGTGCCAGAGTGTGAGGGATGGAGCAGAGTGATGGAGGAGAGGAGGGGCCGTAGTGTGAGGGATGGAGCAGAATGATAGAGGAGAGGAGGGGCTGGAGTGTGAGGGAAGGAGCAGAGTGATGGAGGTGCCAGAGTGTGAGGGATGGAGCACTCTGCTCCTTCCCTCACACTCCAGCCCCTCCTCTCCTCTATCATTCTGCTCCATCCCTCACACTACGGCCCCTCCTCTCCTCCATCACTCTGCTCCATCCCTCACACTCCAGCCCCTCCTCTCCTCCATCACTCTGCTCCTTCCCTCACACTCCAGCCCCTCCTCTCCTCTATCATTCTGCTCCATCCCTCACACTACGGGCCCTCCTCTCCTCCAACACTCTGCTCCATCCCTCACACTCCGGCACCTCCTCTCCTCCATCACTCTGCTCCTTCCCTCACACTCCATCCCCTCCTCTCCTCTATCATTCTGCTCCATCCCTCCCACTATGGCCCCTCCTCTCCTCCATCACTCTGCTCCATCACTAACACTCCGGCACCTCCTCTCCTCCATCACTCTGCTCCTTCCCTCACACTCTGGACCCTCCTCTCTCCCATTACTCTGCTCCACCCCTCACACTCCGGCACCTCCTCTCCTCCATCACTCTGCTCCTTCCCTCACACTCTGGACCCTCCTCTCTTCCATTACTCTGCTCCATCCCTCACACTCCGGCCCTTCCTCTCCTCCATCACTCTGCTCCTTCCCTCACACTCTGGACCCTCCTCTCTTCCATTACTCTGCTCCATCCCTCACACTCCGGCACCTCCTCTCCTCCATCACTCTGCTACTTCCCTCACACTCTGGACCCTCCTCTCTCCCATTACTCTGCTCCATCCCTCACACTCCGGCCCTTCCTTTCCTCCATCACTCTGCTCCATTCCTCACACTCCGCCACCTCTATTCCTCACACTAGGGCCCCTCCTCTCCTCCATCCCTCACACTCCGGCCCCTCCTCTCCTCAATCACTCTGCTCCTTCCCTCACACTCTGGCCCTTCCTCTCCTCCATCACGCTGCTCCATCCCTCACACTCTGGCCCTTCCTCTCCTCCATCACGCTGCTCCATCCCTGACACTCTGGCCCTTCCTTTCCTCCATCACTCTGCTCCATCCCTGACACTCTGGCCCTTCCTTTCCTCCATCACTCTGCTCCATCCCTGACACTCTGGCCCTTCCTTTCTTCCATCACTCTGCTCCATCCATCACACACCGTCACCTCCTCTCCTCCATTACTCTGCTCCATCCCTCACATTCTGGACCGACCTTTCCTTCATCACCCTCCTTACTTTACAGCCGTGATGCTCAGTAAATGTCAGAGAGAACAGGTCTACAGTGTTGCAGCCGCTCCTCCTCACGTTTCCATGCGTGCCCTCTCTACCCCTGCAGGCAGCGCAGCCAGTGTGAAAAATAAGAGAAATAAGAAAATTATGCTCCTTGAAAACTATTTTTTCAAAGGCTAATACTGGTTATTAAATAAGCTCGCTCTGGAAACACAAATTAGGTTAATAAATTAACATTGGACTCTCTCTGGTAATTCACTTTTTCTACGCCTAGGCATCTACAGGTGAGCAGTTTATGACTCTTTGAGCAACAAGTGTGGGGGTGGGGGAGTAGCTATCAATCCATAGCCAGTGCTCCCCATCGTCATACACAACACACACTCCTTGCACTTTGGTGTTTTTTCCTGCTCAATGCAGGCCATGAAAAATTATTATTAACATTATTACCAGTTATTTATATAGCTCACACATATTGCACAGTGCTTTGCAGAGAATGTTTGCCCATTCACATCAGTCCCTGCCCCAGTGAAGCTTATAATCTACAGTATGTGCCCTACCACCAGGGATGTGCGGTGAGAAAAATGGCTGAGGAGGCACTGGCTAGTACCAGAGACAGATTTACACACAATAAATGAGCCCAAGGGTTCATGTGGGCACAGATGCAGCAGTATATACATGTGGGCATTATACACAGAAGCAGCAGTATATACATGTGGCATTATACACAGGTGCAGCAGTATATATACATGTGGGCATTATACACAAAAACAGCAGTGTATATACATGTGGGCATAGGTGGTCATTCCGAGTTGATCGCAGCCAGTAATTTTTTGCTGCTGCTGCGATCAACTAGTCCACGCCTATGGGGGAGTGTATTTTAGCTTAGCAGGGCTGCAATCGCTTGTGCAGCCCTGCTAAGCTAAAAAATTTTCAAGCAGAAGTTGACCAACCCTATACATACTTACCCTGTGCGACCATCCCTGCGATGCTGAATTCGCCTCTGACGTCAGACATCCGCCCTCCGTTCTTCTGGACACGCCTGCGTTTTCCTTACCACTCCCCGAAAACGGCAGCCAACGGTCCGGATCCGCCCCGGAACACTTTCTTCCTGTCAATCTTCTTTGCGGTCGGCTCTGCAACCGCTTCCTTCAGTCGACGCGACTTAAACCCGGCGACCCCTGTCGCCGGGCAACATCGTGCACCCACACTGCGGCTGCCGCGCATGCGCATTCCATACCAGTTCACACCGCAGCGAGAAACCGCTGCGTGCGAACGGGTCGGAATGACCCCCATTATACACAGGCACAGCAGTATATACATGTGGGCATTATACACAGGTGCAGCAGTATATACATGTGGGCATTATACACAGATGCAGCAGTATATACAGTGGGCGTTATACATAGGCGCAGCAGTATATACATGTGAGCATCATACACAGGTGCTACAGTGTATACACGTGGGTATTATACACAGGTGAGCAGTATATACATGTGTGCATTATACACAGGCGCAGCAGTATATACATGTCGGCATTAGACACAGGCGCAGCAGTATATATACGTGGCATTAAACACAGGTGCAGCAGTACATATACGTGGGCATTATACACAGGTGCAGCAGTATATACATTTGGGCATTATACACAGGTGTAGCAGTATATAGATGTGGGCGTTATACACAGGCGCAGCAGTATATACATGTGGGCGTTATACACAGGTACAGTAGTATATACATGTGGGCGTTATACACAGGTGCAGCGGTATATACATGTGGGCATTATACACAGGGGCAGCAGTATATACATGTGGGCATTATACACAGGGGCAGCGGTATATACATGTGGGCATTATACATAGGTGCAGCAGTATATACATTTGGGCATTATACACAGGTGCAGCAGTATATAGATGTGGGAATTATACACAGGTGCAGCAGTATATACATGTGGGCATTATACACAGGCGCAGCAGTATATACATGTGGGCATTATACCCAGGTGCAGTAGTATATATATGTGGGCGTTATACACAGGTGAGCAGTATATACATGTGGCCATTATATACAGGTGCAGCAGTATATACATGTGGGCATTGTACACAGGGGCAGCAGTATATACATGTGGGCATTATACACAGGGGCAGCGGTATATACATGTTGGCATTATACATAGGTGCAGCGGTATATACATGTGGTCATTATACACAGGTGCAGCAGTATATACTTGCGGGCATTATACACAGGGACAGCGATATATACATGTGGGCATTATACACAGGGGCAGCAGTATATACATGTGGGCATTATACACAGGTGTAGCAGTATATACATGTGGGCATTATACACAGGTGCAGCGGTTTATACTGATGGTAATAGGTTCTTTTATTCATTTATGCGACATGCCCCTTACATATTTAGTTATGATGTCACCTACCCCCATTATATATATTATTTACGTTGTACCTATATCCTCCCTTTTATATTTAAGTTGTGCCTCCTGACCTCCTTTATATTGAACTTTTAGCCCTGTTCCTCCTTATATGTGTATGTAACGTATGCCCACTAACCACCCCCCTTATATATATATCTATGACATGAGCTGCCTGTCCCCCCCCTTTTATAATATAATAAAGCTATGCTCCCATTCCTCTTACTTAATACATGTATGTATTGACATTGTGACCACTGCAGCACCTACCTTGCTCTTCTACTGTACTGTTGTACAGTTTGTGCTGCTCCACACAAGACGGTGTAACATCGGATGCGGGGGCGGAGCTTCGGGCCGGGATGGGGGCGGGGCCTCAGACGGACCCGGAGGCGGATCCTCGGGCACATTCAGACTGTGGCTGCTAGTTTTGGATATGTAAGCCCACGGGTGGTTGGGACAGTTAACTGTCTCACCCCTGTTTGTCCGCTTCGTGTTTCTTCTAGGGCGGAGGAGGAATCTATTCCAGAGCCATACCAAGAATTTAGAGATGTGTTTTCGGAACAAGCAGCCGACCAGTTACCACCCCATAGAGCTTGGGACTGCCCCATTGACCTTATCCCTGGAAAAATGCCGCCTCGGGGTCGCATTTATCCTCTGTCCCTCCCAGAGACACAGGCTATGTCTGACTATATCAAAACCAATCTTCACAAGGGATTCATCCGCCCCTCTACTTCCCCGGCTGGAGCGGGCTTTTTCTTCGTGAAAAAAAAGGACGGAGGGTTAAGACCATGTATCGACTACCGCGGCTTAAATGATATTACCATCAAAAATAAATACCCCTTGCCTCTAATCAGAGTTATTTGATAGAGTTCGTGGTGCCCATGTTTTTTCCAAGCTCGATTTGAGGGGGGCCTATAACCTTATACGCATCAGAGAGGGAGATGAATGGAAGACCGCCTTCAATACCCGGGATGGGCATTATGAGTACCTGGTGATGCCGTTCGGTCTTAGCAATGCTCCTGCAGTCTTCCAGGGATTCGTCAACGAAATATTCCTAGACATGTTATATCTAAGTGTCGTGGTGTATTTGGATGACATCCTGATTTTTTCAAAAGACCTTGCTGAACACAGATTACAAGTCAAAGAGGTACTCCACCGTCTACGTGAGAATCATCTCTATGCCAAGATGTCCAAGTGTACCTTTGAAGTAACATCAATACCGTTCCTCGGTTATATTATCTCGGGGAAGGAGCTTCGCATGGATCCGGAGAAACTCTCTGCCATTCGGGACTGGGCACAGCCACTCTCCTTGAAAGCAATACAAAGGTTCTTGGGTTTTGCGAACTATTATAGAAAGTTCATTAGAGGTTTTTCCACCATTGTTGCACCCATTACCGCCCTAACGAGAAAGGGTTCCAACCCGGGGCTGTGGCCTCCCGAAGCCATAGAGGCCTTTTCCCACTTGAAATCAGCTTTTATGTCCGCTCCAGTACTCCAACAACCAAATTTCGAGGAACCTTTCTTCCTAGAAGTCGACGCATCCTCGGTCGGAGTTGGGGCCGTTCTCTCTTAGTATGCCTCAGATAAGAAATTACATCCGTGCGGCTTTCACTCTCGTAAATTCTCTCCAGCTGAACGGAATTACACTATTGGAGACCAGGAACTCTTGGCGATTAAATCTGCCTTGGAAGAGTGGAGATATCTCTTAGAGGGGGCCAAACATGTGACTACCATTTACACTGATCTCAAAAATTTGTTGTATATCAAAACTGCACAGTGCTTGAATCCTCGCCAAGCTAGATGGGCACTCTTCTTCACTCGATTTTCTTTCATTATCAAATACCGAGCCGGGACTTTCAATACCAAAGCGGATGCACTGTCCCGTTCACAAACTCCCACAGATGATGAGGATTCCTTTGAACGGAGTTTAATTCTAAATCCAATTTCTGTCTCTGCTGCCTCGACTACTCCAGGTCCTCTTCCTGGAAGAATGTCCGTACCGGTCAAATTCCGGTCGAGGATACTTCAGTGGGCCCATATCTCCAAATTCTCCGATCATCCCGGCGCCCAGAAGATGTACAAGTTTCTGCAAAGATCTTACTGGTGGGACTCCATGAGGAAGGATGTACAGGATTACGTTAATTCCTGTCCCCAGTGTACACAGCATAAATCTCCCCGTTTACCTCCTGCTGGGTTGCTTCGTCCTCTGTCCATTCCTATGAAACCCTGGACTCATATTTCCATGGACTTCATCACTGACTTGCCCCATTCCAAGGGTTGCAACACCGTTTGGGTAATCGTCGACCGTTTTTCGAAGATGGCACACTTTGTTCCTTTGACTGGTCTACCAACAGCCCCGAAACTAGCTCTACTGTTCATCCAAGAACATTTTCGGTTGCATGGGTTGCCACAGGAAATAGTCTCTGATCGTGGGGTACAGTTCACCGCAAGGTTTTGGAAAGCCCTCTTTTCGACTCTACAGATTAAACTTAAGTTTTCCTCCGCTTATCATCCCCAAACGAATGGACAAACGGAACGAGTCAATCAAGATCTAGAGACTTTCCTCCGTCTTTATCTCTCCCCTTCACAGGACAACTGGGCGGAGTTGTTACCTTGGGCAGAGTTTGCCCATAATCATTCGTTTCATTCTTCCACTGGTGAATCTCCATTTTTCATCAACTATGGGTTCCATCCAAGTGTTCCAGAATTACTAAGCCTTCCGATGGAAGAGGTTCCAGCCGTAACGTCCACTCTACTACACTTCAGACAAATTTGGAGTAAGGTTCATGCTAATCTTAAGAAGGTTTCAGTCCGGTACAAGTTCTTTGCGGATAAGAAACGGCGAGCCGCTCCACAATACAAGGTTGGCGACAGGGTATGGCTGTCCACACGTAATCTCCGGTTGAAGGTGCCCACCATGAAGTTTGCTCCAAGATTCATCGGTCCTTACCCTGTGCTACAAGTCCTGAATCCTGTGGTCTGCAAGCTGGGTTTACCTTCGCACCTACGTATACCGAACGCCTTCCATGTTTCTCTCCTTCGTCCTCTCGTCCTTAATCGTTTCCATTCAAAGACCTCTAGCCCCACCTCAGTGGAGACTGAAACAGGAACAGACTTCGAGATCAAAAATATTCTAGACTCGCGTTACCTTCACAAGAATCTGCAATATCTGGTGGAATGGAAAGGATACGGTCCTGAGGAGAGAAGTTGGATAAAGGCTTCTGAGGTCTCGACTCCTCGACTAGTCCGGATCTTCCATGCTAGACATCCTACGAAGCCGGGAAAGTGTCCAGGGGCCACTCCTAGAGGAGGGGGTACTGTCACGGCGCCGCGGTCTTCATACTTACCTCTCCGGGCGCGCTGGGTCTCCGTGCGGCCGTCCTCGCTGGCGGGTCCCGGCATCCGGCGCTCCGTCTAGCAGGCCTCCACGTCCGACGTCCTCGGGAGCTGCGGGTGACGTCATCGGCCCGTCCTCCAATCAGGCCCTGGCGGGAAGTTTAAAATCAGACGCCAGGCAGTGCTCCGGCGCCTGAGTATCAACGTTCAACTGTACCTGTGATCTCCAGTGCACCGTGCCTCCAAGCACCCCCGTGCCTCCAAGCACCTCCGTGCCTCCAAGCACCTCCGTGCCTCCAGCACCTCCGTGCCTCCAAGCACCTCCATGCCTCCAAGCACCTCCGTGCCTCCAGCACCTCCGTGCCTCCAGCACCTCCGTGCCTCCAGCACATCTGTGCCTCCAAGCACCTCCGTGCCTCCAGCACATCCGTGCCTCCAGCACATCCGTGCCTCCAAGCACCTCCGTGCCTCCAGCACACCCGTGCCTCCAGCACATCCGTGCCTCCAAGCACCTCCGTGCCTCCAGCACATCCGTGCCTCCAAGCACCTCTGTGCCTCCAGCACCTCCGTGCCTCCAAGCACCTTCGTGCCTCCAAGCACCTCCATGCCTCCAGCACCTCCGTGCCTCCAGCACCTCCGTGCCTCCAAGCACCTCCGTGCCTCCAGCACATCCGTGCCTCCAAGCACCTCCGTGCCTCCAGCACATTCGTGCCTCCAAGCACCTCCGTGCCTCCAAGCACCTCCGTGCCTCCAAGCACCTCCGTGCCTCCAGCACATCCGTGCCTCCAAGCACCTCCGTGCCTCCAAGCACCTCCGTGCCTCCAAGCACCTCCGTGCCTCCAGCACCTCCGTGCCTCCAGCACATCCGTGCCTCCAAGCACCTCCGTGCCTCCAAGCACCTCCGTGATTTACCAGCACCTGTCAAGTTCTCTCTTTCAGGAGACCTTCAGCGTCCGCACGTGCCTCCTGTCCGCCGATCAGATCCTGCATGAGGAAGACTTACATCCGGCCATTTCTGCTGCGGCCCAGTTGCGGTTCCACTTCCCGGTCATCGGAAGAAACCCCGAGTCCACAACCTCCTCAAACCAGGTCAGTGATATCCCCCCTCCACCTGCCCCGTACAAAGGGGGTAATTCTGAGTTGATCGCAGCAGGAACTTTGTTAGCAGTTGGGCAAAACCATGTGCACTGCAGGGGAGGCAGATATAACATGTGCAGAGAGAGTTAAATTTGGGTGTGGTGTGTTCAATCTGCAATCTAAATTGCAGTGTAAACATAAAGCAGCCAGTATTTACCATGCACAGAAACAAAATAACCCCCCAAATCTAACTCTCTCTGCAAATGTTATATCTGCCTCTCCTGCAGTGCACATGGTTTTGCCCAACTGCTAACAAAGTTCCTGCTGTGATCAACTCAGAATTACCCCCAAAGCCTCTCTAACTCCCCTGCTCCCTACATCTCCAACCTCATCTCCCTTCATACTCCCTTCTGCCCATTCCGGGCGGCCAATGACCATCACCTTTCCTCCATCCTGGTCACTGAATTCCATGCGCAAATCCAAGATTTTACCCGTACTGCCCCCTTCACTGGAATGAGAATTGTGTTGCTAATTGTTACCTGTGCTCTATTTTAGTTTTTCTGTTAATGTTATATTAAGTTCTGTGTACCCTGTATTATTCTAATGTCTGCCTCATGTACAATGCTGCAAAACACTTGTGGCGCCCTATAAATAAAATGTAAAAAAAGAATAATAATACTGTAGTTCTGCGAGAAAAACTGTGCAAGTTGGGCACTATAATGAGCTGCCAGGGGTGCGAGTTTGGCATTTACACGATGCTGCAATGGTAACTCGCACCCTTAGTGGGTAATTGGATTGACCCACAAGAGTAAATACTGTACTCTGTACTTCCAATGTTAATGTTTCTGAAAGCCAATACTTTGGAGAGCTTTGGTACAAACAAACCCATAAGAAATAATGGAGTTTATTCAGAGTTGTTAGCAAACCCAAAAAGCTAGCAACTGGGCAAAATCGTGTTGCGCTACAGGTGGGTTAAATGTAACATGTGCAGAGAGATTTAGATTTGGGTGGGTTATATATTGTTTCTGTGCAGGGTAAATACTGGCTGCTTTATTTAATATTTTCACATGTTACATCTGCCCCACCTTTTTAGGTTTGGTTAGCTAAAAACTCTGAATAACCCCCAATATGTTATTTCTTTCATGCCATTACAAGGCAGCCAGTGGTGCAAGTAGAAAAAATGTCTTACAGGTACTGTGTGCGCGTGCCAGAGGCGCACACGCCAACAAATGGGTGTGGCTAAATGGCACGTGGGGCATGGCCAATGAAAATGGGGGCGTGATACACATATGACCTCAATAGTGCTAGATACACGTTGCCCCACAGTGCCAGATATACATTGCCCCACAGTGCCAGATACACAAATGCCCCCAGAGTGCCAGATACACATTGCCCCCCAGTGCCAGATATACATTGCCCCCCAGTGCCAGATATGCCCCCAGTGCCAGATACAGAGATGACCCCAGTGCCAGATATGCCCCCCAGTGCCAGATATGCCCCCCAGTGCCAGATATGCCCCCAGTGCCAGATAAAGATATGCCCCCAGTGCCAGATACACATGTCCCCACAGTGCCAGATATGCCCCCAGTGCCAGGTACACATGTCCTCACAGTGCCCCCCCTTCCCCTGCTGCTTACCGTGCTACTGCTGTCCTGTGTGTTAGGGGAGGAGAGCGCAGCGTGCGCCTCTACTGCCCCTCAGTCTCCGGCGTGGCCGGTGCAAGGTTTCTCGACACCCTAGGCAAAACTTCAGCCTGCTGCCCCCCTATAACATTATTATTATTACATATTCTTTCTAAGGCATTACAAGTGTTTGGCAGCGCCGCACATACGGCAGACACCAGAACAATACAGGGTACACAGAAATTAACATCACAGTAACTAAAAAACTAAAAAACAGAGCATAGGTAACAAATAGCACCACAAGTCTCAGTACGCAATATTATTTTATCTAGTAACAGTTTCTTACATACTGCAGCAAAATCCGTTGCGCTTTACAATTGGAAACAACACTAATAAAACAAAACTGGGTAATAACAGAGGGGTAGGGAAGCTCTGCTCGCAAGCTTGCAATCTACCGCTGAGATACAAGGAACCAAGGGAGCAACTGGTGCACTGGAAGAAATGAATGATGAACTGACGCCACCGCCACCACGGATCCTATCAGAGCCCCCCAACCTCCGCCTTTACAGTCCAGGCCCCCAGGATATCCATGCTTGAGTCCAGATAGCTAAATCAAAGAGAGGCACTAAGTCACCTGTGCTCAAGCATGGCTACTAAGTCACCTGTGCTCAAGAATGGCCATCCCCAAACCCAGACTGGATGGTGGAGTATGTGGAATTCTGGCTCACATTGATAAGTCAGATCCAAACAAAAATACATTGAAAATGCCAGACCCATAAGCAAATTGAAAAAGCCAGATCCACATAAAGATACAGAAAAAAAGCCTGATCCACATAATACATTGAAAAAAGCCAGATTAAATAAAAATATATAAAAAGCCAGATCCACATAATGGCTTGAAAATGACACACAAAACCAAACTGAAAATAGCTAGATCCATATAAAAATAAATCTTAAAAAAAATCAGTTTCACATAAAAATACAACAAAAATGTCTGATCCACATGAAGACATGTTGAAAAAATCCAGAACCAGAATGCCAGATCCACACAATAGACCAAAACAAAGTCAAATCCACAAAAAAAAACACATAAAAACCCAGATCCACAGAAAAATACACAGAAAAAAAGCTAGATCCTCAAAAATACACCCAAAAATCCAGATCAACTGAAAATACACAAACAAAAAACAGATACACAAAAAAACACACCAAAAATGCCAGATCCACATTGAAATACATCTAAAAACATCAGAGGCAATGTGGCAACAGGTCGACCGGGGTACTGAGGTCATGGGGCGATGGACCGCAACAAGTGGGCAGATGCATGGGGCAACTGGCTGCAACCAGTGGACAGATGTTGTGAGCGGGTGGCACACTGTGCGAGGTGACAGCCCGTGAGCAGTGGCAGAGGGTGTGTGGGTACAGGCTGCGACCGTGAGGCAGAGGTCCCAGGGCGATGGGCTGTGACCAGGGGACAGAGGTGAGCACATTCCTGATCATGGGTGTTGGTCTGCAACTGCGAGGCAGAGGCTTTGGGCTGACTGGCCCTGACTGGGGAGGCAAAGGGTGTGTGGTGATGGACTGTGCCTGGCTGTGACCAGGGGAAAGAGGAACCAGTGGATGCCGACTGGGAACCAGGGACTTAGGACAAGAGTGGGGAGAGGAAGGGCGGGAAAAAAATACAACAAAAATGCCAATTTAACCCCTCCCACAGATCAGAAACACACTCATCCCTGGTGTCGGTACAGGGCAACACACACAGAGACAGAGGGTGCACAGTGTGTCCCACAAGGGGGGGGGTAGGGGGCACAGGGCATGCAAAGTGAATCACACATGGGTGGTAGGGGGTGTACAGTGCACCATACATGGAGGCAGGGGGCACACATGAGCGGTAGGGAAAAACAGGGGTAGGGGGGCACTGGTTGACATACACCAAAAGGCAGCAGGCACAGGGTGTCAAACACAAGGGGGAGGGTAGGGGGCACAAAGTGTCACACACACAGGGGCAGGGAGGCACAGAGGGCCACACACATTCCAAACAAACAGTAGATCACAATCAGTGCGCCTGAGCCGCCGAAAAGAAAGGTGGTTTGAAGTATCACCAATACTCCCAATGGACAGATAATATGACAAATAGTTACCACCCTTTATTTCAGGCGCTCCTCAGCTAATCAAAATGGAATGTTCAATCTCTCAGATTACAGGAAACATATGCCCTTAGAGATAGAACATAACAAACATAGTGTGATACTGTGGTAATAAGGAAACTAAAAGCAGATCTCTAGAGGTCCAGACTCGTACCGCATCAGATGGTCTTCTATTTAGTAGACAATAGCGCAGTTTTTGGAGCGGGTCGCCGTCTTAGATATGTTCTGACCTCTTTTAATACCTCAGGAGTATCCCCTTCTTATTCCAACCAGAAGTGCATGTAAATGAAATGGTACTCCAATAGTGCATTACCATAACAAATTTATTTCCACATACAACATTTAAAACTTTAAAAGGTGGGTTCTTACCAGACTGAATGGTCTACACAAAAGAGTAGACAATAGCGTTTGTTACAAATCAAACAACCAGGCGTCCCCAGGAGTAGTTGTACACAGCCAGGCAAGAGCTCCACACACGTCCTGCTACCTTCACCAACGCGTTTCGATAACAAATAGTTATCTTTTTCAAGGTGTAGATGGTAGCAGACACCCTGTGGTATTTATCCTCCCACAAATCTAAAATACCTAAAGCCTAATTCCAGACATGGATTACCTAGCTACTAAAATCCTAAATACCTAACATTTGATGAAACACAAATTAAATCCATTTCACACATTTCCGTGGACCTTCATGGAGTCCGTTTCCCGCCAAAATGAATTGTCCAATAATGTCTCATAGCACCAAATTGGCTTCCGCAGGAAGTCGTCACGCCCTCAGTCCGTGTATTTCAGACTTTTGCCCTTTCCTATAGCTGGATATCCTGTATCCAACTTTATCTCGTCATTTCCGCCTTCTCCATTCTCGGAAATGACGCGACCTCCTGCGTCAAAGACGTGGCGAAGCCGTCTCCCCCCTCCGCGCGGCACGATATCCCGTCACCGGAAGTGACGTAAGTCAACATCCGCCGCATGGCCGGAAGCCGGAAATTCCGTAGTGCAGATGATGTATTCTCGGACACCGTATCCATGGTTATTTTCACCGGAAATGATGTACTTTAATGGTCCACATAGTGACATTCTGATATATGTCCCATAAGGACGATGCCATTTTGTTGTAGTCATCCTCCAATATACAATATTACATAGAAAGCAAAAGAAAACCACAAGTTATTAAAATAATGCATATAATGCAACAATATTTAGAAATTCATTAAAATACTATTGTAATGGTCCTAAAATAGGAAAGAAGATTATAATATTTACAAGAACCACTTGGTCTCAAAGTCTTTATTGAGACCTCCTGGTTCAAGAGTCTTAAATTTAAAAATAGTTTGCATTTCTATCCTTGCTAGTTTCTGTTGTGGGTCTCCTCCTCTAATGTCTAGTTTGACACGTTTCAAGGCATAGAAATTCTTTATTTCCCTGGGATCACAACCATGTACTTTCTTAAAATGTGCCGACAGGGCGTGGGTTTCTAATCCTTTTTTTATGTTTCGGAGATGTTCTCCCAACCTTATTTTCAGGGCTCTGCTAGTCCGACCAATGTAGAATTTCCCACAGGTACATTCCACACAGTACACTACATTAGTGGAATGGCAGGTTACAAATTCTTTTATGGTGCACTTTCTTTCGTTAATAATGACCTCTGTTTTCTTATTCCCAAAAGTATTAGGGACGTTCTTACAAGCAATGCAAGATCCGCACCTATAAAAGCCTTCCGATGTTATTGTTGGTCCGCTGGGACCAGTTTGGTGGAAACTATGGACCAATTTAGATTGCAAATTAGGGGCTTTCCTGTATATACATACAGGTCTATCAGGTAGATCCTTTCCAATGACAGGGTCCCTTTTAAGAATTGGCCAATGTTTCTTCAAAATGTTTTGAACTTTCTTATGCTGGGAAGAGTAATCGGAAATAAAGGCCCACTTGTACTTATTCTCTGCATCTTTTTTATCACTTTTTTTCACAGTGAGTAAATCTGTTCTATCTAATTTGGATACTTCTTCTAATGTTTTCTCTAAAGATCCTCTATCATATCCACAATCAATAAAGCATTTCTCCATGGAGGAGGCTTGTGTCCTAAAGTTTACTGTGTGGAATGTACCTGTGGGAAATTCTACATTAGTCGGACTAGCAGAGCCCTGAAAATAAGGTTGGGAGAACATCTCCGAAACATAAAAAAAGGATTAGAAACCCACGCCCTGTCGGCATATTTTAAGAAAGTACATGGTTGCGATCCCAGGGAAATAAAGAATTTCTATGCCTTGAAACGTGTCAAACTAGACATTAGAGGTGTAGACCCACAACAGAAACTAGCAAGGATAGAAATGCAAACTATTTTTAAATTTAAGACTCTTGAACCAGGAGGTCTCAATAAAGACTTTGAGACCAAGTGGTTCTTGTAAATATTGTAATCTTCCTTCCTATTTTAGGACCATTACAATAGTATTTTAATGAATTTCTAAATATTGTTGCATTATATGCATTATTTTAATAACTTACGGTTTTCTTTTGCTTTCTATGTAATATTGTATATTGGAGGATGACTACAACAAAATGGCATTGTCCTTTCGGGACATATATCAGAATGTCACTATGTGGACCATTAAAGTACATAATTTCCGGTGAAAATAACCATGGATACGTTGTCCGAGAATACATCATCTGCACTATGTGATTTCCGGCTTCCGGCCATGCGGCGGATGTTGACTTACGTCACTTCCGGTGACGGGATATCGTGCCGCGCGGAGGGGGGAGACGGCTTCGCCATGTCTTTGACGCAGGAGGTCGCGTCATTTCCGAGAACGGAGAAGGCGGAAATGACGAGATAAAGTTGGATACAGGATATCCAGCTATAGGAAAGGGCAAAAGTCTGAAATACACGGACTGAGGGCGTGACGACTTCCTACGGAAGCCAATTTGGTGCTATGAGACATTATTGGACAATTAATTTTGGTGGGAAACGGACTCCATGAAGGTCCACGGAAATGTGTGAAATGGATTTAATTTGTGTTTCATCAAATGTTAGGTATTTAGGATTTTAGTAGCTAGGTAATCCATGTCTGGTATTAGGCTTTAGGTATTTTAGATTTGTGGGAGGATAAATACCACAGGGTGTCTGCTACCATCTACACCTTGAAAAAGATAACTATTTGTTATCGAAACGCATTGGTGACGGTAGCAGGACGTGTGTGGAGCTCTTGCCTGGCTGTGTACAACTACTCCTGGGGACGCCTGGTTGTTTGATTTGTAACAAACGCTATTGTCTACTCTTTTGTGTAGACCATTCAGTCTTGTAAGAACCCACCTTTTAAAGTTTTAAATGTTGTATGTGGAAATAAATTTGTTATGGTAATGCACTATTGGAGTACCATTTCATTCACATGCACTTCTGGTTGTAATAAGAAGGGGATACTCCTGAGGTATTGAAAGAGGTCAGAACATATCTAAGACGGCGACCCGCTCCAAAAACTGCGCTATTGTCTACTAAATAGAAGACCATCTGATGCGGTACGAGTCTGGACCTCTAGAGATCTGCTTTTATTTTCCTTATTGCCACAGTATCACACTATGTTTGTTATGTTCTATCTCTAAGGGCATATGTTTCCTGTAATCTGAGAGATTGAACATTCCATTTTGATTAGCTGAGGAGCGCCTGAAATAAAGGGTGGTAACTATTTGTCATATTATCTGGCCACACACATTGGTCAGGGGGAGTAGAGTGGGCCACACACACACACACACACACACACACACACACGCACACACACACACACAAACACACACACACACACACACAGAGGCAGGGTGTACAGGTTCCACACATGGGGGGGGGGGGCAGGAGGGCACAGGGTTCTCCAGTCACTCACCTCCGCTATGTTCAGTCAACCTCGGAGTGAACGACAGGTGAAGTCGAGTGTCAACATGGCAGTCCTGCGGATCCAGACACAGCCCGAAGATGTGGCCAGCAGCAGGAGGATCCGAGCTCAGCTCCAGTGACTATGCAGGCCCATTGTGACGCGGCCACAGCACAGAGTAATCGGAGCAGTTGAGGAACTGTGTCCGGGGACCGGGAGGCTGCTGCAGGAAGGAGGGTGCCGACTCTGCCGAGACCACTGGGGAGTAGGGTGGCTCAGTGCCCTGGCACTGACCACCATGACGTGACCAGGCGCAGCGCATGGGGAGAGGGGGCGAAAGCATGATCACCAGCAGCAGGCATATGTGAGGGGGGCCGGACATATTAAGAGGTGCCTGTAGGCACCCCCCCCTCTTCCCGTGCACACGTCATTGGTTGTGCAAACTGATGAGCAGAAGGGGGGCAATGAGGAAGGGGGCAGGCAGAGAGGACATTGCGCATTACCTTCAGGGGAGGACCGGCCAGTGCGGCGTCGGGCTAATTGAAGCAGGGGGAGGAGATCCCGAGGGCTGCTGCCTGACAACTCACCACTATTTCTATGCCTTGGGGTCAGATCTAGTATAGAGGAGCATGGTAGGTACTCCTCTCCAACCGGAACCGCCTCCTCCTTTTTCTTCAGGGCCCGTGACCTACTGTAATAAGTCAGTATGACTCGCCGCCCCTTCTGGTCCCCCACCCATAGACAGCTGCCTAAAGCTGCCGAATGGAAGCGCTGGCCCTGGTGTCCGGCGGCGGTGTGGGTGTCTACCTTCAATTAAGCGTTGATCTCTGAGCCCATCAAAGCTTGCGGTCCGGCAGCCAATCAGGGGCCTTGGCTGCCGGTCTGCGAGCTCTGATTGGCTCACGGGCCGGCACCGAATTGAAGGTAAACATTGAGGGGCAGGAGAGGCGCACGCTGTGCTCTCCTCCCCTCAAGCAGCAGCGGCACGGTGAGCAGCAGCTGAGGGAGGGAGCGGTGGTCTGGCGACGGTGGGTACGGCATACCCACGGCTAAATTCATAAGGGTACGCCATACCCACCCGTACCCGCCCACTTGCACCGCTGATTAGGAAGCCCTAAGAAAGTTTAAAGCAAAATACAAATAGAAGGTCCATAGCAAATAAAAGTACAATCTATGGGGGAATGTAGTTATGTGCAATGGCCATAATTTGCATTCTGGAAAAGCACATCACGACCACCGCCATTGATGATTTTGCCTCGCAGCCCATGGTAACTGCACAGGAAAATGGGCGATGGATTACTATAATATATGGTAAAGTGTGCATACAGTCACCTCAACCCACGATTAAGTAGACATTGGTTTGTCCCCATTATATCTTAGTCTAATCATTCAAAGCAAAGCTCATTTCAGTTTCATTTCATACAAACACGTCATATTTCTCCTTTACTGTAATTACTATTAGATAGCTGAGCTCTCAGCCAGGCCGCTTCCTTTCAATAGGATGATTTGTCGAGGCTCAGGAATCAAGCAACAGAGTCTCCTTTGTAAACTGAGCCAAAGAGACATAACATCACTTGTTATTACACTCAGGGAATTCATTATATACACGGCAGCACATCTAAAATAAAATATTGCTAAAATGATTTTATCCTTGCGTCCTACTGCTCCGGATTGTTTTTATTTATTTGCTTTTCTGAAATAGCAGTCTGTGTATGCGCATACCACATTTTCTAACACATGTATATTTGGGCCATTCATAAGTTACCATTTGCATAGTCGGTCATCCGTTGTGGGAGATGGCTATACAGGACGTTGATCACAAATACAGATTGAATAATTTCACTGATAAATAAATGTCCCACTTTGATAAGAGAAATAATTCAAACAGGAAAAGTATAGTGTCAATATTTTACAAAGCGTACCATAGCTAATGCTCAGCAGTACATAACATGAAAAACTGTACACAGCAAAGGACCATGACAAATCATTCACATAATCCATTCACACTGTTAGAGACCTTTTTAGAAAAGAGAACATAGGGGTAAATGTATTATCCTTCGTTATGGGGGAGAAGGTGTATAGACGAACGTTATGTGCACTGATAACGCTTCCCCACTATATATTACAGCGGCGGTGTGGGCTCAGTGACAGAGGCGCTATGTGTTTCGGTCCACATCAGCACTGTTATCTAACGATTTTGACAGCTGCAGGTGGTAATGCCCTATCTCCACAGCAGGGGCAGAGCTGTCCCTGGCTGTGGCGGGAGCTGGCTCCAGGCTGCATGTGTGATCTTGCTCGAGTAGCGAGGTCTCGCACATAAGCAGTGGAGCTGGCTGGGCATGGAGACACAGCGTGCCAGCACTGAGCTGATGCGGTGTGTGCTCAGGGGGGAATTGCCAGAGGGGGGAGTTTTCACTCCCCTACTTTGGCAGACAAGATGTTCATACATCCTGTTGATGTCCCTTCCTGCTTCGCCTCGGTAATGAGACACATTACACAAGGTAGTGCCCCATTTTACACATTACAGCAGGTAGAGTCCTCCTTTTTACACATTACGGCAGCAGAGTCCCCCTTTTACACATTATGGTAGCAGAGTCCCCCTTTTTACACATTAGGCAGGTAGAGCCCCCTTTTTACACATTACGGCAGGCAGAGTCCCCCTTTTACACATTACGGCAGCAGTGTCCCCTTTTCACACAATATGGCAGCAGTGTCCCCCTTTTTACACAGTACGGCAGGTAGAGTCCCCTTTTTACACATTATGGCAGATATAAGTATTTTTGTAATAATATCACTTACAAGTGCCTCCAGGAAGAGGTCCAGGCAATGGGCTGTAGTTATAGGATGCAGCAGCCAGTGGAGGGACTGTGGCAGTCGGAGGTTACAGCAGCTGCCAAGTGCCAAGACACACTGCACAAGTGCGCAGTCCGTGAGTCACGGGTCTCTGAAAGGGGTGGAGCCAAATTCCAGAGGAGCAAAGCTTAAATAGCGGCCCACAGCTCTGGCTCCTGTGCAGGGCACCGCTGCATCAGCGGGAGGCAATGAGAGAGAGCAGGCAGTGGTCGTGGGGGTGATGCTGCCAGATGGTGCGCTCACAGTGCAGTTGCGCTGTGTGCAAGGCACCACTGGCACACACCTAGCTACGGCCCTGAATAGTTACATGCACATGTGAGAAATCTCAATAACCTGCAGCCACAATTTGGAATATCACATTTAATTCCCGCACACAGCATACTCTCCCCAGCACAGCTAAATGCAGCCCATAGATGACTGACTGTAGCCCCTCTGGTTACACAGACTACATACACACACAGAGCAGCAGCAACACATCGTCACCAGCCAGCTGCTTCCATTCACTTTCCCCATAGCTTCCGAGTGATGTAAACTCACCACTAACCAGCCACACCACTCTCTACAACACTGGTAACCCAGCACGCACAGCTTGTCCACGTAACAAACTATTTGGAATAGTAACCTGTGGCGGGCAGAGCGAAACACCATGCCCGAAGCAAGCCCTCAAGGGTCCAATGCAGCATAACTAAAAAAAATAACTTACAACAAACAGAGATATGAGAAAACAAATACATGCTGTAAGGGCAGATGACCATTTCTGCTCTCACTTGATGTCACATCCAGGTCCTTTCCACAAAGAGGAAATAGACACAACCCCTTAGGCAAGCCCTGCACACCTCACAGCAAGGCAATTACTGAGAAACAGTCCTTCAAGTGCACCAATGAGTGAGTGGTAGGTTTAGAGCATAGAGAACTTGCTGCACCATGATGGGTGGTGTGCAGAGGATGTCCCAGCTGGCATGCCAGTATGCTAGGAGGTACTTCCGGGTTCAGCCTGGGGCTGCACTTCATCATGACTAGTGGATGTGTTGTGGGGGGCATGCCAGGACACAGTAACAGGGTGTTGGAGGACTGCCCACGGTAGAGCGGTCATCCTCCCCAGGACACCAGGATATTTGGACGTCCCAAAGACTGCCTTCAGAACGGGGAGGGGGGCCTCCACCTCAAGGGATCAGGTTCTAGGCTGTGTACTTGAATTATACATAATACATATGTTACCTTATAGTATAAGGCTTATACTGCACAGGACTATGGTGTATTTTCTACCGTACATTGGTGTTATCAATCTGGTACGTTACATGAGCTATCAGTATTTACTATATATACTTATCAAGGGTACCAGACCATGCACTTTCAATGGTTATCCAAACCTCTGTGGAGACTGGCCGCACCCCTACACTTGGGCCTCTACTACTGCATTTCCCCGGTAGGCCCTTCATGCCCTAGTCTGACACTAGGTAACTGTCTCACCTATAAAAGCTAAGCTGCTGTTAGCTTTAGACCAGGTAGCATACACATAGGTGGGAATTTACTAATGTTCAGTTGCGGATTTCCCACTAGTCATGTGTGATACCCTGAAACTGCAGCCCAAATCAACTGTGGCACTACAGGTGCCAGCATGACTTTAATAAAAGTAAAATGTTTGCTGGAGTTGCATAGCACTGTGCCAGCAGCCTACGGCTTGCAGCACAGAAGGAGTTAACAGCACAGCTCATAGCTATACAGATTAGTCTGCAAAATGCAAAGGGCATGACTCACTCATTTGCAGACTGAGAGCGGGAAACACAGAGCGGGAAATCCCAGATAGAATGTGTACCTGGGAATGCAGGGTTATAAAAAGGTTGTCCTGCAGCAGCCTAGGGGGAGGACAGTCAGTGAGGAGAGTGAGCAGACAGTGAGGTGGATTTTGCCAGAAAGATGTAGCCCCAGTGAGGGCTCCCCACATGTTTAGGTGGGGAGTGATGCCAGCCACAGCAAAGCACTTGATGACAGAGGGAGACATCGCAGTGTAAGAGCAGCAGTATGCAGAATCCAGTGAAAGGGTGATGCCAGGAGAAAAGTGTGCTAATGGTGTGAGTCTCAAAAGGTATCTGGGTGAAGTGGTCGGAAGCCACGCGGCGTGAGTAAGCGCCCCCATGGAAAAGTATCTCGAGAGGTATCTGGGTGAAGTGGTCGGAAAGCCACGCGGCGTGAGTAAGCGCCCCCAAGGAAAAGAATCCTCGCTAAGTAAGAGAGAGAGAGACGGTCACCTGATGTGTAGCACTACTGGTCACAGAATGCCCTGGTACGTAATGCTGTTTGCCATGTATATGCCGCTGCGACTAAGCGATGCGCTGGAGGAGGTGCCCTGATGTGTGATCCACTGTAACTTATGCTTTGTGCTGGAGGAGTGTTCACAAGTTATCCCTGCAATCTCCCTGTTTGATGTTTAAATAAACTTTATGCTGTTTATCTGAGATGGGCTGGCGCCCAATTCTTTATGCGCTGCACCGACACCTGTAGTCCACACCCACAATGTACTTGTAGTTAAAGACCTGATTCTTCAGGGGACCCTCTGGTAACTGTGCCTGAACCCATGACCAGCCGGGGCAAGGTAAGGGTGATGTACTATACACAGTGACTGCAGATCTTGCATACCTATACTAGTGGGCTATCACATTTAGCGTCCGCGAACAGGATACGAGCAACCATGGTTACCAACGTGGGGCTCTAAGGGCAATATTTGTGGAGGTGGAACTCATGTAACAGGACATCGGGACTATGCAGTGCACCCGGTCGGAGCAACACCCTTGGGGGCACTGTGTTTGGCCTTTTCTGAGTGTCCGAAAGAGCCAAGGATCGCAAGGGGAATGTAGTCCCCTATATCTATTTTCCTAAAGTTGGAGAAACTTGTTTAATGGGAGGGGCCCACGAGAGCCACCTGTCTCTTTTGACCCAGACGTGGGGGGAGACAAGGGCAGGCGAGGGCAGGTTCTCTGTGTTTGGCGCAATTGCCACAAGATGTCTGGAACATTTTACTATCACATGTGACTCTGGACTGTAACTCGTTTGAAAACCGCAACAGAATATGTGATTTGTATGTAATGTGATGTTTGACATGCCATGTTTTCCTGAATATGTGATTGTTGTTTTTTTGTCACATGTACTGTCATTATATGTTATGTTGAAAACTGCTGTTGCGTGAGGACATGCAAGATTTCAGCAGGGGTGCATGTGATACCCTGAAACTGCAGCCCAAATCAACTGTGGCACTACAGGTGCCAGCATGACTTTAATAAAAGTAAAATGTTTGCTGGAGTTGCATAGCACTGTGCCAGCAGCCTACGGCTTGCAGCACAGAAGGAGTTAACAGCACAGCTCATAGCTATACAGATTAGTCTGCAAAATGCAAAGGGCATGACTCACTCATTTGCAGACTGAGAGCGGGAAACACAGAGCGGGAAATCCCAGATAGAATGTGTACCTGGGAATGCAGGGTTATAAAAAGGTTGTCCTGCAGCAGCCTAGGGGGAGGACAGTCAGTGAGGAGAGTGAGCAGACAGTGAGGTGGATTTAGCCAGAAAGATGTAGCCCCAGTGAGGGCTCCCCACATGTTTAGGTGGGGAGTGATGCCAGCCACAGCAAAGCACTTGATGACAGAGGGAGACATCGCAGTGTGAGAGCAGCAGTATGCAGAATCCAGTGAAAGGGTGATGCCAGGAGAAAAGTGTGCTAATGGTGTGAGTCTCAAGAGGTATCTGGGTGAAGTGGTCGGAAGCCACGCGGCGTGAGTAAGCGCCCCCCATGGAAAAGTATCTCGAGAGTTATCTGGGTGAAGTGGTCGGAAAGCCACGCGGCGTGAGTAAGCGCCCCCAAGGAAAAAAATCCTCGCTAAGTAAGAGAGAGAGAGAGATGGTCACCTGATGTGTAGCACTACTGGTCACAGAATGCCCTGGTACGTAATGCTGTTTGCCATGTATATGCCGCTGCGACTAAGCGATGCGCTGGAGGAGGTGCCCTGATGTGTGATCCACTGTAACTTATGCTTTGTGCTGGAGGAGTGTTCACAAGTTATCCCTGCAATCTCCCTGTTTGATGTTTAAATAAACTTTATGCTGTTTATCTGAGATGGGCTGGCGCCCAATTCTTTATGCGCTGCACCGACACCTGTAGTCCACACCCACAATGTACTTGTAGTTAAAGACCTGATTCTTCAGGGGACCCTCTGGTAACTGTGCCTGAACCCATGACCAGCCGGGGCAAGGTAAGGGTGATGTACTATACACAGTGACTGCAGATCTTGCATACCTATACTAGTGGGCTATCACACATGTAAGGCACGTGCCTAGAGGTGCCACTTTCTTTGGGCGGTACAGCAAGCCGTTTGCCCCCTTCACCGGAGCCTTTGTTTCTATGTAATGTACACATGCAGGTGAACAAAGGAATGGTTTCAAAAAAAGGAAGATCAAAGTCCTGGAATGGCCAGTCTGATCCCAGCTGATCATGGCTCAGTCTGATTAAATTGGAAATCTGCGCACAGGAGATTAATTTGCAACTTTAGAGACCCTGACATATTTGCAGGCCATTTGTGTATATCTGATAGACACGTATTCAAATAGACTCCCTGCTATAATAAAAGCAAACAATTTTCCTCAAAGTATTCATTTTGGGGGCTGCTCTCTTAGCTTTTTTTTTATTTCACTTTTCTTGTGTCCTAGCATATGCTTTTGTTGCATTTTATTAGATGGAAGGCTTTTGTTGCATTTTATTACCTGTATGGTCCCTCCTTAAAGGTGGAAAAAGATCTGTCATGATTTATTTTGATTTCACTTTACATCACAAAAACATGACATTTCCATAAGGGTGTGTAGACTGTTATATCTATTGTATAAGATGCTCCAAGTAAACTATTCAGAAACCTGAGACAAGTGTGTCACTGTAATAATATCCTGTTTCTGTCAGTTTGTCAAAGATAACACTCCCCACTATGATAAGAGGAAGTGTAGTGATAACATATTTAATTGCACCAACTGTGAACTGGGCTTGAAATAATAAAATATGCTGATGTTCTCTATAAAATATAATGCTAATATAACATGTTTACCTTTAAAAATTTGTGCAAATTAAAATGTCACCTTATTTATATCCACCAGATAATTCGTTTATTTTTGCTATTGAAATGTTTAGAATTTTCTTTGTTTGGTGACACACTAAGATCATCGCAACCGGAGATATCTACCAGGCTCACAATTATATAATGCTAAAAAGGATGGCTCCTGCTTGTCCATATAAATAAATGGCTTTACATTAACTGGCCAACTTTACTTCAAAACTATTGACTGTGTTATTCAGTTTTCAGTTCATCTATCATAAGTCAAAATGATAGTTGCCAACTGTACCTATTTTCATGCGAAGAGCTAGGACTTAAAAATTTCTCTCTAGAAATGCCCCAGTACCTGAGACTGCTTGGAATGCCGACACTGGCATCCTGAATAGGGTTACCAGCCGGCTCCGGATTCCCGACTGCCGGGATCTCGAATGAGCGTCTGCCCAGAGGGGTTAGCAGCAGGGGGATATTAGGTTTATGTTGCAGGGTGAGGGTTAGGCTGTGGCCCAGCAGGTTCAAGTTTAGGCTGCGGCGAGGGGGTATTAGGCTTAGAAGCCCGCAGGGAGGATTAGGGTTAAGGTGCAGAGTGGGAGGGTAGATTTAGGCTGCGTGGAGGGGGATTAGTTTTAGGCACCACCGGGCAGGGTTAGGGCTGGGCTGCGAGTGGGAAGTTAGGTTTAGGCTTCCAGGAGGGAGGGTTAGGAGGCCAGTGGGGAAAGGTAAGTATACTTACCTTCCCTTGTCAGGATGCTGATCATTAAGATGCTGTGGCCATTTAAAAACCCATTGATCAAATAATACCTTACATTTTTGCTTACATTATTTGTGATTCTTGAGGTGGGTACACACTAGGCAATGTGCTTGGTGAGCGTCATCGTCTAGTTTTTTCCCCTCCTGGGCCGGTATGTGTAATATAACTAATGATATCGCACAGTGGCGTCATCCCGCTGCCGGTCGGAGCATTTGGACGATGAGTACAATTTGAGCTGCATGCATGGGAGAGACCAAGGGTCGTTAATGACCCACAGGGCTGCACATCGCTAATCAGCAGTGGCATACACACTGGGTGAAATGGTAAACTAAATCACTCAGGAGAGGGAAAATATTGAGCGGATTCGGTTTTACTCGGTTTTACTCGGTTCTCAAAACCGAATCTTATTGGCTCACGGGTGTCACGTGTTTTGGATAGCCAATAAGATTCGGTTTTGAGAACCGAGTAAAACCGAGTAAAACCGAATCCGCTCATCTCTAGAAAATAAGCGCTATAATTCACAATATCGCTAAGTGTGTACCCACATTTACTGTTAGATATAAATATTTAATGCATTTTTACCATCTACAAAAAAGTAGAAGAATAAAATAGGTGACGGACATCTTGATCGTAGAGTATTTCCATAAAAGAGAACATTTTATACACATAAGTATATACTTAACTTAAATAGTGGGTGAAAAGAAACGTGTCACAGATCATCAATAACACTCAACCAAAAGATTATTTATATATCAGCTGTCCAAAACCATCTGGATATGAGGTGGATGCATATCACAATGCTAGACAACAGTGGGTAGACAGTCACACTTGCGCAACCGTGGCTGCTTTTCTCAGTAGAGGAAATGAAGTTCCACCAACACTCCACAAACGTAACAAACAAGAATAGAAAACCTCCACATAGAATAGCGCACACACAGAGAATAATTATTTAGTTTGTACAGAGAATACTTATTAGTTTGATGAATCTTTCATAGGTCTTTGGAAGGATTTAGGTAACCTCAAAAAACAGAAAGTATATATAGTGTTATATCTTTATAACAATTTATCTAAGTCTTTATGAGGAAAACCGTACCCTTAAAATTTGTCTATCGGGTTTAGTGATAGACAAAAAAGCGTCTGGACCTCCAAATGGTCACACAGGGTTCCTCCTTTCAGTAAATCCTCCTTCTGGACCTTCCAATAGAAACTCCTCAGGATTTCACATGTGAAAACAGAAAATCACCACCATAGTGTAAAACCATAAATTTATTTTCACAGACAGAAATAAAAATTGGCCTCCCACCATTAATGGTGGTCTACCAATCAACAAGTAGACAAAAACAGCATAAAATGGCCAAGTTGTTAAAACTGCAAATGTTGGACTCCTACCAGATGGAATGGTCTATTCTAAAAAATAGACTTTTTCACAGGATTAATGAAGAGACCTCAGGCGTCCCTGGAACCAGTCCTTCGTCCTGGGTAGTGGTCCTCCGTTTGCAGAGCCCCTCCTCACCAACGCGTTTCAATACACAAAAGGTATCTTTATCAAGGTGTGTGGAGGACAAACATCCCAGGGTTTTTATACCCATCTTCCAAGATCTAAAAACATCCCTAAAACTAGACATGGATCTACTACACTTTCCCTATTCCTATATTCCTCAGTGTGGAAATCCTCTCCATTAAGTCCATTCAGTCCATTACAGGTTGTTTGAATGTCCTGCTTTCCAGCCTTCCATCTTCCGATAACGGGCGCAAATCGCGTCATTGACCGGAAGTGACGTTCCGTAACTCCCGCGACGTCATATCCTAACCGGAAGTGAGTCGCGCTTCTCCGGTGGATGTTCCCCGTCTTTCTCTACTCGCTATTTATAGTTCCGCCTTGTATTTCACTTAATTGTTACAGTATGGGGGAAGATTCCAAGAGTAGAGAGGCGGAGTCCACTTTTAATTTATTTCCACACCGGGATAATTAGATGTTCCTTAAATGCATAAGCATATTGATTATTAACAAGGATAATTTTCAACAGAAATACTTTTTAAGTTAGGCATTTTTGTATTAAATAAATATTTAAGAGAAAGAGAAAGGAGAAAAAAAGAAAAAATATATAAATAAATAAAGAAACACATAAAAGCCAGTATTGACGCTTTTACAGGAACCATTTTAATTCGAAATCCTTGTTAATTCCTTTTGGTACAAGGGTTTCGAATTGATGTATCATCCGCATCTCACTTTTTGCTAGTTTCTTGTTAATATCACTATTTCTAGAGTCACAAGTGATCTTTCTTAGGCCAAAAAAGTTCTTTATGTGGGTTACATCACAATTATGTTTTTCCCTAAAATGGTTGGAGAGAGCATGCGTCTCTACCCCCTTTTTAATATTCCGTAGATGCTCTCCTATTCTGACTTTTAATTGTCTACTTGTTCTACCAATATAGAAGAGACTGCAGGAACATTCTATACCATATATTATATTTGTGGAATTACATGTTATAAATTCCCGAATGTTACATTCTTTCCCATTGATGGTAACCTTCTCTTTTTTATTTCCAAAATAGTTTTTTATATTCTTACAGCCTATGCAGTTTGCACATCTGTAAAAACCTTTTGATAAGATTGTAGATGCTTTTGGAGAGCTAGGATGGAGACTTTTTACTAGCTCTGTTTTCAAATTGGGTGCCCTCCGGAATATACACACAGGTGAATCGGGGAGGTCATTCCCAATTATCGGGTCTTTCTTCAATAAATACCAATGCTTTTTTAATATCTTTTCTACTTTTTTATGTTGTGTTGTATATTGGGTAATAAATGCCCATTTAAATTTGTCATTGTTTTTCTCTATTGGTCCTGTTTTTTGAAGTAAAGTATTTCTACTAACCCCAGCCACAGTCTCAAGGGAATGTGTAACCCTCTCTTCTTCATACCCACATTTTAAGAAATTGTTTTTCATTTCATTGGCTTGTTCAAGAAAGACATCATCATTTGTACAATTCCGTCTGAGTCTTTTGAACTGCCCTAGTGGTATGCAGTTCAGCCAATTCTGATGATGACAACTATTTTTTTTGTATATATGACCTGGAATCTGAATCTTTTACATAATTCCTTGTTTTAATATGGCCTCCTTCTACATATATACTCAAATCCAAAAATTGTACTTCCTGGGCGCTGATATTAAAACTGAGGGTGATATTCTGCTCATTTGTGTTGAGGTAACTACAAAAATCATCCAGGAGAGACCTATCTCCTCTCCAGATGAAAATAATATCATCTATATATCGTCGCCATGACACCAGGTTCGCCCCAAATGGGTTGTTCGACCATACTGTATCCTCTTCCCATACACCCATGAATATATTTGCGTAACTTGGGGCGAACCTGGTGCCCATGGCGGTGCCCTTTCTCTGAATGAAATATTCATCTTTGAATAGGAAGTAATTATTATTCAAAATAAACTCAACACCATCTAATATCAAATTTTGCAATGATTTCTCTAGAGAGGATCGGTTAAGTACCTTCTTCACTGCAGAGATACCTTGTTGATGTGAAATGATGGTATATAATGAACTCACATCAGCGGTTACCAACCAGTAATCTTCTTTCCAAAGTATACCATCTAAAAACTCTATGGTATCCCTAGTATCCTTTAGATGTGAGGGATTCAGGGGTACAAAACCCTGTAAATGGAAATCAATCCACTGGGATAGATTGGCAGTTGCCGAACCAATCCCCGACACTATGGGTCGTCCAGGGGGGTTGCTGAGGCTTTTATGTATTTTAGGCAATACATATATGGTTGGAACAACCGGATCTTCAATAAACAAGAATTTGGCTTCAGCCTCAGTAAGTACTCCCTTTTTGCCATATTTCTCTATAAGTTCCTTTATTTGAAGTGATATTTTCTTTGTGGGATTTCCTCTAATTTTTTTGTATGTGGTTTCATCCCCTAATTGCCTATATATCTCCTCTTCATATGTTTTCTTATCTAGCAAAACTATCCCCCCCCCCCCTTTTATCTGTGGGTTTGATAATTAACTCAGTATTTCCTCTCAGGGATTTTAAAGCCCTTCTTTCCTTGAAAGTAAGGTTATGTGAGATATGTAGACTTGGTAATTTTCCCAGGTCCTCATTAACCAATACATTAAATGTTTCCAAAAAATTCCCTTTTAGGAAGGTCCAGAAGGAGGATTTACTGAAAGGAGGAACCCTGTGTGACCATTTGGAGGTCCAGACGCTTTTTTGTCTATCACTAAACCTGATAGACAAATTTTAAGGGTACGGTTTTCCTCATAAAGACTTAGATAAATTGTTATAAAGATATAACACTATATATACTTTCTGTTTTTTGAGGTTACCTAAATCCTTCCAAAGACCTATGAAAGATTCATCAAACTAATAAGTATTCTCTGTACAAACTAAATAATTATTCTCTGTGTGTGCGCTATTCTATGTGGAGGTTTTCTATTCTTGTTTGTTACGTTTGTGGAGTGTTGGTGGAACTTCATTACCTCTACTGAGAAAAGCAGCCATGGTTGCGCAAGTGTGACTGTCTACCCACTGTTGTCTAGTTTTTGTATTTCACCTAGATCGTCTATTTTGCTGCATAAATGTTTTCCTATAGGGAAGACAGACTAAGGAAGCTGGATTCCCTGTTTGAAACATCTGGAGAGGTCCTTAATATAGGGGAAGAAAACCTTGATTGTATTTTGCAAAGATTAGAAAATGTATTAATCAAGGAAAATAAAATATGGTGGGAGGTAGTGACGCTGGAGAAATATCTGGCAAGTAAACTCATACCTAAGGGGCTGAGGATACAAAAACAGGCCAGTTTCTCCAGCGCCACGGAATCCTTCAAAGAGAGATGGGATACCATCTTGGACGAATGTTCTATGGCTTTAATGAACCTGATAGTGGAAGAACGGAGAAAAGAACTCTCAGATGAAAAAATAAAGGAATATAAGAATTATATAGCCCCCTTTAGTGAGTCCTCTGAATATAAGGAAAAAGAGAAGAAAATCACTATGAAAATTAAAAAAATAGAAGGAGAGTTAGTTAATAAGAAACGGAGTAAATTTATACGGGACAAAGATGAGGAGTCCAAGGAGGGTCAAAAATGCATTAATCTAGATGGAGAATCAATAAAACCCACACAAATAGAAAAGAAAAAACAAGGCAGGACATGGTTAGAAAGGCCCAATACAGAGGGATATCAGCCAGAATCAATAAGGAAAGAGAGAAGACCATACAGGTCTTACAATAGAAACTATACGAAACCCCAATGGAAACAAGATAAGGATAGATATTGGGAAAATGAAAACCGGTGGGAAAGAAGAGAATCCTATAGAGGTCAGGATCAAAATATGGGACGGAATAGACCCCTATGGAGAATGAATAATAGATTCCAGGAGTTAGATCAAGAAGTTTCCTCTCCTTTTTTAGGGAGGACCAAGAATTTCAGGCAAGAGAGGTAAAAAGGACCCATAGGGGAACTAGAGGCGGCATAAAAAAACATAAAAGAGGAAAGAAGAAAAGGGGAAAAAGTATACTGGCCCCAACAATAGAAGCCAGTGGAGCCACAGATATACCACCTGAGAAGTCGGGTAAGGTTAATATCTTTAATTTGAGTAGTCACAAATTGTTAGAAGAAGAACGCACCCTTTTGGAAAAGGGACTAAAGTTTGCGCCTTCTACAAAAATTGAACCCTTCGACATTTTTATTGATACCCAAAAATTTATTAGAAAACTTACCTTAAAAAAATTTCATAAGACTAAATCTAGTAATGAGGTAACTATTGAAGATAATATAGAATCGAAATTTAGACCCAAGTCCATTTTTTATCCCTCCTACCTAAAAGGGAATTTTTTGGAAACATTTAATGTATTGGTCAATGAGGACCTGGGAAAATTACCAAGTCTACATATCTCACATAACCTTACTTTCAAGGAAAGAAGGGCTTTAAAATCCCTGAGAGGAAATACTGAGTTAATTATCAAACCCACAGATAAAGGGGGGGGGGGGGATAGTTTTGCTAGATAAGAAAACATATGAAGAGGAGATATATAGGCAATTAGGGGATGAAACCACATACAAAAAAATGAGAGGAAATCCCACAAAGAAAATATCACTTCAAATAAAGGAACTTATAGAGAAATATGGCAAAAAGGGAGTACTTACTGAGGCTGAAGCCAAATTCTTGTTTATTGAAGATCCGGTTGTTCCAACCATATATGTATTGCCTAAAATACATAAAAGCCTCAGCAACCCCCCTGGATGACCCATAGTGTCGGGGATTGGTTCGGCAACTGCCAATCTATCCCAGTGGATTGATTTCCATTTACAGGGTTTTGTACCCCTGAATCCCTCACATCTAAAGGATACTAGGGATACCATAGAGTTTTTAGATGGTATACTTTGGAAAGAAGATTACTGGTTGGTAACCGCTGATGTGAGTTCATTATATACCATCATTTCACATCAACAAGGTATCTCTGCAGTGAAGAAGGTACTTAACCGATCCTCTCTAGAGAAATCATTGCAAAATTTGATATTAGATGGTGTTGAGTTTATTTTGAATAATAATTACTTCCTATTCAAAGATGAATATTTCATTCAGAGAAAGGGCACCGCCATGGGCACCAGGTTCGCCCCAAGTTACGCAAATATATTCATGGGTGTATGGGAAGAGGATACAGTATGGTCGAACAACCCATTTGGGGCGAACCTGGTGTCATGGCGACGATATATAGATGATATTATTTTCATCTGGAGAGGAGATAGGTCTCTCCTGGATGATTTTTGTAGTTACCTCAACACAAATGAGCAGAATATCACCCTCAGTTTTAATATCAGCGCCCAGGAAGTACAATTTTTGGATTTGAGTATATATGTAGAAGGAGGCCATATTAAAACAAGGAATTATGTAAAAGATACAGATTCCAGGTCATATATACAAAAAAAATAGTTGTCATCATCAGAATTGGCTGAACTGCATACCACTAGGGCAGTTCAAAAGACTCAGACGGAATTGTACAAATGATGATGTCTTTCTTGAACAAGCCAATGAAATGAAAAACAATTTCTTAAAATGTGGGTATGAAGAAGAGAGGGTTGTCTAGTTTTTGTATTTCACCTAGATCGTCTATTTTGCTGCATAAATGTTTTCCTATAGGGAAGACAGACTAAGGAAGCTGGATTCCCTGTTTGAAACATCTGGAGAGGTCCTTAATATAGGGGAAGAAAACCTTGATTGTATTTTGCAAAGATTAGAAAATGTATTAATCAAGGAAAATAAAATATGGTCGGAGGTAGTGACGCTGGAGAAATATCTGGCAAGTAAACTCATACCTAAGGGGCTGAGGATACAAAAACAGGCCAGTTTCTCCAGCGCCACGGAATCCTTCAAAGAGAGATGGGATACCATCTTGGACGAATGTTCTATGGCTTTAATGAACCTGATATTGGAAGAACGGAGAAAAGAACTCTCAGATGAAAAAATAAAGGAATATAAGAATTATATAGCCCCCTTTAGTGAGTCCTCTGAATATAAGGAAAAAGAGAAGAAAATCACTATGAAAATTAAAAAAATAGAAGGAGAGTTAGTTAATAAGAAACGGAGTAAATTTATACGGGACAAAGATGAGGAGTCCAAGGAGGGTCAAAAATGCATTAATCTAGATGGAGAATCAATAAAACCCACACAAATAGAAAAGAAAAAACAAGGCAGGACATGGTTAGAAAGGCCCAATACAGAGGGATATCAGCCAGAATCAATAAGGAAAGAGAGAAGACCATACAGGTCTTACAATACATTCCCTTTGAGACTGTGGCTGGGGTTAGTAGAAATACTTTACTTCAAAAAACAGGACCAATAGAGAAAAACAATGACAAATTTAAATGGGCATTTATTACCCAATATACAACACAACATAAAAAAGTAGAAAAGATATTAAAAAAGCATTGGTATTTATTGAAGAAAGACACGATAATTGGGAATGACCTCCCCGATTCACCTGTGTGTATATTCCGGAGGGCACCCAATTTGAAAACAGAGCTAGTAAAAAGTCTCCATCCTAGCTCTCCAAAAGCATCTACAATCTTATCAAAAGGTTTTTACAGATGTGCAAACTGCATAGGCTGTAAGAATATAAAAAACAATTTTGGAAATAAAAAAGAGAAGGTTACCATCAATGGGAAAGAATGTAACATTCGGGAATTTATAACATGTAATTCCACAAATATAATATATGGTATAGAATGTTCCTGCAGTCTCTTCTATATTGGTAGAACAAGTAGACAATTAAAAGTCAGAATAGGAGAGCATCTACGGAATATTAAAAAGGGGGTAGAGACGCATGCTCTCTCCAACCATTTTAGGGAAAAACATAATTGTGATGTAACCTACATAAAGAACTTTTTTGGCCTAAGAAAGATCACTTGTGACTCTAGAAATAGTGATATTAACAAGAAACTAGCAAAAAGTGAGATGCGGATGATACATCAATTCGAAACCCTTGTACCAAAAGGAATTAACAAGGATTTCGAATTAAAATGGTTCCTGTAAAAGCGTCATTACTGGCTTTTATGTGTTCCTTTATTTATTTATATATTTTTTCTTTTTTCTCCTTTCTCTTTCTCTTAAATATTTATTTAATACAAAAATGCCTAACTTAAAAAGTATTTCTGTTGAAAATTATCCTTGTTAATAATCAATATGCTTATGCATTTAAGGAACATCTAATTATCCCGGTGTGGAAATAAATAAAAAGTGGACTCCGCCTCTCTACTCTTGGAATCTTCCCCCATACTGTAACAATTAAGTGAAATACAAGGCGGAACTATAAATAGCGAGTAGAGAAAGACGGGGAACATCCACCGGAGAAGTGCGACTCACTTCCGGTTAGGATATGACGTCGCGGGAGTTACGGAACGTCACTTCCGGTCAACGACGCGATTTGCGCCCGTTATCGGAAGATGGAAGGCGGGAAAGCAGGACATTCAAACAACCTGTAATGGACTGAATGGACTTAATGGAGAGGATTTCCACACTGAGGAATATAGGAATAGGGAAAGTGTAGTAGATCCATGTCTAGTTTTAGGGATGTTTTTAGATCTTGGAAGATGGGTATAAAAACCCTGGGATGTTTGTCCTCCACACACCTTGATAAAGATACCTTTTGTGTATTGAAACGCGTTGGTGAGGAGGGGCTCTGCAAACGGAGGACCACTACCCAGGACGAAGGACTGGTTCCAGGGACGCCTGAGGTCTCTTCATTAATCCTGTGAAAAAGTCTATTTTTTAGAATAGACCATTCCATCTGGTAGGAGTCCAACATTTGCAGTTTTAACAACTTGGCCATTTTATGCTGTTTTTGTCTACTTGTTGATTGGTAGACCACCATTAAGGGTGGGAGGCCAATTTTTATTTCTGTCTGTGAAAATAAATTTATGGTTTTACACTATTGGTGGTGATTTTCTGTTTTCACATGTGAAATCCTTAGGAGTTTCTATTGGAAGGTCCAGAAGGAGGATTTACTGAAAGGAGGAACCCTGTGTGACCATTTGGAGGTCCAGACGCTTTTTTGTCTATCACTAAACCCGATAGACAAATTTTAAGGGTACGGTTTTCCTCATAAAGACTTAGATAAATTGTTATAAAGATATAACACTATATATACTTTCTGTTTTTTGAGGTTACCTAAATCCTTCCAAAGACCTATGAAAGATTCATCAAACTAATAAGTATTCTCTGTACAAACTAAATAATTATTCTCTGTGTGTGCGCTATTCTATGTGGAGGTTTTCTATTCTTGCATATCACACTGCATCCACCTCATATCCAGATGGTTTTATATCATGCATGACAGCATGATATATTTCACAAACAAATAAATAAAACATACCGAAACTGTATAGTAAAACAAGGGACAATCTGAATTTTATTATAAGAACCAAGTTTTATAATGTTTATACTCTACAAAATGAAATTCTAATTCTGTTCAGCAAGAATTTGATGATGGGGGTTGTTGTGAAACAAGATCCATCTTGACAGCAGACCGTATTTCATGATA
Organism: Pseudophryne corroboree; assembly: GCF_028390025.1. Taxonomy (NCBI): domain Eukaryota; kingdom Metazoa; phylum Chordata; class Amphibia; order Anura; family Myobatrachidae; genus Pseudophryne; species Pseudophryne corroboree. Next base: position 670,193,893 of record NC_086447.1, read on the forward strand.
ACCTGTATCTGTTTTGCGGTGAAGGGTCCCTGGAAATCATTGTCAGTGTTGGTAACTGCAACAATTTTTATTTTTGGTAGGTTTCTACAACAGCTTCTAATGATGTAATCTAACGTTTAGAACACAGGTTCTCAAACTCGGTCCTCAGGACCCCACACAGTGCATGTTTTGCAGGTCTCCTCACAGAATCACAAGTGAAATACTTAGCTCCACCTGTGGACCTTTTAAAATGTGTCAGTGAGTAATTAATACACCTGTGCACCTGCTGGGTTACCTGCAAAACATGCACTGTGTGGGGTCCTGAGGACCGAGTCTGAGAACCCCTGGTTTAGAATACTGTCTGTTGCACAATATGTGAAATCTTGACGGACCCTCATCTAGGGTAGAAGTGTCTGGCTAGCTCAGCTCTTACTAATCAATCTTTCTTCAGTTGTTGTTACTTTTTTATATAGTTTAAGTTCACTGTTGGCTTGTGAATTGTAAAGACCTGTCATCAATACAGGGCGAGGTTTATGTTACTCATGCATTGACCCACAGCTTCTGGTGTCAACTGCTTATGGAAGATATTATAAATCTACACAATCAATATACAATGATTTTTTAAATAACTTTTTTTTAAATAACTCATAAAACAAACTACAGCTATAAAGAGCAACAAGTTTGCAGTTTACACTTGAGTTGTTGTAGGATTGCTATTCTACAGTGAATTATCTACATTGCAAACAAAGAAACTACAAGTCTCATATAGAGAGGTGACACCTGTACCCAGTCAGCCCTCAGCCAGGGGCAGTGGCGGAACTAGCGAGCGGTGGGCCCAGGTGCGACAAAATGCTTTGCCCCCCCCCCCCCCCATCCAAGTGCACCCCCTCATCCCTGGAGAGGATCTGATGAGGGGAACCTGCTCAGGGCCAGAGAAATGGATACCTAGCAACAGTGCCGTAACTAGACATTTTAGCACCGTGTGCAAGAAACGGCATCGGAGCCCCACCCCTGCATGTAAATACATAGTGGCATGGCTTCGTGGGGAAGGGGTGTGGCCACAAAATAATACCAGTTCATAAAACGGTGCACAGTAGTCTCCATTATTCAAATTACGCTGCACAGTAGCACCACTACACCAGGTTGAGACCCTTTTACACCTTACGTCGGACAGATTACCCTTTTTACACATTACGGCAGACAGCGTTCCCTTTTTACACATAACGGCAGACAGCGTGCCCTTTTTACACATAGCAGCAGACAGCGTGCACTTTTTACACATAATGGCAAACAGCATCCCCTTTTTACACATAACGGCAGACAGCATCCCTTTTTACACATAACGGCAGACAGCATCCCTTTTTACACATAACGGCAGACAGCGTGCCCTTGTTACACATAGCGGCAGACAGCGTACACTTTTTACACATAACGGCAGACCGCGTGCCCTTTTTACACATAACGGCAGACAGCGTCCCCTTTTTACACATTACGACAGACAGCGTGCCCTTGTTACACATTACGACAGACAGCGTGCCCTTGTTACACATTACGACAGACAGCGTCCCCCATTTTACACATTACAGCAGGCAGATTCCCCCTTTTTACACATTGCGGCAGACAGCGTCCCCTTTTTACACATTACGTCAGGCAGATTCCCCTTTCTTACACATTGCGGCAGACAGCGTCCCCTTTTTACACATCACGGCAGGCAGATTCCCCCTTTTTACACATTGCGGCAGACAGCGTCCCCTTTTTACACATAACGGCAGACAGCGTGCCCTTTTTACACAACGGCAGACAGCATCCCCTTTTTACACATTATGACAGACAGCGTGCCCTTGTTACACATTACGACAGACAGCGTCCCCCTTTATACACATTACGGCAGGCAGATTCCCCCTTTTTACACATTGCGGCAGACAGCGTCCCCTTTTTACACATTACGTCAGGCAGATTCCCCTTTCTTACACATTGCGGCAGACAGCGTCCCCTTTTTACACATCACGGCAGGCAGATTCCCCCTTTTTACACATTGCGGCAGACAGAGTCCCCTTTTTACACATTACGTCAGGCAGATTCCCCCTTTTTACACATTGCGGCAGACAGCGTCCCCTTTTTACACATCACGGCAGGCAGATTCCCCCTTTTTTACACATTACGGCAGACAGTCCCCCTTTTGCACAGAAAGAAAGAAAGAAAGAAAGAAAGAAAGAAAGAAAGAAAGAAAGAAAGAAAGAATTATACTTACGCTCTCCGCTGGCTCAGGCTCCTCGTGCAGCATCTGGCAGAGATCCCGGGCAGGAGAGAAGGAGGAGGAGGGAGGTGGAGGAGGGAGCCGCAGCAGCGCTGTGTTATTGGTGGAGGCGCTGCTGCTGCTGTCCCTCTGCTTCACTATAGGCTGTTCTCCGCCGCTGTGAATGCTGGGATGCGCTTCACAGCGGCGGAAGACAGCCTATAGTGAAGCAGAGGGACAGCAGCAGCAGCGCCTCAACCAGTAACAAAGCGCTGCTGCGGCTCCTTCCTCCACCTCCCTCCTCCTCCTTCCCCCGTACCGCTGTGCTCCTCTCCTCTCTCTCCGGGCGGCTGTGTGCTGCGGGCAGCGGTTGCCCGCAGCACACAGCGGCATGTAATGAGTCAGTTTGACTCATTACATGCTTTGGGCCCCTGGACAGTGGCGGGCCCCAGTGCAACGCACTGGTTGCACTGGCGGTAGTTCTGCCTCTGGCCAGGGGTATCTTTTAACTAATTATTCACCTCTACTTCCGTGGACACAGCAAGGAAATGATTTTAATACCCAAGTAAATATCTGAATACTTAAAATGTATTTAATACCACTATACACCATCAGTGCTATAGAATGTTTTATCTTACGTCCTAGAGGATGCTGGGGTCCACATTAGTACCATGGGGTATAGACGGGTCCACCAGTAGCCATTAGCACTTCAAGAGTTTTAGAGTGTGGGCTGGCTCCTCCCTCTATGCTCCTCCTACCAGACTCAGTTTAGAAAATGTGCCCAGAGGAGCCGGTCACAGCTAGGGGAGCTCTCCTGAGCTTTTCTAGTAATTTTTTTTGTAGAGTTTGTTTTTATTACAGGAAGCTGTTGGCAACAGCCTGCCTGCAGCGTGGGACTAAGGTGGGGATCAGTGTCCGCCCTGCGGGGTCTGAGCCAGACTCCGCTGACTGTGCACTGAGCTCCAGAGGGGTCAGATCGGTCTCTGCCACAGAGGAACCGCTCGCCCCAGCAGCATGACTCCAACCCCTTACAGAGCTGAAAGATGTCGTGATTTAGTCACCAACCCCCATAGCAAGTGGGGGGCCAGTGTGAAGATGGCGGCAATGGGGAGTGAGCGCAGAGTTAACTGCGCTCCTGGGATGGTACCAGAGGCACATAGTGCGGCGCTGTGAGGGGCGCCCCCCACACTGGTCAGCAAGCCTGTCGGGGTCTGCGGATCCCAGCCAGCAACTTTCCTCAGGCCAGTATAATAATCATCTGAAGAGCGGGAAGACAGCGCCATTAGTGGGGTGGAGCTTCTCCTCAGAGCGGACCCAGCAGCGTTCCAGCGCCATTTTCCTGCCTGCACAGCGCTGGATGGAAGATCAGGTCCCTCCACAGCAGCTCTACTGATTTTACACGGTACCAGGGGGTTGTAGAAGGGAAGGGAGGCTGCAAAATGACTGTGTCTCCTATTAAGGGACACAGTCTGTGCTGGTAAGGGGTTGCCTTTTACTATAAGCGCTGTGTTGTGGGTTGGCTCCGATCTCTGTGTCTCTCTTGCCTTTCTTGGTGGGGGGGGGAACTCTGTCTGCCCCACCTGTGTGTGTGTGGAGTGTCTGGTGGTCTCCTTTAGCTATGTCCAGGGACACTGTGTCATATGCTGCAGAGGATGTATCCTCCCAGGATGATCCCATTCCATGTAATCAGCTTAGCACTGGTTTAGCACAGATTCCAGCAAGGGAACCAGAGTGGTTTTACTCTATCAACACTTGGGTTGCTCAGATTTCTGACAGGGTTGCTAGTAATGAATCTGCAACCCAGGTATTACAGAGCTCTATGGCTGTATGACCCATGTCTGGTACCTCAGGACACCCCGCTATATACCCCCACAACTGTGCGCTTGTGCATGTCACACAAGACGACACGGATACCGATTCTGACACTACAGATGGTGATGGGGATGTGTTACGGGGGTCCGCATCTCTTGCAAGGTGGGTGCAATTGCTGATAGAGGCTATCAGGGATGTGTTAAATGTTAATGATACCACACCTGAGCAGGTTGAGGAGGCTTTTTTCACTGAAAATAAAAAAGCCTCGCTAACCTTCCCTGCATCAAAGGAGTTGAATGCTATATTTGAAATGGCATGGGTTAGCCCTGAAAAAAGTTTCAGATCCCTAAGAGGGTTCTGGTGGCTTTTCCTTTCCCTGATGAGGATAGGAAAAGGTGGGAAAACCTTCCGATTGTTGACGCATGTGTCCAGACTCTCAAAAAAGGGGGTTTTACCTGTTCCGGGATCTACCGCCTTAAAGGAGTCGGCAGATAGGAAGATTGATAATACACGTACGTCAATGTATACTGCTTCGGGGGCCATATTACGTCCCACTATTGCTAGTGCATGGACTGCAAAGGCAATAGTGAAGTGGTCGGCTACCTTGCTTGAAGATTGGGATACGATGGATAGGGATGAAGTTGTATTATATTTACGCAACAGTCATGATTCTGCAGGTTTTATGGTAGAATCCATGAAAGACCTGGGTTCCATGGCTGCGGGAATTTCTTCCATGTCTGTTTCAGCTCATCGGGGACTGTGGCTGCACCAGTGGTCGGCCGACGCGGAATCCAGAAGAAGTGTGGAGTTGCTACCCTATACAGGTCAGGCTCTCTTTGGAGAAGCTCTAGACACGTGGATATCCACCGCTACAGCGGGTAAGTCTCAGTTTCTTCCCTCAGCAGCACCCGCTCCGAAGAAATTCTTCTCCTCAGTTGCGCAGCAGTCCTTTCGGCCTAACAAGCCTAGAAAGGCCAGAACATCCAATACCTTCTTTAAGGGAGGTAGGGTTAAGTCCAAGAAACCTGCCGCTGCAGGTTCCCAGGAACAAAAGCCTGCTTCAGGTACCCCAAAGTCCTCCGCATGACGGTTGACTGCACGGCCCGGTGGTGGGGCTTGTGGGAGTGAGACTCAGACATTTCAGTCATGTCTGGGTATCTTCCGGCCTGGATCCCTGGGTAGTAGATATTATGTCTCAGGGATACAGGTTGGAATTTCAAAGTCTCCCTCCTCATCGTTTTTTCAAGTTGGGCTTACCAACTCTGTTGGAGGACAGCGCAGTGCTTCAAGACGCTGTCCAGAAGCTGGTAGAGGCACAGGTCATTCGGGGTCATTCCAACTTGATCGCTAGCAGAAAATGTTCACTGTGCAGCGATAATGCAAAAAAAAGGCACTTCTGTGCATGCGTATGTGGCGCAATGCACACGCGTGATGTACTTTCACAACGACCGATGCAGTTTTACACAAGGTCTAGCGAAGCTTTTCAGTCGCACTGCTGGCCGCAGAGTGATTGACATGAAGAGGGCATTTATGGGTGTCAACTGACCATTTTCAGGGAGTGTTCGAAAAAACGCAGGCATGCCAGGAAAAACGCAGGCGTGGCAGGGCGAACGCAGGGTGTGTTTGTGACGTCAAAACAGGAACTGAACAGCCTGAAGTGATCGCAAGTGCTGAGTAGGTCTGAAGCTACTCTGAAACTGCACAAAATTATTTTGTAGCCGCTCTGCGATCCTTTCATTCGCACTTCTGCTAAGCTAAAATACACTCCCAGTGGGAGGCGGCATAGCGTTTGCACGGCTGCTAAAAACAGCTAGCGAGCGATCAACTCAGAATGACCCCCATTGTGCCAGTACCACCTCACATGCTGAACAAAGGTTATTATTCGAACCTTTTCGTGGTACCGAAACCGGGTGGTTCGTTCAGGCCCAATAGGAACCTAAAGTCATAGAACCCCTTTCTAAAGGAGTTCAAGTTCAAAACTGAGTCTCTCAGGGTGGTGATATCAGGTCTGGAAGAGGGGGAATTCCTGGTATCACTGGATATCAAGGATGCGTACCTTCACATTCCAATCTGGCTGCCGCATCAGGCTTATCTCCGCTTCGCATTGCTGGACTGTCATTTTCAGTTCCAGGCCCTGCCATTCGGCCTCTCCACAGCACCAAGGGTGTTTACCAAGGTGATGGGCGGAAATTATACTACTCCGCAAACAGGGTGTGAACATCATTCCATATCTGAACTATCTCCTGATAAAGGCGTCGTCCAAGGAGAAGCTGCTGCAGTCCATTGTTCTCACAACGCGGCTGCTCCAGAGTCACGGATGGATTCTGAATTTTCCAAAGTCACATTTGGAACCCACCCAGAGATTGTCATTTCTGGGAATGATCCTGGATATGGAAGTGCAGCGGGTATTTCTTCCGCGGGACAAGGCGTTGGTGATCCAATCCATAGCCCGGGATGTCTTGAAGCCACCCCGGGTGTCAGTTCATCAATGCATTCGCATACTGGGAAAGATGGTGGCCTCCTACGAGGCTCTCCAGTACGGGAGGTTCCATGCTCGGACTTCCCAACTGGATCTCCTGGACAAGTGGTCGGGATCTCACCTCCACATGCATCAAAGAATTTGTCTGTCGCCAAGGGCGAGGATTTCACTCCTCTGGTGGCTCCAATTGCCTCACTTCCTGGAAGGCCGCAGATTTGGGATTCAGGACTGGGTCCTACTAACAACGGATGCGAGCCTAAGGGGCTGGGGAGCAGTCACTCAAGGGTTGACCTTCCAAGGAAGGTGGTCAAGCCTGGAAGCCGGCCTGCCCATCAACATTCTGGAACTAAGAGCCATCTACAACTGTCTTCTTCAGGCGGCCCCTCTTCTAAGAAACCGGGCCATTCAAGTGCAGTCGGACAACGTAACAACAGTGGCTTACATAAACCGACAGGGCGGAACTAAGAGCAAAGCGGCAATGTCAGAGGTGACAAGAATACTCCTCTGGACAGAAAAGCACGCGTTGGCGCTGTCAGACATCTTCATTCCGGGAGTAGACAACTGGGAAGCAGACTTCCTCAGCAGACACGATCTCCATCCGGGAGAGTGGGGACTCCATCCAGAGGTGTTCAAGGAAATAACAGATCTTTGGGGCCTACCCCAAATAGACATGATGGCCTCTCATCTCAACAAGAAGCTTCGGCGTTATTGTTCCAGGTCGAGGGATCCACAGGCAGTGGCGGTGGACGCCCCGGTGTCTCCGTGGGTGTTCCAGTCAGTGTACGTGTTTCCATCACTCCCACTCATCCCAAGAATCCTAAAACTCATAAGGAGAACAAGGGTTCATGCGATCCTCATTGCCCAGGAATGGCCAAGAAGGGCTTGGTACTCGGACCTTCTGAATCTACTGCAAGAAGAGCCAAGGCCTCTTCCTCTTTGAGAGGACCTGCTACAGCAGGGGCAGTTCGCCTATCAAAACTTACCACGGCTACGTTTGACGGCATGGAAGTTGAGCGCCTGATTCTTGCTCGGAAGGGTATTCCGAAGAAAGTCATTCCTACCCTAATACAGGCTAGGAAAGGGGTAACGTCTAAGCATTACCATCGTATTTGGAAGAAATATGTCTCTTGGTGTGAGTCCAAGAAGTTTCCTACGGTGGAATTTCAACTGGGACGTTTCCTCCTTTTCCTGCAAGCAAGAGTAGATATGGTAAAAAATAGGAGTACAGCGCCACATGTGAGGGAAAACAATACCTGAAATTGAATATATTTATATGTAAAAAACACTCCCTTGTAGGTAATAGGGTGTCAGCCGTCCTCTAAGCAGTTTTACAGCATTGGTGAGATGCTGTATGGAGTTAAATGAATATGGATAGATAGGGGTACTGGCGACCGGCTGGTGTTTTTTATTTACAAAAAATATTTAGCGGACTCGAGTATCAAATATAAAGGACTGGAATTAGAAAAAAAACTCCTTTTTATATAAAAGAGAAATAACAATTTATTTTATCAATAATAAAAAATATTTAACAATTGCTTTCTAAAAAATACATATAAAACCGATTCCTCTACAATTGTAAAAAATGTATTAAAACGGATTATATAGTAAAAAGCAGTTGTATAAAAATATTTTAAGACGTATAATGAAAAGGAATAAAAATATTTTCTAAAAAGTTAGTAGTTAGTAAAAAGCAGCTTAACTTTGGGTAGAGGGTCATACAGGAGATCCCAACGCGTTTCGTCTGTCTGACTTGATGAAGTCAGACAGACGAAACGCGTTGGAATCTCCTGTATGACCCTCTACCCAAAGTTAAGCTGCTTTTTACTAACTACTAACTTTTTAGAAAATATTTTTATTCCTTTTCATTATACGTCTTAAAATATTTTTATACAACTGCTTTTTACTATATAATCCGTTTTAATACATTTTTTACAATTGTAGAGGAATCGGTTTTATATGTATTTTTTAGAAAGCAATTGTTAAATATTTTTTATTATTGATAAAATAAATTGTTATTTCTCTTTTATATAAAAAGGAGTTTTTTTTCTAATTCCAGTCCTTTATATTTGATACTCGAGTCCGCTAAATATTTTTTGTAAATAAAAAACACCAGCCGGTCGCCAGTACCCCTATCTATCCATATTCAAGAGTAGATATGGGTCTGCGGTTGGGATCTGTGAAGGTCCAGATCTCAGCCCTGTCCATTTTCTCTCAAAGACAATTGGCTGCCCTCCCTGAGGTTCAGACCTTTTTGAAGAGAGTCCTGCATATCCAACCTCCCTTTTCACTGCCTACGGCGCCTTGGGACCTTAACGTGGTGTTGCATTTCCTCCAATCGGATTGGTTTGAGCCTCTACAGGAGGTAGAGCTCAAGTTTCTTACTTGGAAGGTGGTCACTTTGTTGGCCTAAGCTTCTGCTAGACGTGTGTCCGAGCTGGGGGCTTTATCCTGTAAAAGCCCTTACTTGATCTTCCATGAAGATAGAGCTGAGCTTCGGACTTGTCAGCAGTTTCTTCCAAAGGTTGTGTCGGCATTTCATATCAACTAACCTATTGTGGTACCTGTGGCTACTGACTCCTCAATCACATCAAAGTCCTTGAAGATATATGTGAAGAGAACTTCTCGTCACAGGAAGTCGGACTCTCTGTTTGTCCTATATGATCCCAAGAAAATTGGATGTCCTGTCGATCTCTCGCTGGATCAGGTTTACTATCCAGCATGCTTATTCTACAGCAGGACTGCCGTGTCCAAAATCTGTTAAGGCCCACTCTACTTGTAAGGTGGGGTCTTTCTGGCGGCTGCCCGGGGTGTCTCGGCAGTGCAACTTTGCCGAGCTGCAACTTGGTCTGGGTCGAACACGTTTGCAAAGTTTTACAAGTTTGATACTTTGGACTCTGATGATCTGAAGTTCAGTCAATCAGTTCTGCAGGAGCCTCCGTGCTCTCCCTCCCATTCTGGGAACTTTGGTACATCCCCATGGTACTAATGTGGACCCCAGCATCCTCTAGGATGTAAGAGAAAATAGGATTTTGGTACTTACCGGTAAATCCTTTTCTCGTAGTCCATAGAGGATGCTGGGTGCCCGCCCAGAGCTTCGTTTTCCTGCATGGTTCTTTGGTTCAGTACAACTTCGTTTTAGTTAAGTACTGCACTGTTACTTGGTAAGTAATGTTTCAGCGATTGCTGAGTAGTTCAAGCTAGTTGTTTTGACGTGCCTTGTATGTGTGAGCTGGTATGAATCTCACCACTATCTGTGTTAAGTCCTTCTCTCGAAGTAGGTCGTCTCCTCGGGCAAGACTGGTCTTCAGATTGAGATGAACCTCCTACCGCCACAGTTTTTATTCAGTCTCCATTTCCCATTCTTTAGTATGGTGTTCCTTCTGGCTCCTTAATTGGAGGCTCTTATCTCCTGGAGTTGGATCAGGATTCAGGAGCTTTATATTACCATATCAGACTTCTTGCTGGCAGTAGCTTAAAAATGTATACAAATAATACAGTAGGTTCCTATAATATATCTCAACAAAGGAGCCTAATCACTAGAGGTACAAGTACCATAAAGCAATTCTCACACTGAGGTCAGGCTGGTCCTCTGGATACATGGTCTCATTACAGATTGTGTTAAGAGCCGAGCTTAGCACACCTCGGAAGCAGAACATGCTTGTGGGATGAAGTGGGTGCAATGATTAAGAGTTGAGATTCCTTGATGTACGATGGTCCTCTGCTGGGAATGCTTTCCTGCTGTATCCCACCCCAGCAGAGAGGCAAGGTTTTCCCTCAAAGATAGAGACACAGATATGTTGCAGAGAATAATATGGTTGATCTGCTGCAAGGATTAAACCATTGATGCTATATATAATTAAAGTTATATCCTATTCTTACTATATACAGTAGTCTTAATATTTACTATATACAGTAGTCCTAATACTATATACAGTAGTCTTATTGTTAAGTAGTTTGTATAGAATTACAGTAAGAAACAATATGGTTCAACAAGGTTAAGTTCCTCAAATATGCACAATATACATTTAATGATATCTATAACAAAGTAAAACACTGATCATTAGAGATTCTGCAACTCGGGCACATGCTACGGTGAATTGTAAGCCCCCTGATGGTAGTGGCTTATCTGTGCAGTCTTCGGCAAGCATGCTATCACAGGCAGAACTATATAATTCAGGCACAAATGCAACTGAACACGATTGCATAGACCATCGGAAAACATGATTGTGTCAAACATGATTGTTAGTAAATTTGAGTGAATAATCTTGAAAAACTCTGATGTATCCCAGCGGAATGCGTTTAGCATCCCAGCTGTTGGTATGTAGGCGACATGATCGATGCCGGACACCACTCAGGAGACAGGGTCCAGATCACATCCCAAAGGTGAGTACTAGGGTATGGGCCCAGGGGAAGGGTTAGTCACTAGGGGGGATTAGCCCTAGCCGCCATTCCCTGAGGGTTAGCCGTAACCAACACCCCCCAGAGAGTTAGCCCTAAAAGCCATGTCCCAAGGGTTAGGGAAGGGGGGTAACAATACTTATCCCCTCCAATGTTGGGATCTTCAATGTCAGGATGGTGCAGTTGGTTATGTGACCACCACCATCCTGACTGCCGGGATATAGTATTTATTCCATCCCAGCGATACGAATCATGTTTAAACTCAGGAAAACTTGAATCTTAAATTTGCTGCCTTAATCTTTATATATATATATATATATATATATATATATATATATATATGTGTGAAAGGGTGGTAGAACCCAGCGCCTTCTGTGTTGTGTGGTTTCCAAGTGAAGCTAGAATAATATTAAGCGTACCGCATCTCAAGTGTGTTCAAGCCTGTAGAATGGGTGTAACTTCTCCTGGTCGCGATCTTCTTACTTCCCCGGTTGCTCCGTGGTGGACCGTGAGGAGATTTAGAAAACCACAATAGTGTAATATTGCAAAACAACAATGACAGGTGTGCTGGTATAAAAAACGTTTTTTCAAATGTGATGAATTGTGAAAATTGTGAAAATTGTCAATTTCATAAACACAGTAGTGTATCCACAACCTAAGGTAGTTTAAAAATAAGTACCATCAGGACTTGTAAATCTTGCATATAGTATGTTCCTTTATGGTATTCCTCTCCCGTGGAGTGGAGTTCAGGGCTTTTGTAGACACTGTGTCAGAATCTGTCTTTCTAACAAATGCTGCATTTGTTTCTAGGAATTTTGCACTTGTATTCACGTCCTGACGAAAAGGCCTGCGAGCCTTGAAACGTCGACATCCACCTATCTGAGATTATGATGATTATCTAAATACACCAGCTTGATCTCAATCTGTGGGAGTGCCACCTCGTCCTTTCTTTGAAAAAGACATTTGGTAACTATTAAGAATTTGGGATGGCACCCCATACCGATGCAGTTTGTATCCAGAGTGCCAAGCTACAGTATATTATATTTTATATATATATATATATATATATATATATATATATATATACACACACACATACAGTTCCAGTTTTCCTTTTTCCTGGAGGGTACTCTCCTAGACGAATAAAGTCCAATCACAGTCTCATGTAGTCATGATCGACTTTTAATGGGTCGATGTTTCAGCTCTAAAACCAGAGCCTTTCTCAAGACAAGCCACATACAATTTTCAAATGTTGAAATTCGGTTAAGCAGTCATTTACTGCCCAAATGGCACAAAAAAAAAAAGAAATATAATAATTACAATCAGCCTCATGGGCCCAATAAGTATACTGCCACTACAATAGTGTCCAAAAATAGATTATGTGCAACAGTAAAATAGTAGTCCAAATACATACACCAAGAGGGGCAAGGGTGTGTATGGGTATATAAACCAACACCATTATAGTTATACCAGTCACCTCCATAAAAAGTACCTATACTCGCTAATGGAAAATTCATACAGCGCCACAGTATGTTACTGTGATGGAACGGACTATCATAACAGCCAAAAAGTCTTACAAACAAAGGTAAATAAATCCAAAGCTGTCTCCTAGTGGAATAGGACCTCTGAACATAAGATACTATAATGTAGGTACTCACTTAAGACAAGATAGTCAATAGAAAAAGTCCTCAAGTAGTAATGTTAAGTCACCAAATCTAGAGGTCTCCCTGTAATATGAATAATAAAACCTCCTTAAGCATATAGTAGCATCAATCTCAAATCAGGGTCATAAACTTACCCTAATAATACAACAAATTCCAAAAGAGACAATGCTATACTGGGACTCACCACCAGGCAGTGTGGACCCACATCCATTCCAAGGCTGCATGCTCACATACACTGCGGTCACCCTAATAAGGATGTCCGACCGGAAATGTACAATTATCAATGAAAGGACTAAAACTAATGTGTAAAACATCTATTAACGACAGAAAGAAACAACCTGGTAAATCAAATATACAAGATCAGTGATAATGCAAGGCTACTGCCTATGCACTCGTTGCTGTACTCACTGAAGTCCCGCTCCCACGAGCGGCGTGCGTTCCAGCGGCCGGAAGCGCGTCATGCGGGTCACCGACCGGAAGGGGAGCCGCGTCATGCGTTCCACCGGCCGGGATGTAGAAAAATAAGAATTTACTTACCGATAATTCTATTTCTCATAGTCCGTAGTGGATGCTGGGGACTCCGTAAGGACCATGGGGAATAGCGGCTCCGCAGGAGACTGGGCACATCTAAAGAAAGCTTTAGGACTATCTGGTGTGCACTGGCTCCTCCCCCTATGACCCTCCTCCAAGCCTCAGTTAGGATACTGTGCCCGGACGAGCGTACACAATAAGGAAGGATTTTGAATCCCGGGTAAGACTCATACCAGCCACACCAATCACACCGTATAACCTGTGATCTGAACCCAGTTAACAGCATGATAACAGAGGAGCCTCTGAAAGATGGCTCAAAACAATAATAACCCGATTTTTGTAACAATAACTATGTACAAGTATTGCAGACAATCCGCACTTGGGATGGGCGCCCAGCATCCACTACGGACTATGAGAAATAGAATTATCGGTAAGTAAATTCTTATTTTCTCTAACGTCCTAAGTGGATGCTGGGGACTCCGTAAGGACCATGGGGATTATACCAAAGCTCCCAAACGGGCGGGAGAGTGCGGATGACTCTGCAGCACCAAATGAGAGAACTCCAGGTCCTCCTCAGCCAGGATATCAATTTTGTAGAATTTTACAAACGTATTTGCTCCTGACCAAGTAGCTGCTCGGCAAAGTTGTAAAGCCGAGACCCCTCGGGCAGCCGCCCAAGATGAACCCACCTTCCTTGTGGAGTGGGCATTTACAGATTTTTGGCTGTGGCAGGCCTGCCACAGAATGTGCAAGCTGAATTGTACTACAAATCCAACGAGCAATAGTCTGCTTAGAAGCAGGAGCACCCAGCTTGTTGGGTGCATACAGGATAAGCAGCGAGTCAGATTTCCTGACACCAGCCCTCCTGGAAACATATATTTTCAGGGCCCTGACAACGTCTAGCAACTTGGAGTCCTCCAAGTCCCTAGTAGCCGCAGGCACCACAAATAGGTTGGTTCAGGTGAAACGCTGAAACCACCTTAGTGAGAAACTGAGGACGAGTCCTCAATTCCGCCCTGTCCGAATGGAACATCAGATAAGGGCTTTTTCAAGATAAAGCCGCCAATTCTGACACGCGCCTGGCCCAGGCCAGGGCCAACAGCATGACCACTTTCCATGTGAGATATTTTAACTCCACAGATTTAAGTGGTTCAAACCAATGTGACTTTTGGAACCCAAAACTACATTGAGATCCCAAAGTGCCACTGGAGGCAGAAAAGGAGGCTGTATATGCAGTACCCCTTTTACAAACGTCTGAACTTCAGGGACTGAAGCTATTTCTTTTTGGAAGAAAATTGACAGGGCCGAAATTTGAACCTTAATGGACCCCAATTTCAGGCCCATAGACACTCCTGTTTGCAGGAAATGTAGGAATCGACCCAGTTGAATTTCCACCGTCGGGCCTTACTGGCCTCGCACCACGCAACATATTTTCGCCAATTGCGGTGATAATGTTTTTGCGGTTACATCCTTCCTGGCTTTGATCAGGATAGGGATGACTTCATCCGGAATGCCTTTTTTCCTTCAGGATCCGGCGTTCAACCGCCATGCCGTCAAACGCAGCTGCGGTAAGTCTTGGAACAGACAGGGTCCTTGCTGGAGCAGGTCCCTTCTTAGAGGTAGAGGCCACGGATCCTCTGTGAGCATCTCTTGAAGTTCCGGTTACCAAATCCTTCTTGGCCAATCCGGAGCCACGAATATAGTGCTTACTCCTCTCCATCTTATCAATCTCAGTACCTTGGGTATGAGAGGCAGAGGAGGGAACACATACCCTGACTGGTACACCCACGGTGTTACCAGAGCGTCTACAGCTATTGCCTGAGGGTCCCTGGACCTGGCGCAATACCTGTCGAGTTTTTCCCAACGGTTTATAATCATGTGGAAGACTTCTGGGTGAAGTCCCCACTCTCCCGGGTGGAGGTCGTGCTGAGGAAGTATGCTTCCCAGTTGTCCACTCCCGGAATGAATACTGCTGACAGTGCTATCACATGATTTTCCGCCCAGCGAAGAATCCTTGCAGCTTCTGCCATTGCCCTCCTGCTTGTTGTGCCACCCTGTCTGTTTACGTGGGTGACTGCCGTGATGTTGTCCGACTGGATCAACACCGGCTGACCTTGAAGCAGAGGTCTTGCTAAGCTTAGAGCATTGTAAATGTCCCTTAGCTTCAGGATATTTATGTGAAGTGATGTCTCCAGGCTTGACCATAAGTCCTGGATATTCCTTCCCTGTGTGACTGCTCCCCAGCCTCGCAGGCTGGCATCCGTGGTTACCAGGACCCAGTCCTGAATGCCGAATCTGCGGCCCTCTAGAAGATGAGCACTCTGCAACCACCACAGGAGGGACACCCTTGTCCTTGGTGACAGGGTTATCCGCTGATGCATCTGAAGATGCGACCCGGACCATTTGTCCAGCAGGTCCCACTGGAAAGTTCTTGCGTGGAATCTGCCGAATGGGATTGCTTCGTAGGAAGCCACCATTTTACCCAGAACCCTTGTGCATTGATGCACTGAGACTTGGCTCGGTTTTAGGAGGTTCCTGACTAGCTCGGATAACTCCCTGGCTTTCTCCTCCGGGAGAAACACCTTTTTCTGGACTGTGTCCAGGATCATCCCTAGGAACAGAAGACAAGTCGTCGGAACCAGCTGCGATTTTGGAATATTGAGACTCCAACCGTGCTGCAGCAACACTACCTGAGATAGTGCTACACCGACCTCCAACTGTTCCCTGGATCTTACCCTTATCAGGGAATTGTCCAAGTAAGGGATAACTAAAATTCCCTTCCTTTGAAGGAATATCATCATTTCGGCCATTACCTTGGTAAAGACCCGGGGTGCCGTGGACGGATGGTACGGCAGCGTCTGAACTGATAGTGACAGTTCTGTACCATAAACCTGAGGTACCCTTGGTGAGAAGGGTAAATTTTGACATGAAGGTAAGCATCCTTGATGTCCCGAGACATCATGTAGTCCCCTTCTTCCAGGTTCGCAATCACTGCTCTGAGTGACTCAATCTTGAATTTGAACCTCTGTATGTAAGTGTTCAAAGATTTTAGATTTAGAATCGGTCTCACCGAGCCGTCCGGCTTCGGTACCACAACAGTGTGGAATAATACCCCGTTCCCTGTTGCAGGAGGGGTATCTTGATTATCACCTGCTGGGAATACAGCTTGTGAATGGCTTCCAAAACTGTCTCCCTGTCAGAAGGAGACATCGGTAAAGCCGACTTTAGGAAACGGCGAGGGGGAGACGTCTCGAATTCTAATTTGTACCCCTGAGATATCACCTGAAGGATCCAGGGGTCTACTTGCGAGTGAGCCCACTGCGCGCTGAAATTCATTGAGACGGGCCCCCCACCGTGCCTGATTCTGCTTGTAAAGCCCCAGCGTATACTGAGGGCTTGGCAGAGGCGGGAGAGGGTTTCTGTTCCTGGGAACTGGCTGATTTCTGCAGCCTTTTTCCTCTCCCTCTGTCACGGGGCAGAAATGAGGAACCTTTTGCCCGCTTATCCACGAAAAGACTGCGCCTGATAATACGGCGTCTTCTCATGTTGAGAGGCGACCTGGGGTACAAACGTGGATTTCCCAGCTGTTGCCGTGGCCACCAGGTCTGAAAGACCGACCCCAAATAACTCCTCCCCTTAATAAGGCAATACTTCCAAATGCCGTTTGGAATACGCATCAACTGACCACTGACGTGTCCATAACCCTCTACTGGTAGAAATGGACAACGCACTTAGACTTGATGCCAGTCAGCAAATATTCCGCTGTGCATCACGCATATATAGAAATGCATCTTTCAAATGCTCTATAGGCAAAAATATACTGTCCCTATCTAGGGTATCAATATTTTCAGTCAGGGAATCCGACCACGCCAACCCAGCACTGCACATCCAGGCTGAGGCGATTGCTGGTCGCAGTATAACACCAGTATGTGTGTAAATACATTTTAGGATACCCTCCTGCTTTCTATCAGCAGGATCCTTAAGGGCGGCCATCTCAGGAGAGGATAGAGCCCTTACAAGCGTGTGAGCGCTTTATCCACCCTAGGGGGTGTTTCCCAACGCACCCTAACCTCTGGCGGGAAAGGATATAATGCCAATAACATTTTAGAAATTATCAGTTGTTATCGGGGGAAACCCACGCATCATCACACACCTCATTTAATTTCTCAGATTCAGGAAAACTACAGGTAGTTTTTCCTCACCGAACATAATACCCCTTTTTGGTGGTACTCGTATTATCAGAAATGTGTAAAACATTTTTCATTGCCTCAATCATGTAACGTGTGGCCCTACTGGAAGTCACATTTGTCTCTTCACCGTCGACACTGGAGTCAGTATCCGTGTCGGCGTCTATATCTGCCATCTGAGGTAACGGGCGCTTTAGAGCCCCTGACGGCCTATGAGACGTCTGGACAGGCACAAGCTGAGTAGCCGGCTGTCTCATGTCAACCACTGTCTTTTATACAGAGCTGACACTGTCACGTAATTTCTTCCAACAGTTCATCCACTCAGGTGTCGACCCCCTAGGGGGTGACATCACTATTACAGGCAATCTGCTCCGTCTCCACATAATTTTTCTCCTCATACATGTCGACACAAAAGTACCGACATACAGCACACACACAGGGAATGCTCTGATAGAGGACAGGACCCCACTAGCCCTTTGGGGAGACAGAGGGAGAGTTTGCCAGCACACACCAGAGCGCTATATATATACAGGGATAACCTTATATAAGTGTTTTTCCCCTTATAGCTGCTGTATAGTTAATACTGCGCCTAATTTGTGCCCCCCTCTCTTTTTTAACCCTTTCTGTAGTGTAGTGACTGCAGGGGAGAGCCAGGGAGCTTCCCTCCAACGGAGCTGTGAGGGAAAATGGCGCCAGTGTGCTGAGGAGATAGGCTCCGCCCCCTTATCGGCGGCCTTATCTCCCGTTTTTTTATGTATTTTGGCAGGGGTTTAATGCATCCATATAGCCCAGGAGCTATATGTGATGCATTTTATGCCATCCAAGGTGTTTATTATTACGTCTCAGGGCGCCCCCCCCAGCGCCCTGCACCCTCAGTGACCGGAGTGTGAAGTGTGCTGAGAGCAATGGCGCACAGCTGCAGTGCTGTGCGCTACCTTGTTGAAGACAGGACGTCTTCTGCCGCCAATTTTCCGGACCTCTTCTGCCTTCTGGCTCTGTAAGGGGGCCGGCAGCGCGGCTCTTGGACCCATCCAAGCTGGGCCTGTGATCGTCCCTCTGGAGCTAATGTCCAGTAGCCTAAGAAGCCCAATCCACTCTGCACGCAGGTGAGTTCGCTTCTTCTCCCCTTAGTCCCTCGATGCAGTGAGCCTGTTGCCAGCAGGTCTCACTGAAAATAAAAAACCTAAACTAAAACTTTCACTAAGAAGCTCAGGAGAGCCCCTAGTGTGCACCCTTCTCGTTCGGGCACAGAGATCTAACTGAGGCTTGGAGGAGGGTCATAGGGGGAGGAGCCAGTGCACACCAGATAGTCCTAAAGCTTTCTTTAGATGTGCCCAGTCTCCTGCGGAGCCGCTATTCCCCATGGTCCTTACGGAGTCCCCAGCATCCACTTAGGACGTTAGAGAAAAGCCAATATTTAATACTGGGGATAGCGATCCTGGTACAACCCAAAGGGGCGAGGATGGATGTGAGTATTAACAAAGGATGGCAGCTAGATCAGGTGAACGCCGGGTAAACATCAAATGTACCGGCTAACAGACTCAGATATTGTCAGCTAAACAACAACTTAAAGGCAAAACCGGCCATCAGATATTAAAAAGCACCCATAAACATCATAAAGATAGTAACATCACATGTTCAATACACTGGAATTCTATGAATTCTATGTCCAGTTCCACATTGACACCACACACATACAGTGGGTGTCGATATACACTTGGTGAAAATACCCTTCAACAGGCATATGTAATTCGCAACTGTCAAAAAACAACAATCTCTTACCAGTGGTGACATCTGCTAAGTGGATGTGACATACAAAACTCACTGTATACTTACTGATCGTAACCTGTACTATCTATACAGGGTAGAATAATTACGTATCCTATCAGGCCCGTGAGTATGAGACAAAATAAACTTGTAACAACAAAGACATTTTTTATATAAAAACATGCACATGCAGATATTGCACTGTATTATAAACATGTGTATTAAAAAAGAACATATATACAATATATCAGAAAACATGTAGAGGAATGCCTCAATGAATGCAGAGGCATACCCCTAGCACATATGGATTACAAAAAAACACTCATCTATTGTATTCGTTTAGGCCCTTGGGGGCCACAGTGTCAAGAAAATGTATCCAAAAGCTTTCTTTCTTTTTCAGAGCTAATACTCTATCACCTCCATTGGGCAAATGTGGAATCCAGTCTATAAGCATACACTTTAAATTTGCCACTTGGTGCCTATTTTCCAGGTAGTGTCGTGCAACAGGCTTATCCGAGGAGCCAGTTTGAATCGCTGCTCGGATTGAGGTCCAGTGATTCGCCATGCGGTCCCTAAAACACCTTGAGGTCAATCCAACATAATAAAGGCCACACGGACAAATTAAACAATAGATTACACGGTCCATCTTGCAATGAATGTGATATTTAATTTTGATGTTCTTGCCCGTATGTGGGTGTGCAAAACTCTTGCCTACCCTCATAGATCTGCAGGTAGTACAATTACTGCATGAGTAACAACCCGGTTTCAAACGCAGCAATTGTGTCATGTTCGATTGCTCATCAGGGGGTAAATTTATTGAGATAGGAGTTCTATGTAAGATGGGATGTTGCCCATAGCAACCAATCAGATTTCAGGTATTATCTTCTAGAAGGTGCTAGATAAATGAGAAGTAGAATCTGATTGGTTGCTATGGGCAACATCCCATCTTAAATAGAACTCCCATCTTAAATTTACCCCCAGGTGTGAGAGTGGGCCACATAAGTAATTGTTATTTAGGAGGCCAGTAATGAGCTTAAAAAGGTGAAAGGTGACATAGAACAACTAGAAATCACCACTATACCAGCCCTTAGGGATGATAAGAGTTCAAATTGGCTTGAGAGATTACAGACACAGGTTTTTTTTTGTCTCATACTCACGGGCCTGATAGGATACGTAATTATTCTACCCTGTATAGATAGTACAGGTTACGATCAGTAAGTATACAGTAAGTTTTGTATGTCACATCCACTTAGCGGATGTCACTACTGGTAAGAGATTGTTGTTTTTTGACAGTTGCGAATTACATATGCCTATTGAAGGGTATTTTCACCAAATGTATATCGACACCCACTGTATGTGTGTGGTGTCAATGTGGAACTGGACTATGACAATCATTAGTTGTTTAATACACACAGAATTACAGTGTATTGAACATGTGATGTTACTATCAGAGGCGTAGCTAGGGTTTTCGGAGCCCAGGGCAAGCTGGAAAATGGCGCCCCCCCCAAAAAAAAAACCCAACACACACAAAAAGAAGCATGTGCGCGTGTCGAAAAATGGGCGTGGTCACACTCCAGAAGGGGTGTGGCCACGCTCCAGAAGGGGTGTGGCCACTGAAAATGGCCCACAGTGCCAGTTACATTGCCCCACAGTGACAGATACAATGCCCCACAGTGCCGGATACATGCCCCACAGTGCCCGATTCATTGCCCCACAGTGCCAGATACATTGCCCCACAGTGCCAGATACATGCCCCACTCAGTGCCAGATACATGTGCCAGTTACATTGCCCCACAGTGCCAGTTACATTGCCCCACAGTGCCAGTTACATTGCCCCACTGTGCCAGATATATGCCCCACTGTGCCAGATACATGCCCCACAGTGCCAGTTACATTGCCCCACTGTGCCAGATACATGCCCCACTGTGCCAGATACATTGCCCCACAGTGCCAGTTACATTGTCCCACAGTGCCAGATACATGCCACACAGTCGGCTGGGTCTGGAGAGCTGACCAAACAGGCGCAATGCGGCTAAGGTGTTAAAGGCTTAGATAAATGTCACCACATTTAAAACAAGGAATACAATACAAGAATCTTGATAAAGGTCACATGACCGAAACGCGTTGAAACTGCCATCAGGAGTGTGAGTAGCCAACATCAATTTTTCATCTGTGAAAGTTTTATTCTTGTACACATTATTTTGGGACATCTTTTATTTTTATTTTTTCTATGCGGATGGTTTTTATACTATGGATTTTTTTATTGTTCTGTACCAATAAATCTGTTTTTATGAAAAAACCTGTGGATACATGCCATTTGGGTGGATGTAAGCTGGAAAGAAAGACACTCCACTGAGTACCCAGTAAAGATACCTTGATAGGAGCTGCATTCCACTTCAGAGTGTGAGTCAGGGTACGAGATTTTTTGGGATATTGTATATGCCAAAGATACCGTGATGTGTTTGATCCCTGCATTGCTTCTGTGAGTGTTGTGGTACGCATCCTTTAGTGATCAGTTTTCCTCTGGGGGCTCCCATTTCGATTTTTTCACCTGCTAGGATAAGAACATCAAAAGATACCTTGATATGTGTATACCATTCTCTATTTGTGTGAGTGGGGGTACGCTTCAATTCAATTATTGTTGTTAAGTTTATCAGCGTATTCCAGAACCTACTACACATTCTGTTCTATTTTTTCCTCTTTTCCCCGTTTCTGAGCCTATAAAGTCATAAGGTCGGAGACGTATGGATGGGAGTAAACAGTGTTTGAAAGAAACCTCTATAGGAGTCACCATACATCCTTCCGTGTGAGTTCGGGTACGCTGTATAATTTACCCCAAAGATGAAAAAAAGAAAAACAAATATTTCCAGCGCCTCCTGGCCACCTGACTAATAGAATTGGTCGTTTTATCAAAAAAGCAGCTCTCAACTGGACAGTACTGACCTGTCCACCAACAAAAGAGCACAAAAAGGATAATATATTATCAGAGAGCGCATATAGTTTTATATCCAATTTATTACATAAAAAATAAAAATATATAATTATAAACACATGTACACATAAAAATAAAAATAAAAGGTAAAAACTCCCTTTACTGCAGCAGGTAAAACCTTAATAATTGGACACTTCCACCACATCCAGATTAATAATTCGCAGTAAGGAATACTCCTATAATAAAGTCCAGATCAAGGTGTCAGTCCTGGAATAAAGGAACAACTATAGGATTTAATCGTTTTGGTGCAGCTGTGAGCATTTGCACATGCTCTCTGAGATCCCTGTATATAAAAGCCGGGCGGCCGGCTTTCAACTCCCGCTAATTAGAGCCACAAAGCGGCCAGGTGTATTTGCTGTTGAACTTTAGTGTCCGTACATACATACAAGGCTTGTATGTCTACTCCCGCTGTGCTTAGGGCCAAATAGCAAAATGTCCACTTTACTCACGGCCAGTAGCGTGCTTGCTTGTCATCTGTGGACGGCCCCCGTTATCGATAGCTGTCACAGTCGAGAGACGGCACTTTTCCTTTCCTTAGTGCGGGATACACCGGAGGATCTCATAAGATGATCAGCCCCAGTGAAGAATAAGCCCCAGGACTGGGGCTTATTCTTTACTGATGCCCTCCTACATTTCAGCGGTACCTACTTACCAACATCCTTACAACAACTGTTTTTTGGAAGCTGATCATCTTATGAGATCCTCCGGTGTATACCGCACTAAGGAAAGGAAAAGTGCCGTCTCTTGACTGTGACAGCTATCGATAACGGGGGCCGTCCACAGATGACAAGCAAGCACGGCCGTGAGTAAAGTGGACATTTTGCTATTTGGCCCTAAGCACAGCGGGAGTAGACATACAAGCCTTGTATGTATGTACGGACACTAAAGTTCAACAGCAAATACACCTGGCCGCTTTGCGGCTCTAATTAGCGGGAGTTGAAAGCCGAAAGTTGAAAGCTAAAGCAGGGATCTCAGAGAGCATGTGCAAATGCTCACAGCTGCACCAAAACGATTAAATCCTATAGTTGTTCCTTTATTCCAGGACTGACACCTTGATCTGGACTTTATTACAGGAGTATTCCTTACTGCGAATTATTAATCTGGATGTGGTGGAAGTGTCCAATTATTAAGGTTTTACCTGCTGCAGTAGGGGGAGTTTTTACCTTTTATTTTTATTTTTATGTGTACATGTGTTTATAATTATATATTTTTATTTTTTATGTAATAAATTGGATATATAACTATATGCGCTCTCTGATAATATATTATCCTTTTTACCCCAAAGATACCTACAGTAGATGTGCTTACCAGCTGCATTCTTTCTGTGAGTTTTGGGGTACGCATCCCACAAGGCTCTTTTTCCTTTCTGGACAAATCTCTCTTCCATATTTTTCCCCCACACTTTGTGGTGTATTTTCAATACACAAAAGGAGTTAAAAGGAAGGACACATAGAAATCTTTTTGGCACATGTTATGTTTGGTGCGTAGGTACGAGTTGGTCCAAATTGCTTTTGTTGAATTTATATATTGACCCATAAGAACGTACCACACACTATTGTATATTTTGTTTTTCCCGCTAACACTGAACACACAAGATATCTGGGTGGAGAAAGGACTGACGGTTCACAATTCCTGAAAGATACCTTTATGAGAGTCATCTTACGTCGTGCATTGTGAGTTTGGGTACGCAGTGCGCTATACCCCAAAGAAACCTAGATGTGTTTGCAGCTTGCATCTTTTGTGTGAGTCTGAGGGTACGCTCCCAACCAGACTATTCTTCACTTAAATATTTCACACTACCTTCACATTCTTTGGTGAATTGAACACTGGATGATTGAAAGGAAAGGATAAAGATACCTTTATGAGCACATATTAACTTTATTTTGTGTGAGTCTTGGTACGCTGGAGTTAAACCTCGATATAGAGACAATTGATATAGAGACTATTCACAAATAAGAAAATACTACACATTGGTGGTTGTTATTTCTGTTTTTTATTTTCACATTCTGGAGTTCACGGAAAAGAGATTAAGCCGTCAGAAGATTTGCAAGAAAGAGTCATCAACGTCCAAGGAAGGAAACAAAGGGACGTATATACATTTTTATGTTGCGCTGAGTGTGTAGAAAGGGCTTAAAATTCTTGTATTACATGCTACAGAGTGCCAGTTACATTGCCCCACAGTGCCGGATACATGCCCCACAGTGCCGGATACATTGCCCCACAGTGCCAGTTACATTGCCCCACAGTGCCAGATACATTGCCCCACAGTGCTAGATACATTGCCCCACAGTGCCAGTTACATTGCCCCACAGTGCCAGATACATGCCCCACAGTGCCAGTTACATTGCCCCACAGTGCCAGTTATATTGCCCCATAGTGCTAGTTACATGCCTCACAGTGCCAGACACATGCCCCACAGTGCCAGTTACATGCCTCACAGTGCCAGGCCCCACTCAGTGCCAGTTACATGCCCCATTTGGTGCCAGATACATGCCCCACTGTGCCGCCGCCCCCCCCCCCCTCCCCCCACGGTCACTCACCGGCCGCTTGTTGTTATGTGAGGGGAGGCGAGTGGGGCATGATGCCCTGGCCGCCGGCGGCGCCCCCCTCTCCTGGGCCTGTCAAGGAGCCCAGGGCACGTGCCCCACTCGCCCTACCCTAGATACGCCTCTGGTTACTATCTTTATGATGTTTATGGGTGCTTTTTAATATCTGATGGCCGGTTTTGCCTTTAAGTTGTTGTTTAGCTGACAATATCTGAGTCTGTTAGCAGGTACATTTGATGTTTACCTGGCGTTCACCTGATCTAGCTGCCATCCTTTGTTAATACTCACATCCATCCACGCCCCTTTGGGCTGTACCAGGATCGCTATCCCCAGTATTAAATATTGGCTTTTTCTACATCCCGGCCGGTGGAACGCATGACACAGCTCCACTTCCGGTCGGTGACCCGCATGACACGCTACCGGCCGCTGGAACGCACGCCGCTCGTGGGAGCGGGACTTCAGTGAGTACAGCAACGAGTGCATAGGCAGTAGCCTTGCATTATCACTGATCTTGTATATTTGATTTACCAGGTTGTTTCTTTCTGTCGTTAATAGATGTTTTACACATTAGTTTTAGTCCTTTCATTGAAAATTGTACATTTCCGGTCGGACGACCTTATTAGGGTGACCGCAGTGTATGTGAGCATGCAGCCTTGCAATGGATGTGGGTCCACACTGCCTGGTGGTGAGTCCCAGTATAGCATTGTCTCTTTTGGAATTTGTTGTATTATTAGGGTAAGTTTATGACCCTGATTTGAGATTGATGCTATTATATGCTTAAGGAGGTTTTATTATTCATATTACAGGGAGACCTCTAGATTTGGTGACTTAACATTACTACTTGAGGACTTTTTCTATTGACTATCTTGTCTTACGTGAGTGCCTACATTATAGTATCTTATGTTCAGAGGTCCTATTCCACTAGGAGACAGCTTTGGATTTATTTACCTTTGTTTGTAGGACTTTTTGGCTGTTATGATAGTCCGTTCCATCACAGTAACCTGTGGAGCTGTATGAATTTTCCATTAGTGAGTATAGTTACTTTTTATGGAGGCGACTGGTATAACTATGATAGTGTTGGTTTATATACCCATACACACCCTTGCCCCTCTCTGTGTATGTATTTGAACTACTATTTTACTGTTGCACATAATCTATTTTTGGACACTATTGTGGTGGCGGTATCCTTATTGAGGCTGATTGTAATTATTATATTTATTTTCTTTTTTGTGCCATTTGTGCAGTAAATGACTGCTTAACTGAATTACAACATTTGAAAATTGTATGTGGCTTGTCTTGAGAAAGGCTCTGGTTGTAGAGCCGAAACATCGACCCATTAAAAGCCGATTAGGACTACTTGTGACTGTGATTGGACTTTATTCGTCTAGGAGAGTGCCCCCCAGGAAAACTGGAACTGTATGTATATTTGTGGACCCACTTACCTATGGTGGACTCCACTGGGTGCACCCCCATCGTTGAATCAACGCAGATGTGAGTGCAGGACTACCCTGTATATATATGTTATTTATATATTCCCATCAGTCATGTCTCCTTGATCACTAGCTGGGAGATGTAAAGGAATACAGTAAGAAGGACCTCGATCACAGCCCATTTAATGTGGTAAAGAGTACAGTGATGGCAGCATAGCTTTAATCCCTTATATACTCCCTATGCTTATATTTATAAGCCCCTTTACTTATTTTAATGTTTATTATCAGAGACGGCTGCAGTGCTGACCACATAGTGCAGGGGGGAAGTCATTAGAACATGTATGTTCATCAAAACATAGATGTTCTAATGACTTATTTTCCTGGAATTGGCAGCACTGTTATGAATTTATGATGTATGTAATATATGTGCTGGCTTCTTGTCCTGGGATTGGCAGTGCTGCATGCCTCACCGTGCGCCAACCAGGACTCACTCTTCTTCTAAATCCGCCTGCAGACTCCCATTGGCTAGTTTCACAGGACTCTGGAGGCAGGCTTAGAAGAAGTGTGAAACCTAATACTGAGTCCTGTTTGGCGCACTGTGAGACATACAGTGCTGCCAATCCCAGGAAAAGAAGCCAGCACATATATTACATACATCATAAGTTCATAAAATATATGTTTATATGTGCTAAGCGCACCAGACTATGTGGTCACGCTGCAGCCACCGCTGTTTATTATTGGTTTAGCAGAATTAAGTGTTATATATTTTATTTTTGACAGTTGTTTTTCACTTTCTATTTCCTGTTCTCAGCTAATTTCAGATTTGGACAATTGTGTTGGTTAGTTAGTTGCTGTGAGCGTCAAACTTTGATAAGACTTTTTTTTAGTTTTTCTATCCACTATTAAGTCATTAATATTGTAAAGGTGATAAATAAAAAACATGACATTTCTTCTGAAATATAATGTCCTCTGAATGTGGATTTTTATTGTGAAATAATTTTCCATAGTAAATGTATATGAGACATAAATAGCACCGGAGACTAGCCATGCAATCTACGCTGCCTTAATCCTTGCCCCTCCTTCACTAGCCACATCACTATTACATGCCACATTCCTGTAGTCTTGCCAGTTCTGTCACATAGCAGCCCCACCCTAACAATTATCCCCTATTCAGTCAAATCATGTTTCTCCGGTTATCACACATCAGTTGAGTTAAAAATGCTGAAAACAAATAAATTAACTTCAAACATAGCAAATACTGTCACACTAATACATTTCTATACTGGCAATCCGTAAAATTGTCTGCATTTTTTTGGTGAATACCTTCAGAGTATGAATTTATAGAAATTGACGCATAAACTAATTTTGCTTTAAACAGATGTACTGTACACTTGACACAACAATATCACATATTGGGAGCATTACATGAGTACTCCACTATATCTACTGTATGCTGATGATCTGATTGCCTATACAGTAGGTTAAAGTCCATTTAAAAATTGAGGATGAAAAGATGAGGGCTAAATAAAATAGGGTTCCCGAAGCGTATTCTAATAATCCTTCGAAAGTATTACATGGATCTGTCTTTTCTCTTTCACTTAACCATGTGATGATGTAATTATTTTTTACAAAAATGTAGATGTTCCGTTTTTCACAACTAAAAAGCTATAACTGCATATATAGGCCTAAAACAAAAATAATCTTTAGCCACAAATACCAATACAATTGGTACATAAAATTATAAATAAGCTAAAAAAAACCCCCAAACATACAAATAACTGCATACAGGGTAGGACTGGCCCACAGGGGTACCAGGGAAACCACCGGTAGGCCCCACTGCCTGAGGGCCCACTCCTTCCTCTAGGGATCAGGTTCCAGACTGTGCACTTATATTATTCATGGTAGATATGTTGCATTACACTGCACTAAACTATTGTGTATTTTAAGCCTCTGTGGAGGCTGGCCACACCCCATTTGTAGGCTGGCCACACCCCTATGTATGGGCCCCTATAACTGCATCCCCCCGGTGGGCCCTTCATGCCCCAGTCCGACACTGACTGCATACAGTTTATTTGCAGAGAGCCAAATTGTAACTATAATATTCTGCTAAATTTGCATTCAAAATTTAATTAAATAGACAGTAGAACATATTAAAACCCGGGGAGGGGAGCCATGTGCTCTGGCCCCCCTCCTCCAACCAGCGTCTCCCTCTCAATTCTACTATCCGTGGCTGGCGCCATCTTCCCAATGATATTCGAAATGAAGATGCCTGCCACCAGGCTTCAAGGCCTGAAGGGGAACCTACATGTACAGTTCACAGTGGGATCTGTGTGGTTCACAGTGGAATCCAGGTGTGACCGCTGCTCTGCCAACGGAGCTCTGCGGGGTGCACCTGCTGCTGCAGAGGTAATCAGCTCTGTCCCAGAAGCCCTGCTAACATCTGCAATAGGGAACTGGCAGCTCCTGCCTGGCACCACTAAACCTACACTGCAGCCAGAGCCGGCCCTAGGCATAGGTAAACTAGAAAACTGCCTAGGGCATTTGGTATGCCTAGGGGAACAAGCAGCTTCTGCTGATTAAAATGATATGCGCATGCCTATATTCTGTGTGTGACTGCGGTTGTATCTGCATACAAAATGCTACGTTACAGTGTATTCCTGGAAATCACTGTAACATAGCATTTCGTATGCAGATACAGAGACAGTCGTACGCATGCCGCATATCATTTTAATCAGCAGAAGCTGCTTGTACATCCTATTCACATAGTAATGCAAATAAGATTAATTTCCATCAGAAAAGGCGCCCAACATTAGCAGAGCTGCCAGCTGACTCCAAGCATCTCCTGCTGCAGGGCGTATTGAGGCAAGATGTACAGATGGAGCCTCCGTTATCTTGGCTGGCTGAGGCATTAGTCGTGATCAGGCATATGCAGTGTGCCTGGGTGCAAGGAGGCACACCTAGTCGTAGGGAGGCGCACAGAGTGTTTGGCGTTACCTTTAAGTGTAATACCTGCGATCACCCACCAGATGTCACTTTTTAAAATCACCATTGTGCATGCGTGTGGTCCCTATTAAAATACAATACCGAAATACATAGTAAGAACTTCTTTACTAGAGTGTCTCATTATGCTACAGTATGCTACAGTATAATTCCATACAGTATATTACAGTGTACAGACATAAATACAGTAGTACAGTATATACAGACGCAAACGAACGTGATAAAGCCACAGTATAGTCTATTGACATTAGGAATATGTGAGCATCCAAGTCCCACAGACAAATCAACAAATAAAAACAGTAGTGTATACAGACGCAAACAAACGTGTTTCAGGTACAGTACAGTGTGGTCTATTGATGTTAGAGATATATCACAAAAAACAAATGGTCCAATATTGAATGGCGCTACCAATGGTGAGCTGCAGAGATGTAAACTGATTAGGTCACTGCCCCAATCAGTAAATACACATGAACAAACAAAAGGTTTACGTCTCACTTTGTGCTCTCCAATGTCCTCAGATTCTTCACATGTATGCTTACATAAATATTGCAGGCACTTGCACATAAAGGTTTCTTTCGTGATTCCTTATTAGATAGAAATTATCATAGATTCATCAAAGGGTGTCTCAGGAAAAAATGGAAAAGAGACATGTATGTGGTTTCTAAAATATAGGAACCAATTTTTTTTTATAAAAATTAAAAGACTGTCCCTTACTCTATCAACATGTGTGGGAAGCTGGTGCCCGGGTGTTCCTGCACAATGTTGATGGGATATGGACAATAAAAGCACTCTGTACAATGTGTTTTGACATACTGCAACATCTTTGTCAAATAGAGTGCTATAATAAAACTGTATACAGCATATATAAGTAACAAACTTAATACAATGATTAAACATATACATCCAATACATACATAATGACACGCTTACTACTCTTCTAAAAACTGTCTATGTATGCCAGGTCCTGCAGTCTCCTGCTCTGCACATAGCATGTGGTTACACCCTCCTCGAATGCATGGTTTATATATAGAGTTAATTTATTAATTGACGTCCCCATTATGGATAAATTACAATTTTTTTTTATCAAAATAGAATCTGCCCACCAATTATTATCATGATCCAAGGTTATTTTATACATAGTATAAATAAACATACTGGATAGGAATGATTAATTTTAATAACACCGTTAATTAGGTGGCGTCTGAAGTCATTATAATGCACCCGTCAGCCCAGTGATTGTATGTTGCCATGGTTGCCCGTTTAGTTGTGCTGTGGGAGCAGGGCCGGCAACAGAAATCTTGGGGCCCTGTACAATTAAGTCTCTGGGGGCCCCTCCGGCCCAACCATTTTCTGCTGAAATTTAAGCCAAGAAAGATTTGGTAATATATATATGTAGCGATGAATCACCTAGTGTGTGTATATATATATATATATATATATATATATATATATATATATATATATACACACACGCACGCACGCACATCTATCTATCTATCTATCTATCTATCTATCTACATACACACACATTAGAATAAAATTAAATATACACACTTAAATACCACACAAGTGTACCCCTCCCAGGGGTGAGAAATGCAGTGCTGCTGATACTGCAGCCAGATTCTTCTGCTTGCAGCCAGATTGCGCTGCAAGCACGGTCTCTCCTCCTGCTCTTCGCTAGCCGCTGGAGGCAGGGAGTAGGTCAGAAGAGTCGGCACGGGCACAGTCAGCTTCTCGTGTAATGATGCCAGGATAGCGCCATCATTCATTCCCATGGCGCATGCACCGCATGTATGTGTTAACTGGGGTTGCCGCGGGTTGATGGGGAGGAGGTCGCGGTGGCGGGTTGCCGTAGTGGGGGATTACTTTAGCCAATTGGCTTCATTGTTTGTGTAGCAGTGACCGGCCACAGTGGCAAACGCAGGATTTTGAAAGGGGGGTTTCCAAATAATTGGTAACAGACCAATGAAAAAAGTCGAACCAGAATAAGCTTGCAACATAGGGGGGTATCCAATTATATCCGATTAGCTTTCGGCTTGTAAAAAAGGGACTGATATAGCGATTAATGGCGATGGTCATTGTAGTGGTATCCAATTAGGGTCCATTTTCATTGTCCGATAACGGACCTGCGATTGCACAAAAACACATGGGATCAGAGATAAGTCCCCAATCCCATGTGTTATTGCAGCTCTGGCAGCTGCTTATCGCGGACTATGCAAAAGCATAATCCATGATAAATGCCAGTATTGGGGGTAAAAAGATAGATCCCGGCGATACAATTTATAGTTTTCAGTATATAATATGGGTGGTCTTCTGTATGCCGAATGTCGGGATCCCGGCGCACAGTATACCGGCGCCGGAATCCCAACACCCGGCATACCGACAACTATTCTCCCTCGTGGGGGTCCACGACCCCCCTGGAGGGAGAATAAAATAGGGGCTCCTTTGCGCTCGCCACGCTGTCGGTATGCCGGCGGTCGGGCTCCCGGCGCAGGTATGCTGGGCGCCGGGAGCCCGAGCGCTGGCATACCGTACGACACCCTATAATATACTGTAAGTGCAGGTGCCTTCCTTAATAAGGAAACTCCAGGGTGGCGTCTCCAGAATATACAATTGAATAGCAGGCGGCACTCATTGCAGGAATAATCAGACAAGAGACGAAGGGTTCACCTACATATCAATGTTATTCAATTCAACATTAGGTGGTCTGGCTCCCTCCATGACGCCAATGTTGGCGACCCCATGTGACGACATTCTTCTGCGCCGCCAGGATCTGCAATCAGATAGCGCCATGGATAGTTCGGATAGATAAGTCCTTTACAATTTGATGAAAATATTGAATTGAATAACATTGAAACTTCAGTGAATGCCTAATTTCTTGCCTGATTTTTCCTGCAATGAGTCTAGGATGTGACTGGGGCCCTGAGTTTACACACAACAACAAACTTAGAAAGACCCCCCCCCCTCCATAAACAGAAAGCACAGCCACTATCATCCCTCCCAAAGCACCCCCCCCTCCTCTATAGACACTCAGAGTAGGCACCGTGATCAGCCACCCACCCCCACCCCTTTATAGACAGTGCAGGCACCATTCATGTTCAAACACCCCCATTCCCCCCCCCCCACCCCACCCCATGGACAGCCAGCGCAATTATTCCTCAGCCCATCCAACCCGAATCCTAGCCCCCTCCTACCTGTCGGGTCCCCGCACTCGCATGCAGATCAAAGACCGGCACCCACATCACTTGGTCCTCGCTGCTGAGTGCCCTGGCGGGGAGTGAAGACTCACAAGAGACAAGACAGGCAGCGGAGCGGCGCGACGTTACCATGCACCTCTCTCCTCTCCAGCCGCAGATCAGCCTGAGAGGAGCTGCTCCCCCTGCTTGTCAGCAGCCAGCATCTCAGTGCATATGTCACGGAGGCAGCTGCTGCAGCAGGCACAGAGAGTCACAGGGCGTGCGGTGCGGCTGATCTCCGATGTAGGTATTGTGTTTAAAAAAAAAGAAATTTCGGACAGCACTTGATTGGCGGCCAGGGGGGTTTCTAGGTACTCGGAAACCCCCCCTGCGTGCGCGTATGGGCCAGCATGCAAATCAAAGGTGCCGCTGCTCCGTTTTGTATGTCTCTGAGCCTCGGGGCCCCTCCGAACCTTGGGGCCCGGGATGGCTGTCCCCTTTGACCCCCCCTGTCGCCGGTCCTGTGTGGGAGAGGCGTCATTGAAACCAGCATCCCCCGTGTACACCCGTATTGGATTAGGTATTTCCTGCCGTCTGACCTCAAGGCAACGTCCCAACCCACGTGGTCCACGTCCGTTGCCACGACAACTCGACGGCAGGCACCGACCGATACCGTACTCTGAAGTCCTGTATGTTGATGTACATCCTGACGTTATGTAACTTAACCACGTGACCGGACCTTATCAGACGTCTCCCATCTATTCTTTATAATATAGGAGCGTCTCATATGTCCCCTTGTAAACTTATTGGGTCTTCATAGAAACTGAACCATATTATGAATAATATTACATTCGTGTACATTCTTATATCAGATGAAATATAATAAATATAAAAAATAAATTCATATCATATTTGGAAACTCCAGGAACTGGCATATACAATACTAATAAACGATCACATACTTACAAATATGAATACATTTCAAAAGGTATATATCTACTATCCACGACTGTGGTAATGTTAAAGCAGTAAAAGGCTTTTAAAAATGACCCAGATTAAATTATACTGTAAAAGAACTCTCATAAAAACCACTTTAATTCAAAGTCGTGGTTTAACCCTTTGGGACTCAAAGTATTCAGATCATGAATGAGTCGCATCTCTGTCCGTGCTAGTCTTGCATCCCTATCATTGGTCCTCCAATTATTGGGAACCCATGCTATACCGAAAAAGTTTTTAATCCCCTGTGTTGACATATGATGGACTTCCCTAAAGTGCAACGACAAGGGGTGATTTTCGTTGCCTTTAAGGATATTACAGATATGTTCCGATCCTCGGATTTTTATGGACCTTTTTGTTTTGCCCACATATGCTAAATTGTACGTGCAAATCAAAATATAGGTAACGTAGCTGGTCTGACACGTTATGAAATCTTTAATCTTAAAGTTGATTTTGTTTATCTCAATTTCTGTTATTTTGGATCCTGTTTGCTTGCATGATTTACATAACCTAGTCACCACACCTATAGAACCCTTTATTTCGAGGTAATCTTTTACCATCCATAGATAATGCACTTGAAATTATTTTGTTCTTTATAGTAGGTGCCCTTCTATAGATAAAATTGGGTTTTGGGGGTAATAGTTTGGATAATACTTCATCCTTCAAAAGTAAACCCCAATTTTTTTGTGTAATCTTCTCAGTTTTCTTATAGTTTTTTTTATTAAATTGGGTATTGCAGAACAGGGAAAAGTTCAGATCAGAACCACCTCGTTTAGTTTTAGAGAGTAGTTCCAATCTGGATTGTACACTTGCTGTTTCAATAGTGTTTTGCAGTATCCTTGAATTGTAACCTTTCACCATAAAATCCAACTTTAGGGACTCTGCCTGTCTCCTAAAGGTCAAATCATTTGAGCAATTCCTCCGAAGTCTCAACATTTGACCCTTAGGCACATTATGAAACCAAGATGGTAGATGGCAGCTATCTTGCTCAATAAACGTGTTACAATCTGTGGATTTCTTATAATTACTCATAGTCAAAGACCCTTCTATAATTTCTATATTTAAATTTAAGTAATGGACTGATTCCTTACTGACATTAAATGTTAGAACAATATTAAGATTATTGGAATTTAAGTGATTGCAAAATGTATCTAACTCCTACCTGTCTCCTTTCCAAATAAACAAAACGTCATTGATGTACCACCACCATCACACCAGGTTTGCGCCCCAGCCATGCCCACCCCAAACTTGTTGTTCTTCCAATCTGGACATAAGTATGTTGGCATAGCTGGACGCAAACCTGGTGCCCATGGCGGTACCCACAATCTGCTTGTAGTAGACCACATCAAAATTAAAACAATTATTATTCAAAATAAATTCTATCCCCTCGATAATAAATTTTCTCATATCGGGATCCAAATTTGTACGACCTAACGTGATTTCCATTGCATTAATTCCATCAGTATGAGAAATGATGGAATATAAAGATGTCATATCCGCTGTGCAAAGAAATAAAATCATCATCCCATTCTAGTGTGGCCAACTGATTTAATATATCTTTGGTATCTTTCAGATGGGATCTTTCTAATGTAACCAAGGGTTGTAACTTAGAATCTATATAGGCCGAAAGATTGATTGTAATCGAATTGGTTCCAGCCACTATGTGTCTACCGGGTGGATTAAGTTCGTTCTTATGAACTTTCGGTAATAGATACAGTAC
The DNA here is from genome assembly GCF_028390025.1 of Pseudophryne corroboree. Classification (NCBI taxonomy): domain Eukaryota; kingdom Metazoa; phylum Chordata; class Amphibia; order Anura; family Myobatrachidae; genus Pseudophryne; species Pseudophryne corroboree. The sequence goes on from NC_086447.1 coordinate 670,228,806, forward strand.
TGGAATGGTATATTCCTCATTAACCAAATATGTTGTGGTCTCTGAACTAATAGTTCCCATATTCTCGAAAGTTTGAATTAATGCAGAATAAGCTGCAAAAATATTTGACGATGGGTCACATCTTAATCTAAGATAAATTACCCCATCTTCCAACTGTCTGAGACCTTCACTAATATAGTTCTCCCTATCCATGATAACTATACCCCCCTTTATCGGCCTGTTTGATAATAATTTCTTTATTTTCCTGTAGTTGTTTAAGTGGTTGCCATTCCTTTTTATTTAAATTATTAATTTGATGTTTATATGTCAATTAATTTTTTAATTCATTAAAATCACTATGAACACTCTTTTGAAAAGATTCAACAAAACAGCCTTTACTAAAGGTGGGGTTAAATGTAGATTTCTTCCTAAAATTATTGACATCTTGAATAGATTCAGTGTCCCCTTTGTTACTAAAAAATGTCTTTAGTGCTAATTTCTGTACAAATTTTTGTAGGTCAATGTACAGATTGAAATGATTGATGTCATTTGTGGGGCAGAATCCTTAAGAAAGGATTAAAATTCTGCCCCACAAATGACATCAATCATTTCATGGATTTTATGGCGAAAGGTTACGATTCAAGGATACTACAAAACACTATTGAAACAGCAAGTGTACAATCCAGATCAGAGCGACTCTCTAAAACTAAACAAGGTGGTTCTGATCGGAACTTTTCCCTGTCCTTCAATACCCAATTTAATATAAACTATAAGTAAATTGAGAAGATTATACGAAAAAATTGGGGTTTACTTTTGAAGTATGACGTATTATCCAAACTATTACCCCCAAAACCCAATTTTATCTATAGAAGTGCACCTACTATAGTGCACTCAAGTGCATTATTTATGGATGGGAAAAGATTATTACCTCGAAATAAAGGGTTCGATAGGTGTGGTGACTGTAGGTTATGTAATTCGTGCAAGCAAACAGGATCCAACAGAAATTGAGATAAACAAAATCAACTTTAAGATTAAAGATTTCATAACGTGTCAGACCAGCTACGTTACCTATATTTTGATTTGCACGTACAATTTAGCATATGTGGGCAAAACAAAAAGGTCCATAAAAATCCGAGGATCGGAACATATCTGTAATATCCTTAAAGGCAACGAAAATCACCCCTTGTCGTTGCACTTTAGGGAAGTCCATCATATGTCAACACAGGGGATTAAAAACTTTTTCGGTATAGCATGAGTTCCTAATAATTGGAGGACCAATGACAGGGAGCAAGACTAGTGTGGACAGAGATGCGACTCATTCATGATCTGAATACTTTGAGTCCCAAAGGGTTAAACCACGACTTTGAATTAATGTGGTTTTTATGAGAGTTCTTTTACAGTATAATTTAATCCGGGTCATTTTTAATAGCCTTTTACTGCTTTAACATTACCACAGTCGTGTATAGTAGATATATTGTTTTGAAATTTATTCACATTTGTAAATATGTGATTGTTTATTAGTATTACATATGCCAGTTCCTGGAGTTTCAAAATATGATATGAATTTATTTTTTATATTTTTTATATTTATTATATTTCATCTGATATAAGAATGTACACGAATGTAATACTATTCATAATATGGTTCCGTTTCTATGACGACCAAATAAGTTTACAAGGGGACGTATGAGACGCTCCTATGCTATAAAGAATTGATGGGAGACGTCTGAGAAGGTCCGGTCACGTGGTTAAGTTACGTAACGTCAGGATGTACATCAACATACAGGGTTTCTGGTACGGTATCGCGTGGTGCTTGCCATCGGGTTGTCATGGCAACGGACGTGGACCACGTGGGTGGTCACGTTGCCGTGATGTCAGACGGCAGGGAATACCTAATCCAATACGGTTGTACACGGGGGATGCTGGTTTCAATTACGCCTCTCCCGCAGCACAACAAAATGGGCAACCATGGCAACATACAATCACTGGGCTGACGGGTGCATTATAATGACGTCAGTCGCCACCTAATTAACGGTGTTATTAAAATGAATCATTCCTATCCAGTATGTTTATTTATACTATGTATAAAATAACCTTGGATCATGATAATAATCGGTTGGCAGTTTCTATTTTGATGAAAATATCGTCATTTATCCATAATGGGGACGTCAATTAATCAATGAACTCCCTATATAAAACATGCATTCGAGGAGGGTGTAACCACATGCTACGTGCAGAGCAGGAGACTGCAGGACCTGGCATACATAGACAGTTTTTAGAAGAGTAGTAAGCGTGTCATTATGTATGTATTGGATGTATATGTTTAATCATTGTATTAAGTTTGTTACTTATATATGCTGTATACAGTTTTATCATAGCACTCTACTTGACAAAGATGTTGCAGTACGTCAAAACGCGTTGTACAGAGTGCTTTTATTGTCCATATCCCATCAACATTGTGCAGGAACACCCGGGCACCATCTTCCCACACATGTTAATAGAGTAAGGGACAGTTTTTTAATTTTTATTAAATAAAATTGGTTCCTATATTTTAGAAACCACATACATGTCTCTTTTCCATTTTTTCCTGAGACACCCTATAATGAATCTATGATGATTTCTATCTAATAAGGAATCACGAAAGTAACCTTTATGTGCAAGTGCCTGCAATATTTATGTAAGCATACGTGTGAGCATCCATTTCTATTGTTAAGACACCTGAGGTGTGGAAGATTTGCTGAGGGATCCTTCTGATGCATGTTGGCGAAAGGCTCTATCAACTTCCTGTTTTCAACACATTGGGGATCATCTAATTGGACTCATTGTTATAGATATACACATTGTTGTCTTTATTTATTTTTTACATATCACAATCTACTGAGGAGTACATCTGTATGTTATGAAGAATCTGAGGACATTGGAGAGCGCAAAGTGAGATGTTAGAGATATGTTAGCATCCAAAACCTGCAGCCATTACAGCATAATCAAAACCAATGGGCTTATGCATCTGTCATTCGGCAATGTGTCCAAGTGGTGAAGTGTGCCGCTTCCCATGCTTTGAGTACCGGGTTCGATTCTCAAAGTGCGAATGCATGTTAATGTTTTCCTGACACTTTATTAATTTTTTTTATTTTTGTACCTATTGTACTGTACTATACTTTCCCATTCAATAGAAGTGTGCACACAAGTTTTACATAAAGCAGGGCAAAGCTGCAGGAGTGTATCTACTGTAAAATACACAGCTGCTACGAGAATAAGGTTCTATGCACCGTACGATATGCATACAATTCTGTAGCAGGCTAGACTCGATTGAAATGGCTACCACCCGTGACCCCTTGCCTTGTGGAAACCCTCAGCTATTGAGCCAGCAACTGCATAGGTTTTGCAAGTTGAAGGAGCGTCACAATACCCTAGCTAAAATACACAGGGGCGATAGGGATATGCTAGCTCTATGCACATTACAATACACCAGACTCGATCGCATAGCAGGTTGACAAAATGACCCCCCCGCCTCGTGGCAGCGCTCAGCTATGTAGCGAGCGACGGCATAGATTTTGCAGGCTACAGGGCAATGCTGAAGGAGCGTCTGAATGCCCTAGCTAAAATACACACCTGACTTGATAGCAAAGCAAGTTGACAAAATGGCTGCCGCCCGCTATCCCTTGCCCCGTGGAAGCCATCAGCTACAGAGCGAGCGATGGCACAGGTTTTGCAGGCTACAGGGCAATGCTGAATTGGGTAGTCAGATGCTCATTCAGCATTGCCCTGTAGTCTGCAAAACCTATGCCATCGCTCGCTCCATAGCTGAGCACTGCCACGAAGCAGGAGGTCAAGGGCGGCGGCCATTTTGTCAGTTTGCTATGCGTCGGTCGAGTCCTGTGTATCGTAAAGTGCATAGAGCTCGCTTATCACTATCGCCCCTGCGTATTTTAGCTAGGGTATTCAGACGCTTTTTCAGAATTGCCCAGTAGCCTGCAAAACCTATGCCATCACTCGTTCCATAGCTGAGCGATGCCACAAGGTGGGGGGTCACGGGTGGCAGCCATTTTGTCAGTTTGCTATGCATCGGTCGAGTCCGGTGTATCGTAATGTGCTTAGAGCTCGCCTAGCCCTATCGCCCCTGTGTATTTTAGCTAGGGTATTGTGACGCTCCTTTAGCATTGCCTGTAACCTGCAAAACCTATAACTGTGCCTCCCAAAATGACCCTCTCAAAAAGGGACAGCATGCTCTGTTCCTGGACTTCTATATGAAACACCTTTCTTATCAAATATCTACAGTACTGTTGTTCAACACAGGTGATGGCAATCATACTGTACATTAAAATTGAAGTCCAGTAACAGAGCATTCTGTATCTCCTGGAGAAGGTCATGTTGGGAGGCACAGTACTGTACAGTATGCTGTAGTACAGGGAGAAAAGTATAATACTGTATTTGTACTTTACTGTTATGCACTTTATTTGAAAATGTACAGTTGTTTGTTATTTTAACCGTACTGTGCTTTACATGTTTCCTTACTGTTTGTTTTTTTTTGACAAAAGAAGAGTGACAATGCAGACTACATGATTCTATGGGAGTGCCAAAACCCATCCATAAATGGCACACAGGCTGACTAAATCAGCCCCACAAATGCTGAAGAAAACTGCCAAGAAGGTTCAAAAAGAAAATGTGGTGAAACCACGAAAAAATGCCAAGGCAAAGAATAATGTTTTGAGGCAGATATGTGGTTTGCCAAATTATTTAATTGTTCCATCTCTTGCAGATCACGATGTTCAGCCAATGAACATGGAAACACCGGTGCTAGAGGACGTGACAAACATGCTACATCAGGAAGTTTCCTTTTTGGACCATGTTGGCACCCCTGGACAAGAAGACATGGCACATTCGCCATGAAGAAGGTTGGATTTCACAGATGTGAACACTGATGTGAAGTACTGCCAGTGTACCTGTGCTGGTTTAGTTAAGGAGCTAATCATCAAGGTGACCAATCTGGAGGCAGAACTTGGTGGACAGGTAAGTCACCTTGGGGGACAGGTCAGTCAGCTGCAGACTGAAATTGCTGCTCTTAAAGAAGGCATAAAGGAACAGATGGTAGAATCCATGAAGAAAGCCATTCAACAAACAAGGGAAGAATGGCAAGATGAGTTGGCCGGACAATGATAACAACGAACCACCAAGTGGTTCAAGTCGGTGGAAATGGATGCGGAGGCCTGGATGAACGTGGAGGCCTGGATGGATGCGGAGGCTTGGATGACTGGATGGACATGGGTGGACATGAAGACCTGGATCACCATCAAGATAATTTGAGTGTCCATACAAAACTACTTCCAGTGCTGAATTTGACAGTTGAAGATCCAGCATCGGTCAGCAATTCAAGTGTGCTGCTGCCAGGAACACCAATGATGACAGCTTACCTGTTCACAGGCCACTTCACGATACATTCGATGGCACTCTGACTGATATTCCCCTGGCTGTCATCTCCACTGCCCTGGACGACAATCTGTACAGAGCTCTACAAGGACATATTCACAAATATGCACATTCGCTTTTCCAGTACCATGTGAGATACAACAAGTACTTGACATGGACCCATCACGTGAACTTTGATGGTGCCAAGGGGAAAATTCCGCTTTCCAAAAATCTGGTAAATGACATCATGGCAAGGTGTAAACGGCGCATGAGGATTGGTGAACCAGAAAAGAAGAAGATACGGGATACCATAAATGCTGTGCTGAGAATGCCAAGGAGAATGCCTTGGAAGATCCAGGTTGAAGAAACAAGATCATTACCCACCGATCTTCCTAGCTTCAGCACATCATCTTGACACAGCTGGAGTTAAAACTAGAGATGTGCACCGGAAATTTTTCGGGTTTTGGTTTTGGGTTCGGTTCCGTGGCCGTGTTTTGGGTTCGAACGCGTTTTGGCAAAACCTCACCGAATTTTTTTTGTCGGATTCGGGTGTGTTTTGGATTCGGGTGTTTTTTTCAAAAAACCCTAAAAAACAGCTTAAATCATAGAATTTGGGGGTCATTTTGATCCCAAAGTATTATTAACCTCAATAACCATAATTTCCACTCATTTTCAGTCTATTCTGAACACCTCACACCTCACAATATTATTTATAGTCCTAAAATTTGCACCAAGGTCGCTGGATGACTAAGCTCAGCGACCCAAGTGGCCGACACAAACACCTGGCCCATCTAGGAGTGGCACTGCAGTGTCACGCAGGATGGCCCTTCCAAAAAACACTCCCCAAACAGCACATGACACAAAGAAAAAAAGAGGCGCAATGAGGTAGCTGTGTGACTAAGCTCAGCGACCCTAGTGGCCGACACAAACACCTGGCCCATCTAGGAGTGGCACTGCAGTGTCACGCAGGATGGCCCTTCCAAAAAACACTCCCCAAACAGCACATGACGCAAAGAAAAAAAGAGGCGCAATGAGGCAGCTGTGTGACTAAGATAAGCGACCCTAGTGGCCGACACAAACACCTGGCCCATCTAGGAGTGGCACTGCAGTGTCACGCAAGATGGCCCTTCCAAAAAACACTCCCCAAACAGCACATGACGCAAAGAAAAAAAGAGGCGCAATGAGGTAGCTGTGTGAGTAAGCTAAGCGACCCTAGTGGCCGACACAAACACCTGGCCCATCTAGGAGTTGTTATGCACACCAGTGCCTGCAGGAAAGTACTGGTGTCAGAACTGTTATGCACTCCAGTGTCTGCAGGAATGTACTGGTGTTTGAACTGTTATGCAAAACAAATGGACTCACAGACAAACTGGGGAATATGACATAACGTACACAGAAGGTGATAGGGTAACAAAATACACACAAAGTGAACAGAGAAGCCCAGAGGCTAAGGAACTGGGTATCTCCCTTGTATTAGAACTGCTCAGATGTAAAAAGCAAGATGTTGTGTTTAAATACGTAGAGAACCTGAAATGCTGTTGCTAAGGGCAACAGCAAAACCCTAAAGGGTTACCAACGGGTGTGGCAGTAAACTCCTTGGTCAGAGATGGAATGATAGACACAAGGAGAGTCTCCACAATCCTATTTCTCACTTGCAGTGCACAGGTTTTAGCTTACTGCCACTAAACTGACCCCTGACACCTAGCACAGTGAGACAGGATTAGACAGGCAAGTCTTAGAATACAGCCGCAAACTTGCTAGGTTCACAGAGTAGTAACAGAACCCCAGCAAGCTAAACGACTAACTCCAGTCTTACTGCTAGGTCTGGATTGGCAGAGTGTAATACCAAATCCCCAGGCCTATTTGCAGTAAGCAACAAACAACTACAAAGCTACACAGTACTGGCTAACTTTCATGAACTGACTAACCAACAAAGATTCAGCAGCATCTGCTTACCCTGAAAAGAGGCCTTATAAAGCAGGTGCTGTCCACGCCCCACTCAGACCTCACAGACTGTGAGCACAAAAACCAGCACCGGATCCCCTGCCGTGCACAGGGCCTATAACCACTGCACAGCAAAAGACCCGAACCGGAGTATCAGCAGCGCTCAGGTTACTCCACTAGCACTTGTCTCCCGGTTGCCATGACGACGTGGCAGCACAGGGCAGGAGACCCTAACAGTACCCCCCCTCTGACGAGGGGTCAAAGAACCCCTACCACCGGGTTTATCGGGGAACTGCGAGAAGAAAGAGCGTATCAGTCTGGGGGCATGAAGATCACAACTGCGCACCCACGACCGCTCCTCCGGGCCATACCCCTTCCAGTGCACCAAAAATGACAGCCGACCCCGAACCACCTTGGAGTCAAGAATCCTTTCAACAACAAACTCCCTCTGGCCACGTATCAGAAGAGGGGAAGGTCTTCCACTGGAAGAAGGATTACTAATCGCCCGTTTTAAAAGGGAACAATGAAATGTTTTATTGATACCCAAAGAACGGGGCAGATCTAACTGAAATGCCACCGGATTGATAACCCTGGTGATCTTATAAGGGCCGATGAACCGGGGCCCTAACTTATGAGATGGCTGTCTCAACTTCAAATTCTTGGTAGACAACCAGACGAAGTCTCCTAATTTGAAGCTGCAGGGTCTTTTCCGCTTATCAAAAACCCTTTTGGTCACTAATGACACAGACACAAGGGCTTTCTTCACTTTCCGCCAAATACCTCTAAGGACCGAAACCACAGAGGAACCACCAGGCGTGGAGTCCAGGGGGTCCAAAGAATTGGCCTTAGGATGATGCCCATACACACAAAGGAAGGGAGAGATCCCTGTAGCAGAGTGAGCCGCGTTGTTATAGGCAAACTCCGCCATGGACAGATGAGCAACCCAGTCAGTCTGACACTTGGAGACATAACACCTGAGGAACTGCTCCAAGGACTGGTTCACCCTTTCAGTCTGCCCATTAGACTGCGGATGGTAGCCTGACGACAAGCTGACAGAAATCTGGAGATCGGAACAAAATGCCCTCCAGAATTTGGCCACAAACTGGGATCCGCGGTCAGAGACCACATCAAGTGGCAACCCGTGGAGACGCACAACATGCAGCATAAATAATTCAGACAGGCGTCTGGCTGATGGCAGCCCAACCAGTGGAACGAAGTGCGCCATCTTCGAAAACCTGTCAACGACAACCCAGATGGCTGTCATCCCCGAGGATTTGGGCAAGTCCACCACAAAATCCATTGAAATGTGGGTCCATGGCTTAGATGGGATAGAGAGTGGATGTAATGGGCCAACAGGAACCCCTCTAGGAGTCTTATTTCGGGCACAGATGTCACATGCCCGAACCCACTGATCCACATCCTTAGCCACCGAGGGCCACCACACCGCCCTAGATAGCAACTCCCGAGTTCTGGCAATACCCGGGTGACCTGCCGACTTCTTGGCATGGAATTCCAGGAACACTCGCTGTCTTAACCTAGGAGGCACAAACAAAAGACCTACCGGAAGGTCTGGAGGAGCCTGCTCCTGTGCTCTAAGGACTAATGATAAGAGGTCCTGGGTAATGCCCACTTTAATACATGATGGGGAAACAATGGGCAACGGCTCCTCTGTGGTCTCCTGGATTTGAGCAAAACTCCTCGAGAGCGCATCAGCCTTGATGTTTTTTGACCCAGGGCGATATGTTATCAAAAAATTAAAGCGAGCAAAAAACAAAGCCCATCGTGCCTGCCTGGCATTGAGACGCTTCGCTGACTCTAAATATGCCAGATTCTTATGGTCAGTGAGAATTGAGACCACAAACTTAGCCCCCTCAAGCCAGTGTCTCCACTCCTCCAGTGCATCCTTAATAGCCAACAATTCCCGGTTACCCACGTCATAATTCATCTCGGCAGGCGAAAATTTACGGGAAAAGTAAGCACAGGGATGAAGGCGATTATCAGACACTCCCATCTGAGAAAGCACTGCCCCAATACCCATCTCAGAGGCATCCACCTCCACCACAAAAGGACGCTCTGGATCTGGGTGTCGCAGCACCTTGGCCGAAACAAATGCCCTTTTGAGACGGGCAAAAGCCGCTTTAGCCTCACAAGACCAGTGAGCAACATCCGCCCCTTTCTTAGTGAGTGCCACCAAGGGCGCCACTATAGACGAAAATCCAGCGATAAATCGTCTATAAAAATTCGCAAAGCCCAGGAAACGCTGAAGCGCCTTCAAACTAGTGGGCTGCACCCAATCCAGGACTGCCTGTACCTTGGAACCCTCCATTTGGAAACCTTCTGGGGAGATAATATATCCTAGAAATGCGATTTGCTGAACTTCAAATTCGCACTTCTCCAGCTTCGCCCCAAGCCGGTGGTCTCTGAGTTTCTGGAGGACTAAGCGTACATGCTTCCGATGTTCCTCCAGGGAATGGGAGAAGATTAGGATGCCATCTAAGTATACAACTAAGAATCTATCCAAATATTCCCTGAGCACATCATTCATGAAATCCTGGAAGACTGCCGGGGCATTACAGAGCCCAAAAGGCATCACCAAATATTCATAATGCCCTGAGTGGGTATTAAAGGCAGTCTTACATTCATCCCCCTCTCTTATTCGGATTAGATTGTACGCACCGCGTAGGTCAATCTTAGAAAAAATGGTGGCAGTACGAAGCTGGTCAAACAAGACCGAAATGAGAGGCAGTGGGTATGAGTTTTTAATCGTGATACGGTTCAATTCCCTGAAGTCGATGCAGGGTCGCAACGAACCGTCCTTTTTACCCACGAAGAAGAACCCCGACCCAACTGGAGACTGTGAAGGTCTGATAAATCCCTTAGCCAAGTTCTCCAACATGTACTCTGCCATAGCCTGAGTCTCAGGACGTGACAGGGAGTACAACCTGCTCTTGGGAAGCTTAGCATTTGGCAACAAATCAATGGCACAGTCATAGGGGCGATGGGGAGGTAGTACCTCTGCAACTTTTTTGGAGAACACGTCCGCAAAATCTGCATAACACCCTGGCAATCCTGGCAAACTTAGCTGCGAGAGCCTGACTGGAAGGCTCAAGCAACTCCTGAAACAATCAGTACCCCAACTAAGAATCTCCCCAGAGACTCAGTCAAATTGAGGATTGTGGGCCCTTAACCAGGGTAACCCCAACACCAATAGGGCAAAAGTACAGACAGTCACATAAAAGGACAATTTTTCAGAGTGTGTGGCTCCAATAAACAAAGAAATCTGGCTAGTGCAAGAGGTAATTTTACCTTGGGATAATGGTTCCCCGTTTAACCCACAAATCTCAATTTCCGATGCCAAGGGTACTAAGGGAACAGAGTGTTTCAGGGCGAATTGGCGGTCCATAAAAACCCCGTCGGCCCCACTGTCCACAAAGGCCTCAGTCTTGACAGTTTGACCGAGGATCTTCAAGGTCACCGGAATGATAAAAGTCTTCTTGGGAAATTCTGACTTCTGGCCTGACAGGATATTTCCCATCACCCTCAGGCCCTGAAGTTTTCCGGCTTTTCTGGGCATGATACTACCACATGACCTTTATTCCCACAGTACAAACACAACCCCTGCTGTCTCCTCCGCGTCTTCTCACGCGAGGAGAGGCGGGTAGCCCCAAACTGCATAGGCTCCTCAGAAAATTCCTCAGAGTCTGAGGTTCCCTTGGGAAGGAAGGAAATCTCAGTCTCCCTTTCAAGCCTACGCTCTCTCAGCCGTCTATCCACCCGGATGGATAACTGCATGAGCTGATCCAAGCTATCAGGCAAGGGATATTGTACCAGTTGGTCCTTTATCTGATTAGAAAGACCTCTTCGGTACTGGTGTCTCAGGGCTGGGTCATTCCACTGGGTATCATGGGCCAACCTCCGAAACTCCGTACAGTAAACCTCAACTGGCCTTCGCCCTTGCTTAAGGATCGAAATCTGAGCCTCGGCTGAGGCCGTCTTGTCAGGGTCATCATACAACATGCCCAGTGCCGTAAAAAAAGCATCAACACTTTTAAGCGACGGACAGTCAGGCTGCAACCCATATGCCCAGACCTGTGGGTCTCCTTGTAGCAAGGAAATCACTATGCCCACCCGCTGAATCTCCGACCCAGAAGACTGAGGCCTAAGCCGGAAGTATAGCTTGCAGCTCTCCTTGAAACAAAAGAACTGCGAGCGATCTCCAGAAAAACGATCCGGGAGATTTACTTTCGGCTCCTTAACCCCTGCAGGTGCTGCTGCTGCGGGAGATCCGCCAGCAGCCTGGGAGGTGTGCATTTTAATGGACAAATCATTAAATTGTCGAGTCAGGACCTGCACCTGATCGACCACCTGTTGCAACGTATTTTGAGGGGTATGCTCCATATTCCCACAAAATTTCAACAGGAGTATTAGGCTGCTGAATATGTTATGCACACCAGTGCCTGCAGGAAAGTACTGGTGTCAGAACTGTTATGCACTCCAGTGTCTGCAGGAATGTACTGGTGTTTGAACTGTTATGCAAAACAAATGGACTCACAGACAAACTGGGGAATATGACATAACGTACACAGAAGGTGATAGGGTAACAAAATACACACAAAGTGAACAGAGAAGCCCAGAGGCTAAGGAACTGGGTATCTCCCTTGTATTAGAACTGCTCAGATGTAAAAAGCAAGATGTTGTGTTTAAATACGTAGAGAACCTGAAATGCTGTTGCTAAGGGCAACAGCAAAACCCTAAAGGGTTACCAACGGGTGTGGCAGTAAACTCCTTGGTCAGAGATGGAATGATAGACACAAGGAGAGTCTCCACAATCCTATTTCTCACTTGCAGTGCACAGGTTTTAGCTTACTGCCACTAAACTGACCCCTGACACCTAGCACAGTGAGACAGGATTAGACAGGCAAGTCTTAGAATACAGCCGCAAACTTGCTAGGTTCACAGAGTAGTAACAGAACCCCAGCAAGCTAAACGACTAACTCCAGTCTTACTGCTAGGTCTGGATTGGCAGAGTGTAATACCAAATCCCCAGGCCTATTTGCAGTAAGCAACAAACAACTACAAAGCTACACAGTACTGGCTAACTTTCATGAACTGACTAACCAACAAAGATTCAGCAGCATCTGCTTACCCTGAAAAGAGGCCTTATAAAGCAGGTGCTGTCCACGCCCCACTCAGACCTCACAGACTGTGAGCACAAAAACCAGCACCGGATCCCCTGCCGTGCACAGGGCCTATAACCACTGCACAGCAAAAGACCCGAACCGGAGTATCAGCAGCGCTCAGGTTACTCCACTAGCACTTGTCTCCCGGTTGCCATGACGACGTGGCAGCACAGGGCAGGAGACCCTAACAGGAGTGGCACTGCAGTGTCAGGCCGGATGGCCCTTCCAAAAAATACTCCCCAAACAGCACATGACGCAAAGAAGAAAAAAATGAGGCGCAATGAGGTAGCTGTGTGACTAAGATAAGTGACCATAGTGGCCGACACAAACACCTGGCCCATCTAGGCGTGGCACTGCAGTATCACGCAGGATGGCCCTTCCAAAAAACACTCCCCAAACAGCACATGACGCAAAGAAAAATGAAAGAAAAAAGAGGTGCAAGATGGAATTGTCCTTGGGCCCTCCCACCCACCCTTATGTTGTATAAACAGGACATGCACACTTTAACCAACCCATCATTTCAGTGACAGGGTCTGCCACACGACTGTGACTGAAATGACGGGTTGGTTTGGACCCCCACCAAAAAAGAAGCAATTAATCTCTCCTTGCACAAACTGGCTCTACAGAGGCAAGATGTCCACCTCATCATCATCCTGCGATTCATCACCGTGTACATCCCCCTCCTCACAGATTATCAATTCGTCCCCACTGGAATCCACCATCACAGCTCCCTGTGTACTTTGTGGAGGCAATTGCTGCTGGTGAATGTCTCCATGGAGCAATTGATTATAATTCATTTTAATGAACATCATCTTCTCCACATTTTCTGGAAGTAACCTCATACGCCGATTGCTGACAAGGTGAGCGGCGGCACTAAACACTCTTTCGGAGTACACACTTGTGGGAGGGCAACTTAGGTAGAATAAAGCCAGTTTGTGCAAGGGCCTCCAAATTGCCTCTTTTTCCTGCCATTATACGTACGGACTGTCTGACGTGCCTACTTGGATGCGGTCACTCATATAATCCTCCACCATTCTTTCAATGGTGAGAGAATCATATGCAGTGACAGTAGACGACATGTCCGTAATCGTTGTCAGGTCCTTCAGTCCGGACCAGATGTCAGCATCAGCAGTCGCTCCAGACTGCCCTGCATCACCGCCAGTGGGTGGGATCGGAATTCTGAGCCTTTTCCTCGCACCCCCAGTTGCGGGAGAATGTGAAGGAGGAGATGTTGACAGGTCGCGTTCCGCTTGACTTGACAATTTTCTCACCAGCAGTTCTTTGAACCCCTGCAGACTTGTGTCTGCCGGAAAGAGAGATACAACGTAGGTTTTAAATCTAGGATCGAGCACGGTGGCCAAAATGTAGTGCTCTGATTTCAACAGATTGACCACCCGTGAATCCTTGTTAAGCGAATTAAGGGCTCCATCCACAAGTCCCACATGCCTAGCGGAATCGCTCAGTGTTAGCTCCTCCTTCAATGTCTCCAGCTTCTTCTGCAAAAGCCTGATGAGGGGAATGACCTGACTCAGGCTGGCAGTGTCTGAACTGACTTCACATGTGGCAAGTTCAAAAGGTTGCAGAACCTTGCACAACGTTGAAATCATTCTCCACTGCGCTTGAGACAGGTGCATTCCACCTCCTATATCGTGGTCAGTTGTATAGGCTTGAATGGCCTTTTGCTGCTCCTCCAACCTCTGAAGCATATAGAGGGTTGAATTCCACCTCGTTACCACTTCTTGCTTCAGATGATGGCAGGGCAGGTTCAGGCGTTTTTGGTGTTGCTCCAGTCTTCTGTACGTGGTGCCTGTACGCCGAAAGTGTCCCGCAATTCTTCTGGCCACCGACAGCATCTCTTGCACGCCCCTCTCGTTTTTTAAATAATTCTGCACCACCAAATTCAAGGTATGTGCAAAACATGGGACGTGCTGGAATTTGCCCATATTTAATGCACACACAATATTGCTGGCGTTGTCCGATGCCACAAATCCACAGGAGAGTCCAATTGGGGTAAGCCATTCTGCGATGATCTTCCTCAGTTGCCGTAAGAGGTTTTTAGCTGTGTGCGTATTCTGGAAAGCAGTGATACAAAGCGTAGACTGCCTAGGAAAGAGTTGGCGTTTGCGAGATGCAGCTACTGGTGCCGCCGCTGCTGTTCTTGCGGCGGGAGTCAATACATCTACCCAGTGGGCTGTCACAGTCATATAGTCCTGAGTCTGCCCAGCTCCACTTGTCCACATGTCCGTGGTTAAGTGGACATTGGGTACAACTGCATTTTTTAGGACACTGGTGAGTCTTTTTCTGAGGTCTGTGTACATTTTCGGTATCGCCTGCCTAGAGAAATGGAACCTAGATGGTATTTTGTACCGGGGACACAGTACCTCAATCAAGTCTATAGTTGGCTCTGCAGTAATGATGGATACCGGAACCACGTTTCTCACCGCCCAGGATGCCAAGGCCTCAGTTATCCGCTTTGCAGCAGGATGACTGCTGTGATATTTCATCTTCCTCGCAAAGGACTGTTGGACAGTCAATTGCTTGGTGGAAGTAGTAAAAGTGGTCTTACGACTTCCCCTCTGGGATGACCATCGACTCCCAGCAGCAACAACAGCAGCGCCAGCAGCAGTAGGCGTTACACTCAAGGATGCATCGGAGGAATCCCAGGCAGGAGAGGACTCGTCAGAATTGCCAGTGACATGGCCTGCAGGACTATTGGCATTCCTGGGGAAGGAGGAAATTGACACTGAGGGAGTTGGTGGGGTGGTTTGCGTGAGCTTGGTTACAAGAGGAAGGGATTTACTGGTCAGTGGACTGCTTCCGCTGTCGCCCAAAGTTTTTGAACTTGTCACTGACTTATGATGAATGCGCTGCAGGTGACGTATAAGGGAGGATGTTCCGAGGTGGTTAACGTCCTTACCCCTACTTATTACAGCTTGACAAAGGCAACACACGGCTTGACACCTGTTGAAATACTTCCACACCGAAGAGCTGATTTTTTTGGTATTTTCACCAGGCATGTCAATGGCCATATTCCTCCCACGGACAACAGGTGTCTCCCCGGGTGCCTGACTTAAACAAACCACCTCACCATCAGAATCCTCCTTGTCAATTTCTTCCCCAGCGCCAGCAACACCCATATCCTCCTCATCCTGGCGTACTTCAACACTGACATCTTCAATCTGACTATCAGGAACTGGACTGCGGGTGCTCCTTCCAGCACTTGCAGGGGGCGTGCAAATTGTGGAAGGCGCATGCTCTTCACGTCCAGTGTTGGGAAGGTCAGGCATCGCAACCGACACAATTGGACTCTCCTTGTGGATTTGTGATTTCGAAGAACGCACAGTTCTTTGCTGTGCTTTTGCCAGCTTAAGTCTTTTCATTTTTCTAGTGAGAGGCTGAGTGCTTCCATCCTCATGTGAAGCTGAACCACTAGCCATGAACATAGGCCAGGGCCTCAGCCGTTCCTTGCCACTCCGTGTGGTAAATGGCATATTGGCAGGTTTACGCTTCTCCTCCGACGATTTTATTTTAGATTTTTGAGTCCTTTTTTTACTGATATTTTGTGTTTTGGATTTTACATGCTCTGTACTATGACATTGGGCATCGGCCTTGGCAGACGACGTTGATGGAATTTCATTGTCTCGGCCATGACTAGTGGCAGCAGCTTCAGCACGAGGTGGAAGTGGATCTTGATCTTTCCCTATTTTTGGAACCTCAACATTTTTGTTCTCCATATTTTAATAGGCACAACTAAAAGGCACCTCAGGTAAACAATGGAGATGGATGGATACTAGTATACTTATGGATGACGAGTGACTGACGACACAGAGGTAGCTACAGCCGTGGACTACCGTACTGCGTCTGCTAGTATAGAGATGATAATGATATAAAAAAAATATATATATCACTACTGCAGGTATATATAATATAATGACGGACCTGCTGGACACTGTCAGCAGACTCCTAAACTACTAGTATGAAGAAGATAGAAAAAAAAACCCCACCACAGGTAGGTATACAATTATGGACGAGCACTGACGACACAGAGGTAGCCACAGCCGTGGACTACCGTACTGCGTCTGCTAGTATAGAGATGATAATGATATAAAAAATATATATATATCACTACTGCAGGTATATATAATATAATGACGGACCTGCTGGACACTGTCAGCAGACTCCTAAACTACTAGTATGAAGAAGATAGAAAAAAAAACCCCACCACAGGTAGGTATACAATTATGGACGAGCACTGACGACACAGAGGTAGCCACAGCCGTGGACTACCGTACTGCGTCTGCTAGTATAGAGATGATAATGATATAAAATATATATATATATTACTACTGCAGGTATATATAATATAATGATGGACCTGCTGGACACTGTCAGCAGACTCCTAAACTACTAGTATGAAGAAGATAGAAAAAAAAAACCCACCACAGGTAGGTATACAATTATGGACGAGCACTGACGACACAGAGGTAGCCACAGCCGTGGACTACCGTACTGTGTCTGCTAGTATAGAGATGATAATGATATAAAAAATATATATATATATCACTACTGCAGGTATATATAATATAATGACGGACCTGTTGGACACTGTCAGCAGACTCCTAAACTACTAGTATGAAGAAGATAGAAAAAAAAAACCCCACCACAGGTAGGTATACAATTATGGACGAGCACTGATGACACAGAAGTAGCCACAGCCGTGGACTACCGTACTGCGTCTGCTAGTATAGAGATGATAATGATATAAAAAATATATATATATCACTACTGCAGGTATATATAATATAATGATGGACCTGCTGGACACTGTCAGCAGACTCCTAAACTACTAGTATGAAGAAGATAGAAAAAAAAAACCCACCACAGGTAGGTATACAATTATGGACGAGCACTGATGACACAGAGGTAGCCACAGCCGTGGACTACCGTACTGCGTCTGCTAGTATAGAGATGATAATGATATAAAAAATATATATATATCACTACTGCAGGTATATATAATATAATGACGGACCTGCTGGACACTGTCAGCAGACTCCTAAACTACTAGTATGAAGAAGATAGAAAAAAAACCCCCACCACAGGTAGGTATACAATTATGGACGAGCACTGACGACACAGAGGTAGCTACAGCCGTGGACTACCGTACTGCGTCTGCTAGTATAGAGATGATAATGATATAAAATATATATATATATATATCACTACTGCAGGTATATATAATATAATGATGGACCTGCTGGACACTGTCAGCAGACTCCTAAACTACTAGTATGAAGAAGATAGAAAAAAAAAACCCACCACAGGTAGGTATACAATTATGGACGAGCACTGATGACACAGAGGTAGCTACAGCCGTGGACTACCGTACTGCGTCTGCTAGTATAGAGATGATAATGATATAAAAAATATATATATATCACTACTGCAGGTATATATAATATAATGACGGACCTGCTGGACACTGTCAGCAGACTCCTAAACTACTAGTATGAAGAAGATAGAAAAAAAAACCCCACCACAGGTAGGTATACAATTATGGACGAGCACTGACGACACAGAGGTAGCTACAGCCGTGGACTACCGTACTGCGTCTGCTAGTATAGAGATGATAATGATATAAAAAATATATATATATCACTACTGCAGGTATATATAATATAATGACGGACCTGCTGGACACTGTCAGCAGACTCCTAAACTACTAGTATGAAGAAGATAGAAAAAAAACCCCCACCACAGGTAGGTATACAATTATGGACGAGCACTGACGACACAGAGGTAGCCACAGCCGTGGACTACCGTACTGCGTCTGCTAATATAGAGATATAATAATAATAATAATAATTTTTATTTATATAGCGCTCTTTCTCCAACAGGACTCAAGGCGCTTTACAGACATCAAAAACAGTGCACATGATACAGAGGATTTGAGTAATCCAACAATAGACAAGCAACACAGACATAAAAGAAAAATCTTAAGTCCACAGAAAGCATAACGCAGGATTGGTGCAGGCATTTTGGGTAATAACTTCCAAGGGTTGTGTATTCCACCCTTATAGGTACCAAGTGCAGCAGCCGTCTTAGGCGCTAAGCGTAGGATTACCCAGGGTGGAATAGTCTACCCCTAGAAGAGATGACACAAAATGGGGGTGATTTCAGAGTCCTACAGTTTAGAGTAGGGTTCCAACAAAACCACAAGGTCCATGTATTTTTCATCCCATCCACAAGTGTACCATATGGGGCAGCCATGTTGGGCGCACTTTGAAGGTTACACTGTGGGAGGTGAGCCATACAAGGGCCAAGTTCATATATGGGAAAACTGATGCTTATGTAGTAGTATGATGTACCCTGCATGTAGGGCACAATGGAAAGGTGTGCAATCAGTGGAGGTAAACATTACAGGAAAAACACATGGGTTGGAAGCGATCAATGGAGAAAAAAAAAAAAAA
This sequence comes from Pseudophryne corroboree, assembly GCF_028390025.1. Taxonomy (NCBI): domain Eukaryota; kingdom Metazoa; phylum Chordata; class Amphibia; order Anura; family Myobatrachidae; genus Pseudophryne; species Pseudophryne corroboree. The sequence continues at coordinate 670,247,785 of NC_086447.1, forward strand.
AAAACACAATAGCAGGTAACTAGTGGCAAAAGTAGGAGTGGGATAACATTTTGATCAGAACTTAGTTCGGGTGGGTAGGAGAATGAGGGGGGCATACTCAGACGCAATGGGGATGTCCCTGCTGATCCTGGTCCTGGTGCTCTTCCCCCACAGTTCCCTGTTCATCTTGATGGTTAGGCCCAGGGGCAGACTTGATGTTCTCAGCCAGAGAGGTGGTAAGCCTGGTCTTTGTGTTCTCATGTTTGGGGCGAGGAGAGGCCACAAAGTTCCTGAGTTTTTAGGTTGTAATGCAGGCCTTTTGTTAATTTGTAAGTTTGTTTGACTTCTGTTTTCCTTCGGTTTAACACAGGTATAACACTGCTATTGATATTAGCTGCCACTTAATAACTAGCCACTTCATACACTAGTCACTGCAACGTCCTTATAGGCCTGACGTCCTATACTATACTGGTTAAGTAAGTCTACAAACACATGCTCTTTGTAATTACAACCCCCTCCCCCACACAGCAACCCTCCACCAAATGGTGTTAATCAACTATCAAATGTGAAATCTAAGCCACAGTCAATCACAAGGTTTTTGCTGACTACAGATATTAATCCACTTAACAATTTACCAAATATATCTTTTTAGCAATAAACACACAGTGATCAGCTCTCTGCTGTAGTTACCAAATATATCTTTTTAGCAATAAACACACAGTGATCAGCTCTCTGCTGTAGTTACCAAATATATCTTTTTAGCAATAAACACACAGTGATCAGCTCTCTGCTGTAGTTACCTGTTGGTGAAAAGGAGAGACAGGAGTCAATTCCAAATATCAGTTGAAGATGCAACCAATGAAACACAGGTATAACACTGCTATTGATATTAGCTGCCACTTAATAACTAGCCACTTCATACACTAGTCACTGCAACGTCCTTATAGGCCTGACGTCCTATACTAGATGATAAAGATGATAGAGATGAACAAAAAAAATATAACACTACTGCAGGTAAATATTTATATAATATAATGAATGACGGACCTGCTGGACACTGTCAGCAGAATGCGTTTATAGAATAAAATAAAAAAACACCACAGGAGTGTTTAACTTTTTCAGGCAGACAATATACTGGTGGTCACTGGTCAGTCACACTGGCAGCAAAAGTGTGCACTGTACTCCTGCTATAACTGCACCCCAGTCTCCCCCACAATTCAGCTGTGTGAGCAGTGAGCACTCAGCACAGTCAGATATACATAGATGATATTATCATGCAGCACACTGAGGCTGAGCACAGATATGGTATGTGACTGTGTATCGTTTTTTTTCAGGCAGAGAACGGATTATATTAAATAATAAATAAAACTGGTGGTGGTCAGTCACTAGTAACTAACTATCAGCAAAACTCTGCACTCTGAGTACTCCTAATGCTCCCCAAAATTACTAAGTAATCAACTCAAGTGTCTCTATCTATTCTAATGGAGAGGACGCCAGCCACGTCCTCTCCCTATCAATCTCAATGCACGTGTGAAAATGGCGGCGACGCGCGGCTCCTTATATAGAATCCGAGTCTCGCGATAGAATACGAGCCTCGCGAGAATCCGACAGCGGGATGATGACGTTCGGGCGCGCTCGGGTTAGCCGAGCAAGGCGGGAAGATCCGAGTCTGTCTCGGACCCGTGTAAAAAGGCTGAAGTTCGGGGGGGTTCGGATTCCGAGGAACCGAACCCGCTCATCTCTAGTTAAAACATTGTGTCACTGTATACAGAGAATGACCTACAGGTATTGTACTGTACAATAAATTTTCTGGGGCTGCATGCACCGTGCTGAATCTTCTCAGAGCAGCACGGTTACTCAACAAGGGGGGTGCATGAACTTGGCTCACCACATTCCTGAAGGGAGTGTCTGGCCCTGGTAATGTAAGGGCCTGGTACAAGTTGCCCCTTTTATTCCCGTCACCTGGCTTGAGTTGATTTTTTGTGCTGATGTATCTATCCAGTAGCAGCTGAGTCCATTGTGTCTATCCAGGGGTTGAAGTCCGTATGCGCCATTGTTCCAAAGTAAAAATACAAAAATCAAATAAAAAAACAAATACAAAAAAAAATCATTACAGTACAGTACCTACGGATTTTGTCCCACGTGGGGCAGCTGTTGTCTGTTTCTGTTCTGGTGTCCGTATGCGCCAGTGTTCCAAATTCAAAATACAAAAAATTAAATATACAAAAAAACAAAAAAAATGTATTACCCCCCCCAAACAAAAATATTGTTATTGAAAAATTGTTACAGTTAATATTGTTACTGTATTTGTGATATTACCTTTTTATTAAAGTACTGTACAGTATGTGTGATGTTGGCTTTTTTATTACAATATGTGTGATGTTACATGTTGCTACTGATTTTGTCCCACATCCTCTGCTGTAAATAAAGTGTTTCAATTCCCAAGTGTCAGAGCCCATTGTGCTGTGTACATATAGGGCCTTGTGCTGTGTCCATCCAGGGGCTGCTGTTGTCTATTTCCGTTCTGGTGTCCATATGCGCCAGTGTTCCAAATTCAAAATACAAAAATAAAATACAAAAACAAGATACAAAAAAACCAACAGTGCCCTCCCAAAAAAAAACAAAATATGATTTTTTTTTTTAAAGTGTATATTGTAATTTGTGATGTTACATTTTTATTAAAGCACAGTACCGTACAGTATGTGTGATGTTGGCTTTTTTTATTACAGTATGTGTGATGTTACAGTACCTTTCATTTTCACTACGGCATTGGAGAGTGTAGCGAGAGGACACGACTCCGTCCTCACTAAGTGTCCGTGCTGGAGGGAAAGTGGGGTGGCGATTCCAGTGCTGTCTTGTGCTGCTCAGTACAGTGTAGTATCTTATGCTGCATCAGTCCAGTCACAGTGGTGGTGTCCTTTGCTGCCATATGTCCAGTGTAGCTGTATAAGTCCATTGCAGTGGTGCTGTGTTGTGCTGCATCAGTTCAGTGGTGGTGTCTTGTGCTGCATCAGTCCAGTCACAGTGGTGGTGTCCTCTGCAGCCATATGTCCAGCGCTGCTGTATAAGTCCAGTCCATTGCAGTGGTGCTGTGTTGTCCTGCATCAGTCCAGTGGTGGTGTCCCTGTGCTGCCGTATAAGTCCAGTGGTACTGCCGTATAAGTCCAGTGATGCTGCCATTTATGTCCAGTGGTACTGCCATATAATTCCAGTGATACTGCCGTATATGTCCAGTAGAACTGCCGTATAAATCCAGTCCAGTGATACTGCTGTATAAGTCCAGTGATACTGCCGTATATGTCCAGTGGTACTGCCATATAAATCCAGTGGTACTGGCATATTAATCCAGTCCAGTGGTACTGCCGCATAAGTCCAGTCCAGTGGTTTTGCCATATAAGTTCAGTGGTGCTGTATATTATTTATTCCAAATAAAGGGGTTATTAATTTTTTATCCAAATTTTTTTTACAGGGTTTGCCCTGTGTGGTGTAGTGGTACGATCTCCTTTGCTGCATTTTGTTATATAACTCCAGAAAAATAATGGAGAACAAAAATTTGGAGGATAAAATAGGGAAAGATCAAGAACCACTTCCTCCTACTGCTGCTGCTGCTATTGTTGCTGCTGGGAGTCGATCGTCATCCCAGAGGGGAAGTTGGAACACCACTTGTACTACTTCAACTAAGTAAATGACTGTCCAACAGTCCTTTGCGAGGAAGATTAAATATGACAGCAGTCATCCTGTTGCAAAGCGGGTAACTGAGGCCTTGACAGCTATGTTGGTGTTAGACGTGCATCCGGTATCCACCATTAGTGCAGTCGGATTGCAGTGCCAACCCTAGATGGGGCAGGTGTTTGTGCCGCACACTTGTGTCGCTTAGCTTAGCTATACAGCTGCCTCATTGCACCTCTTTTACTTATTTGCATTATGTGCTGTTTGGGGACTATTGTTTTTTAAGTGCCATCCTGTCTGCCACTGCATTGCCACTCCTAGATGGGCCAGGTGTTTGTGCCGCACACTTGTGTCGCTTATCTTAGCCATCCAGGTACCTCATCGCACCTCTTTTTCTTCTTTGCATCATGTGCTGTTTGGGGCCTATTTTTTAAATCTGCCATCCTGTCTGCCACTACAGTGCCGCTCCTAGATGGGCCAGGTGTTTGTGCCGCCCACTTGTGTCGCTTAGCTTAGTCATACAGCCACCTCAGTGCAACCTTTTGGCCTATAAACAATATTGTGAGGTGTTCAGAATAGACTGGAAATGAGTGGAAATGAATGTTATTGAGATTAATAATATCGTAGGATCAAAATTACCCCCAAATTCTGTGATTTTAGCTGTTTTTATGTTTTCCCCCCCAAAATCATCCAGATCCAAAACCAGAACCAAAACACGAAAGGATGGTTTTGGCAAAACCAATCCAGATCCAAAACACGAGCATGGAACCAGAACCAAAACCAAAACACAAAACACGAAAAGTGCCCGCCGCACATCTCTACATTTCCTACTGATTTTGTCCCATGTCCTTTGCTGTAAATAAAAAGAGTTTCTTAAAATAAACCTGAGGTGGGGTCCAATTTTTGTATTCCCTACTGCCTCGTATACTGTACTGTAAATTAGTACTACTGTATGGGGAAAATTCAAATAAGAGTGGTTGGGAGATTGTATTGCTACAATGTACAGTACAGTATGTTCAATCTATGATAGTGTTCTAGTCCCTTACATTGTACTTCTGCCATGTCCCTTGATGCACCTTTCTGCACTCTGTGCAAAGCAAACTTTACACATGAGGTAGAAGTACTGTACAGTACAGTTTGAAAACAGTGATAAAATGGAGATGTGTGCCTATCAGCTGCTACTGTACATTGATTGATTGATTGATTGATTGATTGATTGATTGGCTGGTTGGAAGAAAATTCTGGTAATTGGTTGGTAAAATTCTGGTAATCTCATCCATTACCAGATTTTAATTCCAAACTGCAAGATAATTGTATGGTGTACAGTATGCCTACTGTACAGTAGCTTCTAAATGACCTGAGATTCTGTTATATTCAGTAGTACTGTAAGTAAGGTACTCTACTGTTCCATGGAGTAAAAACTAAAAAGATTCAACGGAGTTCAACGATTTTTATTAGAAAAATGTAAGAAAAAATAAATAAATGAAAGGGATCTAATTAATAAATGAAAAAATTGGTCCACAATCATGTGGACCAGCAGACGGAGGCCCTGGAGAACCAGCTGCTGCTGTTCTTCGGGGAAACAAAAAAGCACAGTATTACAACACAAATATACTGTACAGTGTAGTAGTGGTAATACAGTACTGTATATTAGAAAAGCTTGATTTTCACAATGTACTGTATTGTTACTATAGTAAATAGAACACTCCTGTATGCTGTAGAGGTACTGTACTGTAAGCATGCCTATATTTTACCTCCGGTATAGTACCGGGTTCCTGGTTCCCTTCTCCAGGACCCATCTTTCTTGGCCCGGTCTGGGGCCCCCATGAATCATTGGCTCTGTATTGGAGTAAGAAAACATTATTCACATTCTAAAACTATACAATTACTACTCTATACTGTACAGGTGCAGTCTTATACTGTATTGCTATTATTCAGAATTTAAAGTATTGAACAAGAGTTTAGCTTCAACATGTCATAAACAAATCATCAAAGGAATCAAACACAGCAGCACAAGTACAGATCATGGTAAATACTGTAGTGTAGTAATGTATGATTTAGCGGTCATGACATTTCAATAAGCTTCAGTGTGGTAAAAACAGAGGGTTACTGTACTGTAGGTAGTGATGAGGGAGTACTATAAATAATAGTGGACTGTACTCAGAGCTGGCCCTAACCCATATGATGCCCTAGGTAAGATTTCGGCTGGTGCCCCATTTCACAGATGCTAGTTCCGCCTCTGACCCTGTTCCCCTTTCCCAGCACCATCACCCCTCACCCATAGCAGTCCTCATTTTGGTGCTCCTAGCCCCTATATTTTAAATAGGAACAGTGTGCACATTCGGTGCGCAGCCCAAAACGGTGCATGTTCTTGCTGGGAAGGGGCATGGCTACACAATAATACCCCCAGTAGAATTTATGCCACACAGTACTGCAACTTTAATCACATTATACTATATCATGCAATAGTGTCTCTTATTCACATTAGTATACTGTACATCACACAGTAAGTAGTACCATGTTACTCCTCACAGTAGTGCACCTTATTCACATTACATCACACCATATTGCTCTTTATTCACATTAGACCACACAGTAGTGCCCTTTCTATACATTACGCCACAAAGTAATGTAGTACACGTTATACACATAATGCCGCACATTAGTAATGCATTTTGTATGCAGATAGAGCCGCAGTCACACACAGAATATAGGCATGCTGCATAACATGTTAATCAGCAGAAGCTGCTTGTGCCCCTAGGCATTCCAAATGCCTAGGCATTTGCCGAGTTTGCCTATGCCTAGGGCCGGCTCTGACTGTACTGTAAGTAACAGAAGGAAAAGCACAACAGGTACTGTAGGAGGGCCCTGCTTGAAATATCTTATAGTACTGTACAGTACATTGGGGGTAATTCAGACCTGATTGTACTGCTGCATTCAGGTATTCGCCCTTGCAAGTGTGCAAATGCATGTGTATGTCGAGCTGCAAAAATGCAGTCTGTGCGCAACCCAGGACTTACTCTTACTGTGCGATGCGACCAGGCTGATTGGAGACAGAGCTAACGTCAAACACCCTCTCTAAAAAGACTTGCGTCCAAATGCGTTTTTCCAGACATTCCCAGTAAATGGTCAGTTTCTCTTACGTCCTGGAGGATATTGGGGTCCACATTAGTACCATGGGGTATAGACGGGTCCACCAGGAGCCATTGGCACTTTAAGAGTTTGAGAGTGTGGGCTGGCTCCTCCCTCTATGCCCCTCCTACCAGACTCAGTTTAGAAAATGTGCCTGGAGGAGCCGGTTACAGCTAGGGGAGCTCCATAGGAGTTTCTCTGTTTTTTTTAAATTTGAATAGAGTTTAGGCACAGGGAGGCTGCTTCGTGGGACTAAGGGGGGAGTAGTCTCTGCCCTAAGGGGTCTGAGCCACTATCTCCGCTGACAGGACTCTGAGCTCCTGAGGGGAATGAACGTTCGCTGCCACAGGTGATCGCTCACCCCCGCAGCATGCCGCCACCCTCTTACAGAGCCAGAAGACTTCAGTGGCGAGTGAGTCACCGGTCCCCAGGCAAGCAGGGATCTGGTGTGAAGATGGCTGCAACAGGGTAGAGAGCGCAGTACTATCTGTGCTCCGGGGCTCAGCGGTACATTGTGTGGCGCTGTGAGGGGCGCCCTGAGCCAGCGCCTACACCCGACACTGGTCAGAAGCCTGTCAGGGACCCCAGATCACTGCCACCATAATTTATACTCAGGCCAGTATAAAGAACCAGAGAGCGGGAAGCAGCGCCATGGAAGGGGGCGGAGCTTCTCCTCAGAGCGGACCCAGCAGCATTCAGCGCCATATTTCCTGAATGCAGAGACGCTGACAGGGAGAGCTGTTCCTCCTCATCAACTCCAGCTTTCTTGTACGGTACCAGGGGGTTGTAGAAGGTGGGGAGGCGGTGTATATACTTTGTAACGTATTAAGGTGCACAGTAAGCGCTGGATAGTGGTTCCAATCTCTGTGGCTCTCTTGGCATTCTTAGGGGGAAACTCTGTCTGCCTTTTCCCTGTGTGTGTGTGTGTGTGTGTGTGTGTGTGTGTGCGTGTGTGTGTGGAGTGTTTGTTGTCCCCAACTGGCCATGTCTAGGGACTCTGTGTCATATGCTGCAGAGGATATGTCCTCTCAGGATGACCCCATTCCATGTAATCAGGATTGCAATGTTTTAGCACAGATTCCTGCTAAGGAGCCTGAGTGGTTAGCCTCTCTTAAGGGTATGATCTCTCAGATTTCTACTAGGGTAGCGCAAACTGAGACAGCAACTCAGGTTTTACATAACTCTATGGCTGTCTGGTCCAGTTCTGTTCCTCCAGGGCCCCCTAGCATACACTCTCAAAAACATGCTCTTGCCCACATTACGCAAAATGACACGGATACCGATTCTGACACCGCAGATGGTGAGGGGGATGTGCTGAGGGGAGCGGCATCTCTTGCAAAAGGGGTGCAGTTGATGATTGAAGCCATTAGAGATGTGCTGAATATTACTGATGCAACACCTGAGCAGGTTGAAGAGGCTTACTTCACGGATAATAAGAAAGCCTCGCTAAACTTCCCTGCGTCTAATGAATTAAACGCTATATTTGAGAAATCCTGGGAAAACCCGGAGAAAAAATTCCAGATCCCCAGAAAGGTTCTGGTTGCTTTTCCCTTTCCTGAGGAGGATAGAAAGAAATTGGAAAACCCACCAATAGTTGACGCATCTGTTTCTAGACTGTCAAAGAAGGTGGTTTTATCTGTCCTGGGATCTACCGCATTAAAAGAACCGGCTGATCGCAAAATTGACACTACACTCAAATCCATATACACGGCTTCAGGGGCGATATTGCGACCTACTATTGCCTGTGCGTGGATCTCTAAAGCTATAGTAAAGTGGCCAGGCACGTTACTTGAGGAATTGGATTCAATGGATAAAAGTGACGTTGAATTGTTTTTACATAAAGTACAGGATTCTGCAGGATTTATGGTGGAATCCATTAAAGACCTGGGTTCGATGGCTGCAGGGATATCTTCCATGTCTGTCTCGGCTCGCAGAGGACTCTGGCTACGCCAATGGTCTGCCGACGCGGAATCCAGGAGAGGTGTGGAGAATCTACCATACACAGGTCAGGCTCTATTTAGGGAAGCGGATGCGTGGATTTCCACGGCAACTGCGGGTTAGTCACCTTTTCTTCTCTCAGCTACACCTGCTACAAAGAAACATTTTTCTTCATTCCCATCACAGTCCTTTCGAACAGCAAAAACAAAAAAGGCCAAGCCTTCTAACACCTTTAGAGGAGGTCGTGCAAAATCCAAAAAACCTGCTACTGCAGGTTCCCAAGACCAGAAGCCTGCTTCTGGTACATCAAAATCCTCAGCATGACGGTGGACCGCATGGCCTGGAGGAAGGGCTGGTGGAGGCGAGGCTCAGACGGTTCAGCCACGTGTGGGTGTCATCCGGCCTGGACCCCTGGGTGCAGGAGATTGTGTCCCAGGGGTACAGGCTGGAGTTTCAAGAACTCCCGCCTCACGGATTCTTCAAATCAGGCTTACCAGCTTTACTGGCAACCAGGGCTGTCCTACAGGAAGCCATCCAAAAATTGGAGAAGTCAAAGGTCATTGTCCCAGTTCCATCTCAGATGCAAAACAAGGTTTACTATTCGAACCTTTTCATGGTTCTGAAACCGGATGGTTCGGTCAGGCCAATTTTGAATGTGAAAATGTTGAACCCCTATCTGAGGGAGTTCAAATTCAAAATGGAGTCTTTGAGAGCGGTGATCGCAGGTCTGCAGAAGGGGGAGTTCCTGGTATCCCTGGATATCAAGGATGCGTACCTCCACATTCCAATTTGGTCGCCACATCAGTCTTTTCTCCATTTCGCACTATTAGACTGTCACTATCAGTTCCAGGCATTGCAATTCAGCCTGTCCATGGCCCGAGGGTGTTCACCAAGGTGATAGCAGAGATGATGGTTCTCCTCCGCAAACAGGGGGTGAACATATTCCCATATCTGGACGATCTGCTGATAAAGGCATCGTCCAGGGAGAAGTTGTTGCAGTCCATTGTTCTCAAGACCCATCTGCTCAGGGAACACGGTTGGATCCTGAATCTTCCAAAATCACATTTGGAGCCGAACAGGAGGTTGTCTTTTCTGGGAATGACCCTCGATACAGATGTGCAGAGGGTGTTTCTTCCAGAGGAGAAAGCGTTGGTGATACAAACAATGGTTCGGGATGTCCTGAAGCCAGCCCGGGTTTCGGTTCATCAGTGCATTCACCTTCTGGGGAAGATGGTGTCCTCTTACAAGGCTCTACAGTACGGAAGGTTTCATGCTCGGCCCTTCCAACTGGATCTCCTGGACAAGTGGTCGGGATCTCATCTACACATGCACCAGAGAATATGTCTGTCGCTAAAAGCCAGGATTTCACTCCTCTGGTGGCTACAACTTCCTCACCTCCTGGAGGGCCGCAAGTTCGGGATTTAGGACTGGATCCTTCTAACCACGGATGCAAGTCTCCGGGGCTGGGGCACAGTCACTCAGGGGGAAACCTTCCAAGGAAGGTGATCAAGCCTGGAATCCAGCCTACCAATAAACATTCTGGAAATAAGAGCCGTTAACAAACGGTCTTCTACAAGCGGCCTTTCTTCTGCAAGGTCGAGCCATTCAAACAGTACATTATGCCACACAACGTAATGCCTTACGTATTATACCACACACCGTACTGTATTATGCCACACACAGTTATGCCACTGACACAATTTTACAGTATGTCCCACACACAAAAATGCCCCGTATAAATTATGCCCCAGTGGTATTCTTAATGGTACTCCATACCACCCCATACCACACTACTTTCAGCAGTAGGCAATATAACGAGTTTTATGGTAAGAACTTGCCGTTGTTAAAACTCTTTCTGCGAGGTACACTGGGTTTCACAAGGATGGACAATGGGGTGTAGAGTAGGATCTTGATCCGAGGCACCAACAGGCTCAAAGCTTTGACTGTTCCCAGAATGCACAGCGCCACCTCCTCTATAACCCCGCCTCCCTGCACAGGAGCTCAGTTTTTAGTTAACCAGCCCAATGCAGTAGCAGGAAAAGAGACGACAACGGTTAGTAGCCACATACACCACACTCTCATGACAGGAGAAGAGTCAGTGGCTAAAGCCATACCAACCCAAAGAAGCTAAGTGCGTCAGGGTGGGCGCCTTGTGGAGCCCAGTGTACCTCGCAGAAAGAGTTTTAATAACGGTAAGTTCTTACCATAAAACTTGTTTTCTGCTGTGGGGTACACTGGGCTCCACAAGGATGGACAATGGGGATGTCCTAAAGCAGTTCCTTATGGGAGGGGATGCACTGTAGCGGGCACAAGAACCCGGCGTCCAAAGGAAGCATCCTGGGAAGCGGCAGTATCGAAGGCATAGAACCTTATGAACGTGTTCCCGGAGGACCACGTACCGCCTTGCACAATTGGTCAAGGGTCGCACCACGTTGGGCCGCCCAAGAAAGTCCAACTGACAGAGTAGAATGGGCCGTAATGTGAGCAGGAGCTGACAGACCAGCCTTCACATAAGCATGTGCAATCACCATTCTAATCCACCGTGCCAGGGTCTGCTTGTGAGCAGGCCAGCCACGTTTGTGAAATCCAAACAAAACAAAGAGAGAATCAGATTTTCGAATAGAAGCAGTTCTCTTCACATAGATACGGAGAGCCTGTACCACATCCAAAGACCGCTCTTTGGGAAACAAATCAGGAGAGACAAAGGCCGGAACCACAATCTCCTGATTAAGGTGGAACGAGGACACCACCTTCGGTAAATAACCGGGACGAGTCCGAAGTACTGCCCGGTCACGGTGAAAAATCAGATATGGGGAACTACAGGAAAGGGCACCCAAATCCGACACTCTTCTAGCAGAGGCAATAGCCAGCAAGAACACCACCTTAAGGGAAAGCCACTTAAGGTCAGCTAAACCAAGGGGTTCAAACGGAGGCTCCTGCAATGCCTCCAAAACCACCAAGTCCCAAGGAGCCACAGGCGGGACATAGGGAGGTTGGATACGCAACACACCCTGAGTGAAAGTGTGAACATCAGGTAAAGTCGCAATTTTTCTCTGAAACCACACCGACAAGGCAGAAATATGAACCTTAAGGGAGGCCAGACGCAGGCCTAAATACAGGCCCTGTTGCAGAAAAGCCAAAAGTTTGGCTGTACTAAACTTGGAAGCGTCATGATTGTTAGATGCGCACCAAAGTAGGAATGCCAGACCCTATGGTAAATCCAAGCAGAAGCCGGTTTCCGGGCCCGCAACATAGTTTTAATGACCTCTTCAGAAAAACCCTTAGCCCTCAAGACGGAAGCTTCAAGAGCCATGCCGTCAAAGACAGCCGGGCTAGGTCCTGGTAGACACAGGGGCCCTGAACGAGGAGGTCTGGGCGTTGTGGAAGTAGAATTGGACGCTCTGACGATAGGCCCTGCAGGTCTGAGAACCAGTGCCATCTGGGCCATGCTGGAGCTATGAGAAGCAGAATTCCTCTTTCTTGCTTGAACTTCCGAATTACCCTGGGCAGGAGTGACACCGGAGGGAACACGTACGGCAGCCGAAATCTCCACGGCACCGCCAGCGCATCCATGAATGCTGCTTGAGGATCCCTTGTCCTTGCTCCGAAGACCGGAACCTTGTGATTGTGTCGAGACGCCATCAGATCTACGTCTGGAAGGACCCACTTTTCCACTAGGAGTTGAAACACTTCCGGATGGAGGCCCCACTCGCCGGCATGCACGTCCTGACGACTGAGAAAGTCCGCTTCCCAATTCAGGACACCCGGAATGAAGATTGCCGATATGGCCGGTAGATGGCGTTCCGCCCAATGTAGAATCCGTGAGACTTCCTTCATTGCCAAATGGCTTCGAGTGCCGCCTTGATGATTTATGTGAGCCACTGTGGTGACGTTGTTCGACTGCACTTGAACAGGACGGTTCTGAATTAAATGCTGGGCCAGATTCAATGCATTGAAGACCGCCCGCAATTCCAGAATGTTGATCGAGAGGAGAGATTCCTCCTTGGTCCACCGACCCTGAAGGGAGTGTTGCTCCAGCACCGCGCCCCAACCTCTTAGACTGGCCCCTTGATGGCGGAGTACCACCGTCATCACCGCCATTACTTTGGTGAAGACTCGCGGAGCCGTTGTTAAACCAAAAGGTAACGCCCGAAACTGGTAATGGAGGTTGCCAATAGCAAACCTCAGGTATTGCTGATGTGACGCTGCTATAGGAATATGCAGGTAAGCATCCTGTATGTCCAGGGAGACCATGTAGTCCCCAGGATCCAAGGCCAGAACTATAGAGCGAAGGGTTTCCATACGAAACTTGGAAACCTTCACAAACCTGTTCAATGCCTTGAGGTTGAGAATGGGCCTGGAGGACCCATTCGGTTTCGGGACTAGAAACAGCGGAGAATAGTACCCCCGCCCCATCTGCGTAAGAGGTACCTGTACTACGACTCCTGTATCCAGGAGGGTCTGTACCACCGAATGTAGAGTGTTTGCCTTTGTCTGGTCCGACGGGACGTCTGTCTGGCAAAATCTATGACGGGGTCGTTTTTTGAAGGCTATGGCGTAACCTCGAGTGACGACTTCCCGTACCCAGGCATCTGAAGTGGTTTTCAACCATTCCTGGGTATACCCTAGAAGCTGGCCCCCCACCCTGGGATCCCCCAGGGGGAGGCCCACCCCATCATACGGCAGGCTTATCGGTCTTGGAAGCTGGCTGACGGGCCGCCCAGGCTCTTTTTGGCTTCGGCTTACCAGGTTTGGAAGTGCGGGCCTGCTTGTTGTATGCCTGACCTTTTGCTTTACCTGAAGGACGAAAGGGGCGAAAGGAAGTACCTTTAGCCTTTGACACAGAAGGAGCGGTACTTGGCAGACAGGCAGTCTTGGCAGTAGCCAATTCAGCCACTATCTTATTTAAGTCCTCCCCAAACAGAATATCTCCCTTGAAAGGGAGTACCTCCAGGGTTTTTCTAGAGTCCAGCTCCACAGACCAGGATCTCAGCCACAATATCCAGCGAGCTAGGACTGACGTGGTAGAGGCCTTGGCTGCTAGGATACCGGCATCAGAAGCCGCCTCTTTAATATAGCGAGAAGCTGTGACAATATATGACAGGCATTGTCTAGCATGGTCAGAGGAGATTTCAGCTTCTAACTCCATGGCCCATGCTTCAATAGCCTCTGCAGCCCATGTAGCTGCAATAGTGGGCCTTTGTGCAGCACCCGTGAGGGTGTAAATCGCTTTTAGACAACCCTCCACACGTTTATCCGTAGGCTCTTTTAGAGACGTGACGGTAGTGACAGGCAGAGCTGAGGAAACCACCATCCTAGCCACATGTGAGTCCACTGGAGGAGGCGTTTCCCAATTCTTAGACAGCTCTGGCGCGAGGGGATAGCGAGCCAGCATCTTCTTTTGAGGCACAAACTTCGTACCCGGGTTTTCCCAGGGTTCCTGACGTATATCCACTAGGTGGTCAGAGTGAGGTAAAACTTGTTTAACCACCTTCTGACGCTTGAACCTATCAGGTTTCTTAGGAGGGACGGATGGCTCGGGATCATCCGTAATCTGCAGAATTAACTTAATAGCCTCCAAAAGATCAGGAACATCCACATGTGAACCACCCTCTCCATCAGCCGTATCTGAGTCAGAACCTGTGGGGTCAGTGTAAGTGCCGTCTTCATCAGACGAGGTGTCAGTGACAGCAGTGGATTGTGAGGAGACAAGCGCTCGCTTAGAGGACCCCTTGGACTTAGGCGAGCGATGGTCAGATTTTTAGTAGTCAGGGACTGGTTCAACTTATTCAATTGAGCAGATAAATCGTCCGCCCACGGCGGGTTAGCTGCAGGGACCACATACGGTTGTGCCGGCATCGGGGGTCCCATAGGGGGTGTTAGTTTATGAACTAGCGTATGCAGAAGCGTGGAAAAAGCGGCCAACGGTGGATCATTATGTGCCTCCGTTGCCACAGTCCCACTGGGGGGCAAGGAACCCCCAGAACCAGAGCCCACAGCTGCTATATTCTCCTCATAGTGATCTGTGGCGTCAGCAACACCGACAGTGTGTCCAGCCCCAGAACCGTTACCCTCAGAAGCAGACATGATATAACTTGCTGTAGCAGGTAACACAGTACAATTGGTAGCAGCACAATACCTCGTACCCAAACCCCTGCGCCATGTAGTCAGCACAAGCAGGGATACTGGAGAGATATGGTGACTAAATCACAGAGAAAAATACGTATTAGAGTATATCTTTGTGAAAAACCTATATCAATATAAAACCTGACGCACCAAGCCCCCTCAGGTTATAGAATATAGGGATAGCAGGTTGAGTGAAATACACGAAATGGGCACCAGTCAGCTATCAAATGCACACACAGATAGTCACAGTTTGTACAATGCAGAGGTTATTACTAACAATAATACTGCACTGGACTAGCTTATATATATATATATATATATATATATATAGGCAATAGATATAACACTACACAGTAAGAACTGGATGTATATCACAGGGTAATTGTACTAGAAAACCCTGACTAAATGCACTCTTTCTTAACTAGCACTGACAACCAGGCGGCTTTACACAGGAGGATTTGCCCAAGCAGTCCCAGGAACAGTGAAGCTGAGGAATAATGGCGCCCAGACACTGACAGGGAGAGAGGGAGAGACAGATATGCAGCTCCAGGGTGGGAACATTTGCGGGAAATGGCGCCCTGGGGCTGGGGGAGGGGCTTCAGGTCTAAGCCTTATCCCCCTGCTGGCAAAACCACCGGGTACTTCGGGCTTTTAGTAAATTGGTTTAGAGAGAAAACCTGACCTGTGCCCATGCCCTGGTGATCTAGTGGGATCGCCTGTACTGCCACAGTGTCCACTGCCAGCGCGCGCGGCCGCCCTCCACTGACCGCGCCGGATCACGATAAAGACCGGGTCCCACAAGCGGGACCCACTCACCACCTCCCTCCCGAAGTGCGGCCACGCGATCCCGGGGAGCCCCCGTCGTGTGTGCCTGACGTGAAGAAAACCGGAGCCTCCTGCTGTAGTTACCTGGCAACCAGGGCTCGGGAGTGTACATCACTTTTTCTTCAGAAAAAAGCTCTTCTTAGGGCTGCCTGGAGCAGCCCCTCTGTTAAGTGCCTGCTTACTGCAGCATCAACTGACAAATTGAGCTCCTGTGCTGGGAGGCGGGGTTATAGAGGAGGCAGTGCTGTGCATTCTGGGAACAGTCAAAGCTTTGAGCCTGTTGGTGCCTCAGATCAAGACCTACTCTACACCCCCATTGTCCATCCTTGTGGAGCCCAGTGTACCCCGCAGCAGAAACAGTACTTAAGGAACCCCTGTCGGGATCCCTACAGACAGGATCCTGATCCTAAAGATTCCAGATGAAGTGAGTACTGCATACACTGTACAGCCAGGGAAAGGAGAGTTAGGTTTAGGCACCAACAGGGGGCACTTAGGGTTAAGAACCAAGGGGGAGGTTTAGGTTTAGGCTGCAGGAGGGGAGCTTTTGTGTTAGAGGGTAGGGGGGTACCTTATACAGTACTTAATAAACCCCTGTTGGGATTTTCGCATTTGGTATTTTTTCAATTGGGATGCTGTCATCGGGGTTCTGAGCGCCGGCATCCTGAATGCCGGTGATATCTTATGATATTTTATCCTTTTGTTTTCCCCCCCATTATTTATAGTACTGTATTTCATTGTACTGTAGCTTATGTTACAGTGTTATTTTTCCACAGTACCTTGTGCCCCACCACCCCAGGAACATGCCGGCCAGGAGGAAGAGAGCTCCGGCAGTGGTAATCATAATTTTTGTTACAAACATACTATTTTCCTGCAATATTACTGTCATTTTTTGATTTTACAATACTTGTTATCTTTTACACACAGACCGCCTTGTAATCTACAAAGAGGCGGAGAAGGAGGAGCCTTCTGCCCACCTCGGTAAGTACTGTAATCTACAGTACTGTACTGTACATTGTGTTCAACCAATGGGTTGGGTTCGCATGACCGACAGCGGCATTCTGAATGCCGGGATCCCGACAGCTGGTATTTTAAATACAGGTACAGTACTGTACAGTATGTCCCCTACCAATGGACAGTCATATCTCTGCCTCCTGTACTCTACTTCCTGTAGCACTGTACTACTGTAAAGCATTGTACAATACTGTAGTACAGTAGTATTGTAAATAACAATGTCAAATTTGACTTTTCATTTTTGGTTTATAATATTTTTTTTTATATTCAACACAGATATTGTTTACATGGAGCCGGAGGAGGAAGAGCCCCAGTGTAGTAAGTACAGTAGGAATTTATCTAGCCCATTCTTAAAAGTATTGACAGAGTCCGCCTTTACTACTCTCTCAGGCAGGGCATTACATTCATGTATTGTCCTTACCGTGAAGAACCCTTTTCGCCTCTGTGTGCGAAATCTCCTCTCCTCCAACCTGAGCGGATGTCCACGTGTCCTCTGTGTGGATCTTATAAAAAACAGATCCTCCGCAAGATCTGTGTATTGTCCCCTTACTGTATATATTTGTAAATGTTAATCATGTCCCCTCTTAATCTCCTCTTTTCCAATGTAAACATGCCTAGCCTAGCAAGCCTTTCCCCGTATTCCAGCTTCTCTATCCCCTTGATCAGTTTGATAGCCCGCCTCTGAACCTTTTCTAGTTCCACGTTATCCTTTTTGTAGTATGGTGACCAAAATTGTGCACAGTATTCAAGATGTGACCTCACTAGGGATTTATATAATTGGAGTATAACAATCTCATCCCTTGCATTAATTCTAGAGATGAGCGCCTGAAATTTTTCGGGTTTTGTGTTTTGGTTTTGGGTTCGGTTCCGCGGCCGTGTTTTGGGTTCGAACGCGTTTTGGCAAAACCTCACCGAATTTTTTTTGTCGGATTCGGGTGTGTTTTGGATTCGGGTGTTTTTTTCAAAAAACACTAAAAACCAGCTTAAATCATAGAATTTGGGGGTCATTTTGATCCCAAAGTATTATTAACCTCAAAAACCATAATTTACACTCATTTTCAGTCTATTCTGAATACCTCACACCTCACAATATTATTTTTAGTCCTAAAATTTGCACCGAGGTCGCTGTGTGAGTAAGATAAGCGACCCTAGTGGCCGACACAAACACCGGGCCCATCTAGGAGTGGCACTGCAGTGTCACGCAGGATGTCCCTTCCAAAAAACCCTCCCCAAACAGCACATGACGCAAAGAAAAAAAGAGGCGCAATGAGGTAGCTGTGTGAGTAAGATTAGCGACCCTAGTGGCCGACACAAACACCGGGCCCATCTAGGAGTGGCACTGCAGTGTCACGCAGGATGGCCCTTCCAAAAAACCCTCCCCAAACAGCACATGACGCAAAGAAAAAAAGAGGCGCAATGAGGTAGCTGTGTGAGTAAGATTAGCGACCCTAGTGGCCGACACAAACACCGGGCCCATCTAGGAGTGGCACTGCAGTGTCACGCAGGATGTCCCTTCCAAAAAACCCTCCCCAAACAGCACATGACGCAAAGAAAAAAAGAGGCGCAATGAGGTAGCTGTGTGAGTAAGATTAGCGACCCTAGTGGCCGACACAAACACCGGGCCCATCTAGGAGTGGCACTGCAGTGTCACGCAGGATGTCCCTTCCAAAAAACCCTCCCCAAACAGCACATGACGCAAAGAAAAAAAGAGGCGCAATGAGGTAGCTGACTGTGTGAGTAAGATTAGCGACCCTAGTGGCCGACACAAACACCGGGCCCATCTAGGAGTGGCACTGCAGTGTCACGCAGGATGTCCCTTCCAAAAAACCCTCCCCAATCAGCACATGATGCAAAGAAAAAGAAAAGAAAAAAGAGGTGCAAGATGGAATTGTCCTTGGGCCCTCCCACCCACCCTTATGTTGTATAAACAAAACAGGACATGCACACTTTAACCAACCCATCATTTCAGTGACAGGGTCTGCCACACGACTGTGACTGATATGACGGGTTGGTTTGGACCCCCCCCAAAAAAGAAGCAATTAATCTCTCCTTGCACAAACTGGCTCTACAGAGGCAAGATGTCCACCTCATCTTCACCCTCCGATATATCACCGTGTACATCCCCCTCCTCACAGATTATCAATTCGTCCACACTGGAATCCACCATCTCAGCTCCCTGTGTACTTTGTGGAGGCAATTGCTGCTGGTCAATGTCTCCGCGGAGGAATTGATTATAATTCATTTTAATGAACATCATCTTCTCCACATTTTCTGGATGTAACCTCGTACGCCGATTGCTGACAAGGTGAGCGGCGGCACTAAACACTCTTTCGGAGTACACACTTGTGGGAGGGCAACTTAGGTAGAATAAAGCCAGTTTGTGCAAGGGCCTCCAAATTGCCTCTTTTTCCTGCCAGTTTAAGTACGGACTGTGTGACGTGCCTACTTGGATGCGGTCACTCATATAATCCTCCACCATTCTATCAATGTTGAGAGAATCATATGCAGTGACAGTAGACGACATGTCCGTAATCGTTGTCAGGTCCTTCAGTCCGGACCAGATGTCAGCATCAGCAGTCGCTCCAGACTGCCCTGCATCACCGCCAGCGGGTGGGCTCGGAATTCTGAGCCTTTTCCTCGCACCCCCAGTTGCGGGAGAATGTGAAGGAGGAGATGTTGACAGGTCGCGTTCCGCTTGACTTGACAATTTTGTCACCAGCAGGTCTTTCAACCCCAGCAGACTTGTGTCTGCCGGAAAGAGAGATCCAAGGTAGGCTTTAAATCTAGGATCGAGCACGGTGGCCAAAATGTAGTGCTCTGATTTCAACAGATTGACCACCCGTGAATCCTTGTTAAGCGAATTAAGGGCTGCATCCACAAGTCCCACATGCCTAGCGGAATCGCTCCCTTTTAGCTCCTTCTTCAATGCCTCCAGCTTCTTCTGCAAAAGCCTGATGAGGGGAATGACCTGACTCAGGCTGGCAGTGTCTGAACTGACTTCACGTGTGGCAAGTTCAAAGGGCATCAGAACCTTGCACAACGTTGAAATCATTCTCCACTGCACTTGAGACAGGTGCATTCCACCTCCTATATCGTGCTCAATTGTATAGGCTTGAATGGCCTTTTGCTGCTCCTCCAACCTCTGAAGCATATAGAGGGTTGAATTCCACCTCGTTACCACTTCTTGCTTCAGATGATGGCAGGGCAGGTTCAGTAGTTTTTGGTGGTGCTCCAGTCTTCTGTACGTGGTGCCTGTATGCCGAAAGTGTCCCGCAATTCTTCTGGCCACCGACAGCATCTCTTGCACGCCCCTGTCGTTTTTTAAAAAATTCTGCACCACCAAATTCAAGGTATGTGCAAAACATGGGACGTGCTGGAATTTGCCCATATTTAATGCACACACAATATTGCTGGCGTTGTCCGATGCCACAAATCCACAGGAGAGTCCAATTGGGGTAAGCCATTCCGCGATGATCTTCCTCAGTTGCCGTAAGAGGTTTTCAGCTGTGTGCGTATTCTGGAAAGCGGTGATACAAAGCGTAGCCTGCCTAGGAAAGAGTTGGCGTTTGCGAGATGCTACTGGTGCCGCCGCTGCTGTTCTTGCGGCGGGAGTCCATACATCTACCCAGTGGGCTGTCACAGTCATATAGTCCTGACCCTGCCCTGCTCCTCTTGTCCACATGTCCGTGGTTAAGTGGACATTGGGTACAACTGCATTTTTTAGGACACTGGTGAGTCTTTTTCTGACGTCCGTGTACATTCTCGGTATCGCCTGCCTAGAGAAGTGGAACCTAGATGGTATTTGGTAACGGGGGCACACTGCCTCAATAAATTGTCTAGTTCCCTGTGAACTAACGGCGGATACCGGACGCACGTCTAACACCAACATAGTTGTCAAGGCCTCAGTTATCCGCTTTGCAGTAGGATGACTGCTGTGATATTTCATCTTCCTCGCAAAGGACTGTTGAACAGTCAATTGCTTACTGGAAGTAGTAAAAGTGGGCTTACGACTTCCCCTCTGGGATGACCATCGACTCCCAGCGGCAACAACAGCAGCGCCAGCAGCAGTAGGCGTTACACGCAAGGATGCATCGGAGGAATCCCAGGCAGGAGAGGACTCGTCAGAATTGCCAGTGACATGGCCTGCAGGACTATTGGCATTCCTGGGGAAGGAGGAAATTGACACTGAGGGAGTTGGTGGGGTGGTTTGCGTGAGCTTGGTTACAAGAGGAAGGGATTTACTGGTCAGTGGACTGCTTCCGCTGTCACCCAAAGTTTTTGAACTTGTCACTGACTTATTATGAATGCGCTGCAGGTGACGTATAAGGGAGGATGTTCCAAGGTGGTTAACGTCCTTACCCCTACTTATTACAGCTTGACAAAGGGAACACACGGCTTGACACCTGTTGTCCGCATTTCTGGTGAAATACCTCCACACCGAAGAGCTGATTTTTTTGGTATTTTCACCTGGCATGTCAACGGCCATATTCCTCCCACGGACAACAGGTGTCTCCCCGGGTGCCTGACTTAAACAAACCACCTCACCATCAGAATCCTCCTGGTCAATTTCCTCCCCAGCGCCAGCAACACCCATATCCTCCTCATCCTGGTGTACTACAACACTGACATCTTCAATCTGACTATCAGGAACTGGACTGCGGGTGCTCCTTCCAGCACTTGCAGGGGGCGTGCAAATGGTGGAAGGCGCATGCTCTTCACGTCCAGTGTTGGGAAGGTCAGGCATCGCAACCGACACAATTGGACTCTCCTTGTGGATTTGGGATTTCGAAGAATGCACAGTTCTTTGCTGTGCTGCTTTTGCCAGCTTGAGTCTTTTCATTTTTCTAGCGAGAGGCTGAGTGCTTCCATCCTCATGTGAAGCTGAACCACTAGCCATGAACATAGGCCAGGGCCTCAGCCGTTCCTTGCCACTCCGTGTGGTAAATGGCATATTGGCAAGTTTACGCTTCTCCTCCGACAATTTTATTTTAGGTTTTGGAGTCCTTTTTTTTCTGATATTTGGTGTTTTGGATTTGACATGCTCTGTACTATGACATTGGGCATCGGCCTTGGCAGACGACGTTGCTGGCATTTCATCGTCTCGGCCATGACTAGTGGCAGCAGCTTCAGCACGAGGTGGAAGTGGATCTTGATCTTTCCCTAATTTTGGAACCTCAACATTTTTGTTCTCCATATTTTAATAGGCACAACTAAAAGGCACCTCAGGTAAACAATGGAGATGGATACTAGTATACAATTATGGACTGCCTGCCGACTGCAGACACAGAGGTAGCCACAGCCGTGAACTACCGTACTGTACTGTGTCTGCAGCTAATATAGACTGGTTGATAAAGAGAAGATGTCTATGTAACTATGTATGTATAAAGAAGAATGAAAAAAAACCACGGTTAGGTGGTATACAATTATGGACGGACTGCCTGCCGAGTGCAGACACAGAGGTAGCCACAGCCGTGAACTACCGTACTGTACTGTGTCTGCAGCTAATATAGACTGGTTGATAAAGAGAAGATGTCTATGTAACTATGTATGTATAAAGAAGAATGAAAAAAATCCACGGTTAGGTGGTATTACAATTATGGACGGACTGCCTGCCGAGTGCAGAGACACAGAGGTAGCCACAGCCGTGAACTACCGTACTGTGTCTGCTGCGACTGGATGATAAATGATATAAAAAATATATATATATCACTACTGCAGCCGGACAGGTATATATTATATATTATATAATGACGGACCTGCTGGACACTGTCTGTCAGCAGAATGAGTTTTATTTTTATAGAATAAAAAAAAAAAAACACACAAGTGAAGTCACACGACGAGTGTTTAACTTTTTCAGGCAATCACAATATAAGTATACTACTAACTATACTGGTGGTCAGTGTGGTCAGGTCACTGGTCAGTCACACTGGCAGTGGCACTCCTGCAGCAAAAGTGTGCACTGTTTAATTTTAATATAATATGTACTCCTGGCTCCTGCTATAACCTATAACTGGCACTGCAGTAGTGCTCCCCAGTCTCCCCCACAATTATAAGCTGTGTGAGCTGAGCAGTCAGACAGATATATAATATATATAGATGATGCAGCACACTGGCCTGAGCCTGAGCAGTGCACACAGATATGGTATGTGACTGACTGAGTCACTGTGTGTATCGCTTTTTTCAGGCAGAGAACGGATATATTAAATAAACTGCACTGTGTGTCTGGTGGTCACTCACTATATAATATATTATGTACTCCTGGCTCCTGCTATAACCTATAACTGGCACTGCAGTAGTGCTCCCCAGTCTCCCCCACAATTATAAGCTGTGTGAGCTGAGCAGTCAGACAGATATATATAATATTATATATAGATAATAGATGATGCAGCACACTGGCCAGAGCCTGAGCAGTGCACACAGATATGGTATGTGACTGACTGAGTCACTGTGTGTATCGCTTTTTTCAGGCAGAGAACGGATATATTAAATAAACTGCACTGTGTGTCTGGTGGTCACTCACTATATAATATATTATGTACTCCTGGCTCCTGCTATAACCTATAACTGGCACTGCAGTAGTGCTCCCCAGTCTCCCCCACAATTATAAGCTGTGTGAGCTGAGCAGTCAGACAGATATATATAATATTATATATAGATAATAGATGATGCAGCACACTGGCCTGAGCCTGAGCAGTGCACACAGATATGGTATGTGACTGACTGAGTCACTGTGTGTATCGCTTTTTTCAGGCAGAGAACGGATATATTAAATAAACTGCACTGTGTGTCTGGTGGTCACTCACTATATAATATATTATGTACTCCTGGCTCCTGCTATAACCTATAACTGGCACTGCAGTAGTGCTCCCCAGTCTCCCCCACAATTATAAGCTGTGTGAGCTGAGCAGTCAGACAGATATATATAATATTATATATAGATAATAGATGATGCAGCACACTGGCCTGAGCCTGAGCAGTGCACACAGATATGGTATGTGACTGACTGAGTCACTGTGTGTATCGCTTTTTTCAGGCAGAGAACGGATATATTAAATAAACTGCACTGTGTGTCTGGTGGTCACTCACTATATAATATATTATGTACTCCTGGCTCCTGCTATAACCTATAACTGGCACTGCAGTAGTGCTCCCCAGTCTCCCCCACAATTATAAGCTGTGTGAGCTGAGCAGTCAGACAGATATATATAATATTATATATAGATAATAGATGATGCAGCACACTGGCCTGAGCCTGAGCAGTGCACACAGATATGGTATGTGACTGACTGAGTCACTGTGTGTATCGCTTTTTTCAGGCAGAGAACGGATATATTAAATAAACTGCACTGTGTGTCTGGTGGTCACTCACTATATAATATATTATGTACTCCTGGCTCCTGCTATAACCTATAACTGGCACTGCAGTAGTGCTCCCCAGTCTCCCCCACAATTATAAGCTGTGTGAGCTGAGCAGTCAGACAGATATATATAATATTATATATAGATAATAGATGATGCAGCACACTGGCCTGAGCCTGAGCAGTGCACACAGATATGGTATGTGACTGACTGAGTCACTGTGTGTATCGCTTTTTTCAGGCAGAGAACGGATATATTAAATAAACTGCACTGTGTGTCTGGTGGTCACTCACTATATAATATATTATGTACTCCTGGCTCCTGCTATAACCTATAACTGGCACTGCAGTAGTGCTCCCCAGTCTCCCCCACAATTATAAGCTGTGTGAGCTGAGCAGTCAGACAGATATATATATAATATTATATATAGATAATAGATGATGCAGCACACTGGCCTGAGCCTGAGCAGTGCACACAGATATGGTATGTGACTGACTGAGTCACTGTGTGTATCGCTTTTTTCAGGCAGAGAACGGATATATTAAATAAACTGCACTGTGTGTCTGGTGGTCACTCACTATATAATATATTATGTACTCCTGGCTCCTGCTATAACCTATAACTGGCACTGCAGTAGTGCTCCCCAGTCTCCCCCACAATTATAAGCTGTGTGAGCTGAGCAGTCAGACAGATATATATAATATTATATATAGATAATAGATGATGCAGCACACTGGCCTGAGCCTGAGCAGTGCACACAGATATGGTATGTGACTGACTGAGTCACTGTGTGTATCGCTTTTTTCAGGCAGAGAACGGATATATTAAATAAACTGCACTGTGTGTCTGGTGGTCACTCACTATATAATATATTATGTACTCCTGGCTCCTGCTATAACCTATAACTGGCACTGCAGTAGTGCTCCCCAGTCTCCCCCACAATTATAAGCTGTGTGAGCTGAGCAGTCAGACAGATATATATAATATTATATATAGATAATAGATGATGCAGCACACTGGCCTGAGCCTGAGCAGTGCACACAGATATGGTATGTGACTGACTGAGTCACTGTGTGTATCGCTTTTTTCAGGCAGAGAACGGATATATTAAATAAACTGCACTGTGTGTCTGGTGGTCACTCACTATATAATATATTATGTACTCCTGGCTCCTGCTATAACCTATAACTGGCACTGCAGTAGTGCTCCCCAGTCTCCCCCACAATTATAAGCTGTGTGAGCTGAGCAGTCAGACAGATATATATAATATTATATATAGATAATAGATGATGCAGCACACTGGCCTGAGCCTGAGCAGTGCACACAGATATGGTATGTGACTGACTGAGTCACTGTGTGTATCGCTTTTTTCAGGCAGAGAACGGATATATTAAATAAACTGCACTGTGTGTCTGGTGGTCACTCACTATATAATATATTATGTACTCCTGGCTCCTGCTATAACCTATAACTGGCACTGCAGTAGTGCTCCCCAGTCTCCCCCACAATTATAAGCTGTGTGAGCTGAGCAGTCAGACAGATATATATAATATTATATATAGATAATAGATGATGCAGCACACTGGCCTGAGCCTGAGCAGTGCACACAGATATGGTATGTGACTGACTGAGTCACTGTGTGTATCGCTTTTTTCAGGCAGAGAACGGATATATTAAATAAACTGCACTGTGTGTCTGGTGGTCACTCACTATATAATATATTATGTACTCCTGGCTCCTGCTATAACCTATAACTGGCACTGCAGTAGTGCTCCCCAGTCTCCCCCACAATTATAAGCTGTGTGAGCTGAGCAGTCAGACAGATATATATATAATATTATATATAGATAATAGATGATGCAGCACACTGGCCTGAGCCTGAGCAGTGCACACAGATATGGTATGTGACTGACTGAGTCACTGTGTGTATCGCTTTTTTCAGGCAGAGAACGGATATATTAAATAAACTGCACTGTGTGTCTGGTGGTCACTCACTATATAATATATTATGTACTCCTGGCTCCTGCTATAACCTATAACTGGCACTGCAGTAGTGCTCCCCAGTCTCCCCCACAATTATAAGCTGTGTGAGCTGAGCAGTCAGACAGATATATATAATATTATATATAGATAATAGATGATGCAGCACACTGGCCTGAGCCTGAGCAGTGCACACAGATATGGTATGTGACTGAGTCACTGTGTGCTGTGTATCGCTTTTTTCAGGCAGAGAACGGATTATAAAGTAAACTGCACTGTCCTCACTAGTAAACTCTCTCCACTCAGTCTCTACACTTCTACAGTAACAGTACTCCTCCTAGTCAGCTCCAGTAAATCTCTCTCAGTCTTTTATAATCTAAATGGAGAGGACGCCAGCCACGTCCTCTCCCTATCAATCTCAATGCACGTGTGAAAATGGCGGCGACGCGCGGCTCCTTATATAGAATCCGAGTCTCGCGATAGAATCCGAGCCTCGCGAGAATCCGACAGCGTCATGATGACGTTCGGGCGCGCTCGGGTTAACCGAGCAAGGCGGGAAGATCCGAGTCGCTCGGACCCGTGAAAAAAAACATGAAGTTCTGGCGGGTTCGGATTCAGAGAAACCGAACCCGCTCATCTCTAATTAATTCCCCGCTTAATGCATGCTAATACCTTATTGGCCTTCTTAGCTGCAATCCTCCTGTACTTTGGGTACCGCTGCTAAGTTTGTTATCTACTGTACAGAATGTGAACGCCTAAGTCTTTTTCCAATACAGAATTCCCAAATTTTCCCCCATTTACAATACAGTAGTGTGTACTGTACAGCAGGTGGTATTTTTATTCTTGCTACCAAAGTGCATTACTGCTCCTTACATTTGTCTGTATAGAACCTCATTCTCCATTTTGGTGCCCATGCTTCCAGTTTAAGTAAGTCATTCTGAAGAGACTCTGTATCTCCCTCTGAATTTATAACCTTTCACAGTTTGGTATCGTCTGCAAAATTTAACACCATGCTCACTAGACCTACTGCTACAGTAGATCATTTATGAAAATGTTGAACAATAGTAGTCCAAGTAGTACTTCAGTCCAATTTGAAAAAGTTCCATTCATCACAACTTGGTGCTCCCTCCACGTATTGTCCTTACTGTGAAGAACCCTTTTCGCCTCTGTGTGCGAAATCTCTTCTCCTCCAACCTGACTCAATTTTTTTTTATATTCGACACAGAAATCGTGTAGAAAAGAGTATTTCATGGAAATTTTGTGTTCATAGGCCCTACACTGCCACACAGGCTGCTGAAGAGGAGGAACAGCAGCCTTCATCCCCAACCACACCGCAACCAGCAAGTAAGTCCAGTCCAGTACAATTTGGAAATAGAAATACAGTAATGTAGATAGTGTAAACAATGCACTGTACTGAATGTGTATTCTAGCTTTTGGGGGGGCTACAGTACTTGTGTGTGGGGGGTTAATTTTTACTCTGCTGCATTTTACTTACAGTAGTAACCCAGTGTCGAAGTGGAAATTTTGAACTGGGGGTATGCAAAAGCTCCAGAAAAGGGGGCGTGGCCACTCAAAGGGGGGGGGTCACTCAAAGGGGGCATGGTCAGTGTAGTAGAACCCCTTATACTATCTAGTACTGGTGCCCCTTTCACCTTATAGCACACGGTTCGAGCCGAAATTCACAATATAGCACACGGTACGAGCTGAAATTCACATTATAGCACACAGTACGAGCTGAAATTCACATTTTTGGCACGTACCGTGTGCTGTAATGTGAATTTCGGCTCGTACCGTGTGCTGTAATCACAATATAGCACACGGTACGAGCTGAAATTCACATTTTAGCACACGGTACGAGCCGAAATTTAGAGATGAGCGCCTGAAATTTTTCGGGTTTTGTGTTTTGGTTTTGGGTTCGGTTCCGCGGCCGTGTTTTGGGTTCGAACGCGTTTTGGCAAAACCTCACCGAATTATTTTTGTCGGATTCGGGTGTGTTTTGGATTCGGGTGTTTTTTTCCAAAAACACTAAAAAACAGCTTAAATCATAGAATTTGGGGGTCATTTTGATCCCAAAGTATTATTAACCTCAAAAACCATAATTTACACTCATTTTCAGTCTATTCTGAATACCTCACACCTCACAATATTATTTTTAGTCCTAAAATTTGCACCGAGGTCGCTGTGTGAGTAAGATAAGCGACCCTAGTGGCCGACACAAACACCGGGCCCATCTAGGAGTGGCACTGCAGTGTCACGCAGGATGTCCCTTCCAAAAAACCCTCCCCAAACAGCACATGACGCAAAGAAAAAAAGAGGCGCAATGAGGTAGCTGTGTGAGTAAGATTAGCGACCCTAGTGGCCGACACAAACACCGGGCCCATCTAGGAGTGGCACTGCAGTGTCACGCAGGATGGCCCTTCCAAAAAACCCTCCCCAAACAGCACATGACGCAAAGAAAAAAAGAGGCGCAATGAGGTAGCTGACTGTGTGAGTAAGATTAGCGACCCTAGTGGCCGACACAAACACCGGGCACATCTAGGAGTGGCACTGCAGTGTCACGCAGGATGTCCCTTCCAAAAAACCCTCCCCAAACAGCACATGACGCAAAGAAAAAAAGAGGCGCAATGAGGTAGCTGTGTGAGTAAGATTAGCGACCCTAGTGGCCGACACAAACACCGGGCCCATCTAGGAGTGGCACTGCAGTGTCACGCAGGATGTCCCTTCCAAAAAACCCTCCCCAATCAGCACATGATGCAAAGAAAAAGAAAAGAAAAAAGAGGTGCAAGATGGAATTATCCTTGGGCCCTCCCACCCACCCTTATGTTGTATAAACAAAACAGGACATGCACACTTTAACCAACCCATCATTTCAGTGACAGGGTCTGCCACACGACTGTGACTGATATGACGGGTTGGTTTGGACCCCCCCCAAAAAAGAAGCAATTAATCTCTCCTTGCACAAACTGGCTCTACAGAGGCAAGATGTCCACCTCATCTTCACCCTCCGATATATCACCGTGTACATCCCCCTCCTCACAGATTATCAATTCGTCCCCACTGGAATCCACCATCTCAGCTCCCTGTGTACTTTGTGGAGGCAATTGCTGCTGGTCAATGTCTCCGCGGAGGAATTGATTATAATTCATTTTAATGAACATCATCTTCTCCACATTTTCTGGATGTAACCTCGTACGCCGATTGCTGACAAGGTGAGCGGCGGCACTAAACACTCTTTCGGAGTACACACTTGTGGGAGGGCAACTTAGGTAGAATAAAGCCAGTTTGTGCAAGGGCCTCCAAATTGCCTCTTTTTCCTGCCAGTATAAGTACGGACTGTGTGACGTGCCTACTTGGATGCGGTCACTCATATAATCCTCCACCATTCTATCAATGTTGAGAGAATCATATGCAGTGACAGTAGACGACATGTCCGTAATCGTTGTCAGGTCCTTCAGTCCGGACCAGATGTCAGCATCAGCAGTCGCTCCAGACTGCCCTGCATCACCGCCAGCGGGTGGGCTCGGAATTCTGAGCCTTTTCCTCGCACCCCCAGTTGCGGGAGAATGTGAAGGAGGAGATGTTGACAGGTCGCGTTCCGCTTGACTTGACAATTTTGTCACCAGCAGGTCTTTCAACCCCAGCAGACCTGTGTCTGCCGGAAAGAGAGATCCAAGGTAGGCTTTAAATCTAGGATCGAGCACGGTGGCCAAAATGTAGTGCTCTGATTTCAACAGATTGACCACCCGTGAATCCTTGTTAAGCGAATTAAGGGCTGCATCCACAAGTCCCACATGCCTAGCGGAATCGCTCCGTGTTAGCTCCTTCTTCAATGCCTCCAGCTTCTTCTGCAAAAGCCTGATGAGGGGAATGACCTGACTCAGGCTGGCAGTGTCTGAACTGACTTCACGTGTGGCAAGTTCAAAGGGCATCAGAACCTTGCACAACGTTGAAATCATTCTCCACTGCACTTGAGACAGGTGCATTCCATCTCCTATATCGTGCTCAATTGTATAGGCTTGAATGGCCTTTTGCTGCTCCTCCAACCTCTGAAGCATATAGAGGGTTGAATTCCACCTCGTTACCACTCCTTGCTTCAGATGATGGCAGGGCAGGTTCAGTAGTTTTTGGTGGTGCTCCAGTCTTCTGTACGTGGTGCCTGTACGCCGAAAGTGTCCCGCAATTTTTCTGGCCACCGACAGCATCTCTTGCACGCCCCTGTCGTTTTTAAAAAAATTCTGCACCACCAAATTCAAGGTATGTGCAAAACATGGGACGTGCTGGAATTTGCCCATATTTAATGCACACACAATATTGCTGGCGTTGTCCGATGCCACAAATCCACAGGAGAGTCCAATTGGGGTAAGCCATTCCGCGATGATCTTCCTCAGTTGCCGTAAGAGGTTTTAAGCTATGTGCGTATTCTGGAAAGCGGTGATACAAAGCGTAGCCTGCCTAGGAAAGAGTTGGCGTTTGCGAGATGCTGCTACTGGTGCCGCCGCTGCTGTTCTTGCGGCGGGAGTCCATACATCTACCCAGTGGGCTGTCACAGTCATATAGTCCTGACCCTGCCCTGCTCCACTTGTCCACATGTCCGTGGTTAAGTGGACATTGGGTACAACTGCATTTTTTAGGACACTGGTGAGTCTTTTTCTGACGTCCGTGTACATTCTCGGTATCGCCTGCCTAGAGAAGTGGAACCTAGATGGTATTTGGTAACGGGGGCACACTGCCTCAATAAATTGTCTAGTTCCCTGTGAACTAACGGCGGATACCGGACGCACGTCTAACACCAACATAGTTGTCAAGGACTCAGTTATCCGCT
The DNA here is from genome assembly GCF_028390025.1 of Pseudophryne corroboree. NCBI lineage: Eukaryota > Metazoa > Chordata > Amphibia > Anura > Myobatrachidae > Pseudophryne > Pseudophryne corroboree. The sequence continues at coordinate 670,278,626 of NC_086447.1, forward strand.
TTGCAGTAGGATGACTGCTGTGATATTTCATCTTCCTCGCAAAGGACTGTTGAACAGTCAATTGCTTACTGGAAGTAGTACAAGTGGGCTTACGACTTCCCCTCTGGGATGACCATCGACTCCCAGCGGCAACAACAGCAGCGCCAGCAGCAGTAGGCGTTACACGCAAGGATGCATCGGAGGAATCCCAGGCAGGAGAGGACTCGTCAGACTTGCCAGTGACATGGCCTGCAGGACTATTGGCATTCCTGGGGAAGGAGGAAATTGACACTGAGGGAGTTGGTGGGGTGGTTTGCGTGAGCTTGGTTACAAGAGGAAGGGATTTACTGGTCAGTGGACTGCTTCCGCTGTCACCCAAAGTTTTTGAACTTGTCACTGACTTATTATGAATGCGCTGCAGGTGACGTATAAGGGAGGATGTTCCGAGGTGGTTAACGTCCTTATCCCTACTTATTACAGCTTGACAAAGGCAACACACGGCTTGACACCTGTTGTCCGCATTTCTGGTGAAATACCTCCACACCGAAGAGCTGATTTTTTTGGTATTTTCACCTGGCATGTCAATGGCCATATTCCTCCCACGGACAACAGGTGTCTCCCCGGGTGCCTGACTTAAACAAACCACCTCACCATCAGAATCCTTCTGGTCAATTTCCTCCCCAGCGCCAGCAACACCCATATCCTCCTCATCCTGGTGTACTTCAACACTGACATCTTCAATCTGACTATCAGGAACTGGACTGCGGGTGCTCCTTCCAGCACTTGCAGGGGGCATGCAAATAGTGGAAGGCGCATGCTCTTCACGTCCAGTGTTGGGAAGGTCAGGCATCGCAACCGACACAATTGGACTCTCCTTGTGGATTTGGGATTTCAAAGAACGCACAGTTCTTTGCGGTGCTTTTGCCAGCTTGAGTCTTTTCAGTTTTCTAGCGAGAGGCTGAGTGCTTCCATCCTCATGTGAAGCTGAACCACTAGCCATGAACATAGGCCAGGGCCTCAGCCGTTCCTTGCCACTCCGTCTGGTAAATGGCATATTGGCAAGTTTACGCTTCTCCTCCGACAATTTTATTTTAGGTTTTGGAGTCCTTTTTTTTCTGATATTTGGTGTTTTGGATTTGACATGCTCTGTACTATGACATTGGGCATCGGCCTTGGCAGACGACGTTGCTGGCATTTCATCGTCTCGGCCATGACTAGTGGCAGCAGCTTCAGCACGAGGTGGAAGTGGATCTTGATCTTTCCCTAATTTTGGAACCTCAACTTTTTTGTTCTCCATATTTTATAGGCAGAACTTAAAGGCACCTCAGGTAAACAATGGAGATGGATGGATTGGATACTAGTATACAATTATGGACGGACTGCCACGGTTAGGTGGTATAAAAAAACCACGGTTAGGTGGTATATATTGTAATACAATTATGGATGGACGGACTGCCTGCCGAGTGCCGACACAGAGGTAGCCACAGCCGTGAACTACCGCACTGTACACTGGTTGATAAAGAGATAGTAGTATACTCGTAACAACTAGTATGACTGACTATGACGGTATAAAGAATGAAAAAAAAACCACGGTTAGGTGGTATATATTGTAATACAATTATGGATGGACGGACTGCCTGCCGAGTTCCGACACAGAGGTAGCCACAGCCGTGAACTACCGCACTGTACACTGGTTAATAAAGAGATAGTAGTATACTCGTAACAACTAGTATGACTGACTATGACGGTATAAAGAATGAAAAAAAAACCACGGTTAGGTGGTATATATTATAATACAATTATGGATGGACGGACTGCCTGCCGACTGCCGACACAGAGGTAGCCACAGCCGTGAACTACCGCACTGTACACTGGTTGATAAAGAGATAGTAGTATACTCGTAACAACTAGTATGACACTATGACGGTATAAAGAATGAAAAAAAAACCACGGTTAGGTGGTATATATTATAATACAATTATGGATGGACGGACTGCCTGCCGACTGCCGACACAGAGGTAGCCACAGCCGTGAACTACCGCACTGTACACTGGTTGATAAAGAGATAGTAGTATACTCGTAACAACTAGTATGACACTATGACGGTATAAAGAATGAAAAAAAAACCACGGTTAGGTGGTATATATTATAATACAATTATGGATGGACGGACTGCCTGCCGAGTGCCGACACAGAGGTAGCCACAGCCGTGAACTACCGCACTGTACACTGGTTGATAAAGAGATAGTAGTATACTCGTAACAACTAGTATGACTGACTATGACGGTATAAAGAATGAAAAAAAAAACCACGGTTAGGTGGTATATATTATAATACAATTATGGATGGACGGACTGCCTGCCGACTGCCGACACAGAGGTAGCCACAGCCGTGAACTACCGCACTGTACACTGGTTGATAAAGAGATAGTAGTATACTCGTAACAACTAGTATGACACTATGACGGTATAAAGAATGAAAAAAAAACCACGGTTAGGTGGTATATATTATAATACAATTATGGATGGACGGACTGCCTGCCGACTGCCGACACAGAGGTAGCCACAGCCGTGAACTACCGCACTGTACACTGGTTGATAAAGAGATAGTAGTATACTCGTAACAACTAGTATGACACTATGACGGTATAAAGAATGAAAAAAAAACCACGGTTAGGTGGTATATATTATAATACAATTATGGATGGACGGACTGCCTGCCGAGTGCCGACACAGAGGTAGCCACAGCCGTGAACTACCGCACTGTACACTGGTTGATAAAGAGATAGTAGTATACTCGTAACAACTAGTATGACTGACTATGACGGTATAAAGAATGAAAAAAAAACCACGGTTAGGTGGTATATATTATAATACAATTATGGATGGACGGACTGCCTGCCGACTGCCGACACAGAGGTAGCCACAGCCGTGAACTACCGCACTGTACACTGGTTGATAAAGAGATAGTAGTATACTCGTAACAACTAGTATGACACTATGACGGTATAAAGAATGAAAAAAAAACCACGGTTAGGTGGTATATATTATAATACAATTATGGATGGACGGACTGCCTGCCGACTGCCGACACAGAGGTAGCCACAGCCGTGAACTACCGCACTGTACACTGGTTGATAAAGAGATAGTAGTATACTCGTAACAACTAGTATGACACTATGACGGTATAAAGAATGAAAAAAAAACCACGGTTAGGTGGTATATATTATAATAATACAATTATGGATGGATGGACTGCCTGCCGACTGCCGACACAGAGGTAGCCACAGCCGTGAACTACCGCACTGTACACTGGTTGATAAAGAGATAGTAGTATACTCGTAACAACTAGTATGACTATGACGACGGTATAAAGAAAGAAAAAAAAATACCACGGTTAGTGGTATATAATTATACAATTATGGATGGACGGACTGCCTGCCGAGTGCCGACTGCCGACACAGAGGTAGCCACAGCCGTGAACTACCGCACTGTACTGTGTCTGCTGCTAATATAGACTGGTTGATAAAGAGATAGTATACAACAATATACTACTATACTGGTGGTCAGGCACTGGTCACCACTAGTCACACTGGCAGTGGCACTCCTGCAGCAAAAGTGTGCACTGTTTAATTTTAAATTAATATAATATTAAGTACTCCTGGCTCCTGCTATAACAACCTGCAGTGCTCCCCAGTCTCCCCCACAATTATTATAAGCTTTTATACATTGATGTGCAGCACACTGGGCTGAGCTGAGTGCACACAGACTGAGTCACACTGTGTGACTGCTGTGTATCGTTTTTTTCAGGCAGAGAACGGATATAGCAGAGAACGGATATATTAAATAAAAGTTAACTTAACAACAACTGCACTGGTCACTGTGGTAAACTCTGTCTGCACAATCTCTCTCTCTCTCTCTCTCTTCTAATCTATTCTAATGGAGAGGACGCCAGCCACGTCCTCTCCCTATCAATCTCAATGCACGTGTGAAAATGGCGGCGACGCGCGGCTCCTTATATAGAATCCGAGTCTCGCGAGAATCCGACAGCGTCATGATGACGTTCGGGCGCGCTCGGGTTAACCGAGCAAGGCGGGAAGATCCGAGTCGCTCGGACCCGTGAAAAAAAAAGTGAAGTTCGTGCGGGTTCGGATTCAAAGAAACCGAACCCGCTCATCTCTACCGAAATTCACATTATAGCACACGGTACAAGCCGAAAATTCACATTATAGCACACGGTACGAGCCGAAATTCACAATATAGCACACAGTATGAGCCGAAATTCACATTATAGCACACAGTACGAGCCGAGATTCACATTACAGCACACTGAATAAGCCAAAATTCACATTATAGCACACTGAATGAGCCGAAATTCACATTATAACACACTGAATAAGCCAAAATTCACATTATAGCACACTGAAAGAATGAGCCGAAATTCACATTATAGCAAACGGTATGATCCACAATTCACATTATGACACACGGTATGATCCACAATTCACATGACACACGGTATGATCCACAATTCACATTATAACACATGGTATGATTCACAATTATGGGAGAGGGAGAGTGACAGCAGGGACATAGGGACAGTGACAGAGAGAGTGACAGCAGTGACAGGGAGAGTGAGACCCCTACCTATCCCCTATTGATTATACGCACATTGCCCCAGGGACAGGTTGGAGTGATCACCCAGATCACCCGTAATCACCTGAGGGGGGGCACTTATTAACTGGGCCTAGTGCCCCCTAACTGCGCACAGGCCAGAGGCCTGACTTTCCCCCACGGGCCTAGCACCCGCCTAACATGGAGCCAGTTGGGTGACCTGGGCCTAATGCCCAGGGTCACCATATTTACCTAAAGGGCCACTCTGAACTAGGGCCTTATGCCCTCTACATGGGGACAAGCCTAATGCCTGAATTAACCCCACAGAGCTAGTGCCCGCCTACTGCGCCACAGGCCTATAGCCGGATTGTGCCCATGGGCCTAGTGCCCGAACCCTGATGGTCTAGGGAGGGGGGGGTGACAGGTGCCCTCACCGAGGGCCTACCTGTCCTGGTGGGAAAGGCACCAGGGGGGAGCTTTGTTAGCTCTTTTCCTTTCCACCCCTGGTGGCCTCTCCAGTCCTCAGCTTCTGTCTCCTGCTGCTGGCCCGTCTTGGCCAGCGGCGCCGCCTCTTCTGTCTTCTGCCGCTGGCCTGTCCTGGCCAGCGTAGCCGCCTCTTCTGTCTTCTGCTGCTGGCCTGTCCTGGCCAGCGGTATGGCCTCTTCTGTCTTCTGCTGCTGGCCTGTCCTTGCCAGCGGCGCTGACTTTTCTTCCTCCTGGAGTGCGTCTTCTGGCCTCTTCCGCGGCCACTGGACCTCTTAGCCGCTCCTCTGTGCGGCCTCCTCTCTTCTCCTCGTCCCAGCGGCATCTGACGTCAGATGCTGGGGGCGGGGCCTATGACGTGGCGAGCGCTGATTGGCTCACCGCGGTTGCCTGTGATTGGCCGTCGATCTGTGAGCCGCAATTGGCTCACAGATGGCGCCAATCTTTAAATGCCTCCGCCGCTGCAGCCTCATTAGCGATGGGATCAGACACTTGATCCCAGTGCTGTCCGCCGCCACGTCCTGCCGGTCCACCAGCGCTGGGGACAGACACACTGCACCAGCGATGTCTGCTGCAGAGTCCTGTAGGGGACGCAGGTCCCCTGCATGCTGCTGCAATAAAAATACAAAACGTCCGGGTCTGTAAAGAAGTGGTGGTATACCATACCGCCGTATACCGCCCCACTTCGACCACTGGTAGTAACAGTACTGTATGTGCAGTAGTGGGTAATAACAGACAGTCATGGAGGTGGGGAGGCCCTGCTCACAAGCTTACAGTCTATAGGGAAAAAGCCATTGATACTGTGATGAAGACGTGAGGATACTGTCCAGCATGTGTGGACTTTGCAGTGGGGATGCAATTGAAAGATTAATGTACTGCACTGTATTGTGTCGAAAAGAGTATTTCATGGAATAAACCTATTTTTGTCATTCATTTTTCTTTTCACAGGCCCTACACCTGCACAGGCTGCTGAGGAGGAGGAGGATGAGGAGGAGGAGGAGAAGCAGCCGATGGATGAGGGTGAGGTTGCATTTAGTAGTGGTAAGAAATAGTGCTGAGAGTGATCTGATGCGATTGGAGGAGCCATCCGATGTGACACTTTTCATCAGATTTTTTGGGCAGATGCATTGAAATCGGATGAAAAGTGTACAAATTGGACTTTTTTTTAACTGGTCATGTTGCCCATAGCAACTGATCAGATTCTACATTAATTAACATTTCTTTAGCTACACTTACAGACGATAATGCTGTAGATAGAATTTGATTGGTTGCTATGGGAAACATCACCAGTTCTTAAAAAAACTCCCATCGTTCTAAATTTGCATGCGTCTCTCTCTCTCCCTGACACTGTCTCTCCATTCATCTCTCACTCTACTGTAGCTACTGTCAGTGGTTGAATTTCCCATTAAGCATGAGAGGCATGTATTGTACCTAGGGGCGTATCTGTTTGGGGACCGCAGTTGGATGCTTATGCTGGTACTGTCATCCCAAAAATTAGCAGTACAGGTACTGAAAAATAATTTAACTGTACTGTACAATATGCCATCTTGAATGGAGTGTAAATGGGTAGCACATGCACATACTGTACAGTACTGTCTCTGTAAGCTGCCCGACGGTACTGTACCTAGTAAATATGTACAGTGTACATAATAAACTATGAGTTTTTTAATTTTTAATCTATTTTTATATTAAATTGACTAAAAATCTTTGATTATGCTCGCTACCTTAGTCATAAGCAGCAGCATACGGGCCACTCACAAATTTTCTGAAGGTCTGGGTACCCTTGGATTCACAGGGACTGTCACGAGCATCCCCTTTTTTTCCCACCTGTCACCGGGCCTGGACACTAGTGTACTGTTACTAAAATTTTTACTGTATATCTTATAATATTTTTTTCTTTTAGCCACAGATGAGGAGTGGCCAGAGTACATTTTTGGTAAATATACAGTAGCAATATTTAGTACTGTAATTACAGTGTTTTTCCCCCCCAAATTGTTTTAAGTCAAACTAACATGACTAACTGTATATTATCTCTTTACAGTCCGTCGCCAACCTGAGGAGGAGGCAGCAGGTAATAAGAGAGGAATACATAATGCACTGTACTGTACTCTTACTTAACGTAACATGTCTAATGCTGAGCTGATCATCTTCACACCCTCTGACATAACCTTACACTACATACTGTACATTCTCTCCTTTTACACCCTCTTCACTCCACAAATGCATGCTGCATATCCTGTCTACTGATTTCTTCCTTAAACTACCACCTCCAATATTTTGCACAAGCTGCTCCCTACTGTACTGTACTGTACTGTATCTCTGGAATTCTCCAACTCTACAGTACTGTACTATATATTAAACTTGAAACCAGGGCTGGCCCAAGCTTATTTTTTTTGGTAAGCGAAAATACATTTTGGCGCCCCATGATGGGATCCACTTTTTACAGGGACAGCGCACATGTTGCCGCAAAAAAAGGCTGTGATTTGACAAGGAAAGGGTGTGGCCACACAACAGTGCCCCAATGGGTACATTGAGATAGTGGGTGACTGGAGTGGCAGGAGTGACTGGGAGATAGTTGGTGACTGGGGTGGCAGGGATTTAGTGGGTGACTGGAGAGGCAGGGGTGACAGGGAGATAGTGTGTGAGTGGGGAGGCAGGAGTGACAGGGAGATAGTGGGTGACTGAGGAGGCAGGAGTGACAGGTGGATAGTGAGTGACAGGTGAGGCAGGAGTGACAGGTGGATAGTGACTGGGGAAACAGGAGTGACAGGTGGATAGTGACTGGGGAGGCAGGAGTGACAGGTGGATAGTGACTGGGGAGGCAGGAGTGACAGGTGGATAGTGGGTGACTGGGAAGGCAAGAGTGACCGGGAGATAGTGGGTGATTGGGGAGAAAGGAGTGATAGGTGGATAGTGAGTGACTTGGGAGGCAGGAGCAGTGATCGCGTGGAGCGAAAAAAAAAGTGGGGCCCAGGGACCCCTTACTTTAGAAATTTGGGGTCCTACTCCACTTTTTCTGGATCCCAACAAAATTTATGCTTTTGAGCTCCCCTTATGTCCACCTCACATGCCCTACACAGATTGGGATTGAAATACTGGCGGTCAAAATCCAGACAGGCGGAAGGCGAGTATACTTACCTTGCCCCAATGGCCTCCTAACCCTCCCTTCCAGTAGCCTAAACCTACCCCCCGCCCCTCCATCCCCACGTAACCCTTTTCGGGGGTGTCTAATTTATATCCCCTGCGGTAGGGACAGCAGCCCACTGTCTCCCTCCTCCTGTTTCCTGTCATTGCCGGAGGGCTGGGAGCCAGGAGTATGCACGGCTGCAAGCTTATCAAAAAGGAGTTTTGTGTCCAGGGCGGGTGGCCGCGGCGGTGTAGTGAGTGACTATCTCACTCTCTGCAGCAGCGCCCTTTACATATTGGCGCTCTACACGGCCGCGTACCCCGCGTATGCGTCGGGCTGGCCCTGCTTGAAACAGGCTCTCAAGACCCACTTCTTCATCACACCCAGCCATCTTTCATCTTACATGTCTCTTCCATGCTGACGGTCTATCCCTTTCTGTCTTTCTGCTCATTCCCTTTAGAATGTATGGGTTGCAGTTAAAAGCCGGCTGTCGGGGTAACAGTGACAATGCGGATAGCTGTAATCTCTGTGCTAAAGCTCTATTCTCACTTGTGGGTGTCCACGACACCCATAGATCCTGTGGGGAGCGATGCGAGTCACCAAGTCTGCTGCGTGGTGAGAGCAGCAAGGCCGCAAGGAGACTTGGAGCACTTGTCCCTCTACTGGCGTTCTGGCAGGATGGATGCAGCTGTTGGGATAGAGCAGCCGGTATCCCATCTGCTGGGATTGCTTATGTAATCCAAATGTACAGTGGGGGTTATTCAGACCTGATGGCTACTGTGCGTATACACAGACCTGATGGGTGCTGTGCGTACCGCAATGGTCACGCACGTCGCCAAACAACAGGCATTGGCGACCAGCGATAGGCTGGTGCAAAAATTCCGATTGCACGGGCATTCGCAAGGTGATTGACAGGAAGAGGCCATTTGTGGGTGAAAAATAGGATTTTAATTATCTACCGGTAAATCCTTTTCTAGTAGTCCGTAGAGGATGCTGTGGTCCACATTAGTACCATGGGGTATAGATGGGTCCACCAGGAGCCATTGGCACTTTAAGAGTTTGAGAGTGCGGGCTGGCTCCTCCCTCTATGCCATCAGTCTAGAAACTGTGCCCGAGGAGACGGACAAATTTGAGAGAAAGGATTTTACACAGATTGTGGCGCGAATCATACCAGCTCACACATACAAGGCAAACCAAGCTAACTAGCTTGAAACAACAGCAACAGCTTAACAAGATTACTTAACCAAGTAACAAAACAGTACTAAACCAAGAACTAAGCAGTACTGAATAAAGTAACCACTGAAGGATCACGAAGCGCTGGGCGGGCGCCCAGCATCCTCTACAGACTACGAGAAAAGGATTTGCCGGTAGGTAATTCAAATCCTATTTTCTCTTACGTACTAGAGGATGCTGGGGTCCACATTAGTACCATGGGGATGTACCAAAGCTCCCAGAATGGGAGGGAGAGCTCCTGCAGTACTGATTGACCAAACTTCAGGTCCTCAGCAGCCAAGGTATCGAACTTGTAGAACTTTGCAAAGATGTTCGACCCCAACCAAGTAGCCGCTTGGTAAAGCTGTAAAGCCGAGACACCCCGGGCAGCCGCCCAGGAAGAAACCACCTTACGAGTAGAATGGGCCTTAACTGACGTAGGACACGGCAGTCCTGCCGTAGAATATGCATGCAGGAAAGTGAACCTGATCCAGCGAGAGATCGTCTGCTTAGAAGTAGAGATGAGCACCTGAAATTTTTCGGGTTTTGTGTTTTGGTTTTGGGTTCGGTTCCGCGGCCGTGTTTTGGGTTCGAACGCGTTTTGGCAAAACCTCACCGAATTTTTTTTGTCGGATTCGGGTGTGTTTTGGATTCGGGTGTTTTTTTCAAAAAACACTAAAAAACAGCTTAAATCATAGAATTTGGGGGTCATTTTGATCCCAAAGTATTATTAACCTCAAAAACCATAATTTACACTCATTTTCAGTCTATTCTGAATACCTCACACCTCACAATATTATTTTTAGTCCTAAAATTTGCACCGAGGTCGCTGTGTGAGTAAGATAAGCGACCCTAGTGGCCGACACAAACACCGGGCCCATCTAGGAGTGGCACTGCAGTGTCACGCAGGATGTCCCTTCCAAAAAACCCTCCCCAAACAGCACATGACGCAAAGAAAAAAAGAGGCGCAATGAGGTAGCTGTGTGAGTAAGATTAGCGACCCTAGTGGCCGACACAAACACCGGGCCCATCTAGGAGTGGCACTGCAGTGTCACGCAGGATGGCCCTTCCAAAAAACCCTCCCCAAACAGCACATGACGCAAAGAAAAAAAGAGGCGCAATGAGGTAGCTGTGTGAGTAAGATTAGCGACCCTAGTGGCCGACACAAACACCGGGCCCATCTAGGAGTGGCACTGCAGTGTCACGCAGGATGTCCCTTCCAAAAAACCCTCCCCAAACAGCACATGACGCAAAGAAAAAAAGAGGCGCAATGAGGTAGCTGTGTGAGTAAGATTAGCGACCCTAGTGGCCGACACAAACACCGGGCCCATCTAGGAGTGGCACTGCAGTGTCACGCAGGATGGCCCTTCCAAAAAACCCTCCCCAAACAGCACATGACGCAAAGAAAAAAAGAGGCGCAATGAGGTAGCTGTGTGAGTAAGATTAGCGACCCTAGTGGCCGACACAAACACCGGGCCCATCTAGGAGTGGCACTGCAGTGTCACGCAGGATGTCCCTTCCAAAAAACCCTCCCCAAACAGCACATGACGCAAAGAAAAAAAGAGGCTTTTTACTGATATTTGGTGTTTTGGATTTGACATGCTCTGTACTATGACATTGGGCATCGACCTTGGCAGACGACGTTGCTGGCATTTCATCGTCTCGGCCATGACTAGTGGCAGCAGCTTCAGCACGAGGTGGAAGTGGATCTTGATCTTTCCCTAATTTTGGAACCTCAACATTTTTGTTCTCCATATTTTAATAGGCACAACTAAAAGGCACCTCAGGTAAACAATGGAGATGGATGGATTGGATACTAGTATACAATTATGGACGGGCTGCCGAGTGCCGACACAGAGGTAGCCACAGCCGTGAACTACCGCACTGTACTGTGTCTGCTGCTAATATATAGACTGGTTGATGATAAAGAGATAGTATACTCGTAACTAGTATGTATGTATAAAGAAAGAAAAAAAAACCACGGTTAGGTGGTATATACAATTATGGACGGGCTGCCGAGTGCCGACACAGAGGTAGCCACAGCCGTGAACTACCGCACTGTACTGTGTCTGCTGCTAATATATAGACTGGTTGATGATAAAGAGATAGTATACTCGTAACTAGTATGTATGTATAAAGAAAGAAAAAAAAACCACGGTTAGGTGGTATATACAATTATGGACGGGCTGCCGAGTGCCGACACAGAGGTAGCCACAGCCGTGAACTACCGCACTGTACTGTGTCTGCTGCTAATATATAGACTGGTTGATGATAAAGAGATAGTATACTCGTAACTAGTATGTATGTATAAAGAAAGAAAAAAAAACCACGGTTAGGTGGTATATACAATTATGGACGGGCTGCCGAGTGCCGACACAGAGGTAGCCACAGCCGTGAACTACCGCACTGTACTGTGTCTGCTGCTAATATATAGACTGGTTGATAAAGAGATAGTATACTCGTAACTAGTATGTATGTATAAAGAAAGAAAAAAAAACCACGGTTAGGTGGTATATACAATTATGGACGGGCTGCCGAGTGCCGACACAGAGGTAGCCACAGCCGTAAACTACCGCACTGTACTGTGTCTGCTGCTAATATATAGACTGGTTGATAAAGAGATAGTATACTCGTAACTAGTATGTATGTATAAAGAAAGAAAAAAAAACCACGGTTAGGTGGTATATACAATTATGGACGGGCTGCCGAGTGCCGACACAGAGGTAGCCACAGCCGTGAACTACCGCACTGTACTGTGTCTGCTACTAATATATAGACTGGTTGATAAAGAGATAGTATACTCGTAACTAGTATGTATGTATAAAGAAAGAAAAAAAAACCACGGTTAGGTGGTATATACAATTATGGACGGGCTGCCGAGTGCCGACACAGAGGTAGCCACAGCCGTGAACTACCGCACTGTACTGTGTCTGCTGCTAATATATAGACTGGTTGATAAAGAGATAGTATACTCGTAACTAGTATGTATGTATAAAGAAAGAAAAAAAAACCACGGTTAGGTGGTATATACAATTATGGACGGGCTGCCGAGTGCCGACACAGAGGTAGCCACAGCCGTGAACTACCGCACTGTACTGTGTCTGCTGCTAATATAGACTGGTTGATAAAGAGATAGTATACTACTAATATTATATATACTGGTGGTCAGGTCACTGGTCACTAGTCACACTGGCAGTGGCACTCCTGCAGCAAAAGTGTGCACTGTTTAATTTTAATATAATATTATGTACTCCTGGCTCCTGCTATAACCTATAACTGGCACTGCAGTAGTGCTCCCCAGTCTCCCCCACAATTATAAGCTGTGTGAGCTGAGCAGTCAGACAGATATATAATATATATAGATGATGCAGCACACTGGCCTGAGCCTGAGCAGTGCACACAGATATGGTATGTGACTGACTGAGTCACTGTGTGTATCGCTTTTTTCAGGCAGAGAACGGATATATTAAATAAACTGCACTGTGTGTCTGGTGGTCACTCACTATATAATATATTATGTACTCCTGGCTCCTGCTATAACCTATAACTGGCACTGCAGTAGTGCTCCCCAGTCTCCCCCACAATTATAAGCTGTGTGAGCTGAGCAGTCAGACAGATATATATAATATTATATATAGATAATAGATGATGCAGCACACTGGCCTGAGCCTGAGCAGTGCACACAGATATGGTATGTGACTGACTGAGTCACTGTGTGTATCGCTTTTTTCAGGCAGAGAACGGATATATTAAATAAACTGCACTGTGTGTCTGGTGGTCACTCACTATATAATATATTATGTACTCCTGGCTCCTGCTATAACCTATAACTGGCACTGCAGTAGTGCTCCCCAGTCTCCCCCACAATTATAAGCTGTGTGAGCTGAGCAGTCAGACAGATATATATAATATTATATATAGATAATAGATGATGCAGCACACTGGCCTGAGCCTGAGCAGTGCACACAGATATGGTATGTGACTGAGTCACTGTGTGCTGTGTATCGCTTTTTTCAGGCAGAGAACGGATTATAAAGTAAACTGCACTGTCCTCACTAGTAAACTCTCTCCACTCAGTCTCTACACTTCTACAGTAACAGTACTCCTCCTAGTCAGCTCCAGTAAATCTCTCTCAGTCTCTTATAATCTAAATGGAGAGGACGCCAGCCACGTCCTCTCCCTATCAATCTCAATGCACGTGTGAAAATGGCGGCGACGCGCGGCTCCTTATATAGAATCCGAGTCTCGCGATAGAATCCGAGCCTCGCGAGAATCTGACAGCGTCATGATGACGTTCGGGCGCGCTCGGGTTAACCGAGCAAGGCGGGAAGATCCGAGTCGCTCGGACCCGTGAAAAAAAACATGAAGTTCTGGCGGGTTCGGATTCAGAGAAACCGAACCCGCTCATCTCTACTTAGAAGCAGGACACCCAAGTTTCTTGGGATCATACAGGACAAACAGGGGCCCTCATTCCGAGTTGATCGCTCGCAAGGCGATTTTAGCAGAGTTACACACGCTAAGCCGCCGCCTACTGGGAGTGAATCTTAGCTTCTTAAAATTGCGACCGATGTTGTATTCGCAATATTGCGATTACTAACTACTTAGCAGTTTCAGAGTAGCTTCAGACTTACTCTGCCTGTGCGATCAGTTCAGTGCTTGTCGTTCCTGTTTTGACGTCACAAACACACCCAGCGTTCGCCCAGACACTCCCCCGTTTCCCCGGCCACTCCTGCGTTTTTTCCGGAAACGGTAGCATTTTTTCCCGCACGCCCATAAAACGGCCTGTTTCCGCCCAGTAACACCCATTTCCTGTCAATCACATTACGATCGCCGGAGCGATGAAAAAGCCGTGAGTAAAAATACTATCTCCATTGTAAAATTACTTGGCGCAGTCGCAGTGCGAATATTGCGCATGCGTACTAAGCGGAATTTCACTGCGATGCGATGAAAAATACCGAGCGATCAACTCGGAATGAGGGCCAGAGTCCGATTTTCTGTGATGAGTAGTCCTCTTTACATAGATTTTCAGAGCACTTACAACATCCAAGTACTTTGATGAAATTGAGGAGTCAGTAGCAACTGGCACCACAATAGGTTGGTTGATATGAAATGCCGACACAACCTTCGGAAGAAACTGCTGACGTGTCCGGAGCTCAGCTCTATCTTCATGGAAGATCAAGTAGGGACTCTTACAAGGCAAAGTCTCCAGCTCCGACACACGTCTAGCAGAAGTTAAGGCCAACAAAGTGACAGCCTTCCATGTGAGAAACTTGATCTCAACCTCCTGTAGTGACTCGAACCAATCCGATTGGAGAAACTGCAGCACCACGTTTAGATACCATGGTGCCTTAGGTGGCACAAAGGGAGGCTGGATGTGCAGAACCCCTTTCAAAAAGGTCTGATCGTCCGGGAGGGAAGCCAACTGTTTCTGGAAGAAAATAGATAGGGCCGAAATCTGGACCTTTACGGATCCCAACCTCAGGTCCATATCCACACCTGCTTGCAGGAAGAGGAATAACCGTCCCAGTTGAAACTCCACCGTAGGAAACTTCTTGGATTCACACCAAGATACATATTTTTCTCTAACGTCCTAGTGGATGCTGGGGACTCCGTCAGGACCATGGGGAATAGCGGCTCCGCAGGAGACAGGGCACAAAAGTAAAAGCTTTAGGATCAGGTGGTGTGCACTGGCTCCTCCCCCTATGACCCTCCTCCAAGCCTCAGTTAGATTTTTGTGCCCGGCCGAGAAGGGTGCAATCTAGGTGGCTCTCCTAAAGAGCTGCTTAGAGTAAAAGTTTTGTTAGGTTTTTTATTTTCAGTGAGTCCTGCTGGCAACAGGCTCACTGCATCGAGGGACTTAGGGGAGAGAAGTGAACTCACCTGCGTGCAGGATGGATTGGCTTCTTAGGCTACTGGACACCATTAGCTCCAGAGGGAGTCGGAACACAGGTCTCACCCTGGGGTTCGTCCCGGAGCCGCGCCGCCGACCCCCTTGCAGATGCCGAAAAATGAAGAGGTCCAGAAACCGGCGGCAGAAGACTTTTCAGTCTTCATAAGGTAGCGCACAGCACTGCAGCTGTGCGCCATTGTTGTCAGCACACTTCATAACAGCGGTCACTGAGGGTGCAGGGTGCTGGGGGGGGCGCCCTGGGCAGCAATGTTAGTACCTTATTCTGGCTAAAAATACATCACATATAGCCCCTGGGGGCTATATGGATGTATTTAACCCCTGCCAGGTCTCAGAAAAACGGGAGAAGAAGCCCGCCGAAAAGGGGGCGGGGCCTATTCTCCTCAGCACACAGCGCCATTTTCCCTCACAGAAAGGCTGGTGGGAAGGCTCCCAGGCTCTCCCCTGCACTGCACTACAGAAACAGGGTTAAAACAGAGAGGGGGGGCACTGATTTGGCGATATGACTACATATATTAAAATGCTATAAGGGAAAAGCACTTGTATAAAGGTTGTCCCTGTATAATTATAGCGTTTTTGGTGTGTACTGGCAAACTCTCCCTCTGTCTCCCCAAAGGGCTAGTGGGTCCTGTCCTCTATCAGAGCATTCCCTGTGTGTGTGCTGTGTGTCGGTGCGTGTGTGTCGACATGTATGAGGACGATGTTGGGAGGCGGAGCAAATTGCCTGTAATGGTGATGTCACTCTCTAGGGAGTCGACACCGGAATAGATGGCTTATTTAAGGAATTACGTGATAATGTCAACACGCTGCAAGTCGGTTGACGACATGAGACGGCCGGCAAACATATTAGTATCTGTCCAGGCGTCTAAAACACCGTCAGGGACGTTATAATGCCCATTTTACCTCAGTCGGTCGACACAGACAGACACGGACACTGACTCCAGTGTCGACGGTGAAGAAACAAACGTATTTTCCTTTAGGGCCACACGTTACTTGTTAAGGGCAATGAAGGAGGTGTTACATATTTCTGATACTACAAGTACCACAAAAAGGGGTATTATGTGGGGTGTGGAAAAACTACCTATAGTTTTTCCTGAATCAGATAAATTAAATGAAGTGTGTGATGAGGCGCGGGGTTCCCCCGATAGAAAATTATTGGCGGTATACCCTTTTCCGCCAGAAGTTAGGGCGCGTTGGGAAACACCCCTTAGGGTGGATAAGGCGCTCACACGCTTATCAAAACAAGTGGCGGTACCGTCTCCAGATACGGCCGCCCTCAAGGAGCCAGCTGATAGGAGGCTGGAAAATATCCTAAAAAGTATATACACACATACTGGTATTATACTGCGACCAGCGATCGCCTCAGCCTGGATGTGCAGCGCGGGGGTGGCTTGGTCGGATTCCCTGACTGAAAATATTGATACCCTTGACAGGGACAGTATTTTATTTACTATAAAGCATTTAAAGAATGCATTTCTATATATGCGAGAGGCACAGAGGGATATTTGCACTCTGGCATCAAGAGTAAGTGCGATGTCCATATCTGCCAAAAGATGTTTATGGACACGACAGTGGTCAGGTGATGCAGATTCCAAACGGCACAAAGATGTATTGCCGTATAAAGGGGAGGAGTTATTTGGAGTCGGTCCATATCTGCCCAGGGATAGAGGAAAGGGAAGAAGACTGCAGCAGGCAGCCCATTCCCAGGAACAGAAGCCTTCCACCGCTTCTGCCAAGTTCTCAGCATGACGCTGGAGCCGTACAGGACCCCTGGATCCTACAAGTAGTATCCCAGGGGTACAGATTGGAAAGTCGAGACGTTTCCCCTCGCAGGTTCCTGAAGTCTGCTTTACCAACGTCTCCCTCCGACAGGGAGGCAGTATTGGAAACAATTCACAAGCTGTATTCCCAGCAGGTGATAATCAAAGTAACCCTCCTACAACAAGGAAAGGGGTATTATTCCACACTATATTGTGGTACTGAAACCAGAAGGCTCGGTGAGACCTATTCTAAATCTGAAATATTTGAACACTTACAAAGGTTCAAATCAAGATGGAGTCACTCAGAGCAGTGATAGCGAACCAGGAAGAAGGGGACTATATGGTGTCCCGGGACATCAGGGATGCTTACCTCCATGTCCCAATTTGCCCTTCTCACCAAGGGTATCTCAGGTTCGTGGTACAGAACTGTCACTATCAGTTTCAGACGCTGCCGTTTGGATTGTCCACGGCACTCCGGGTCTTTACCAAGGTAATGCCCGAAATGATGATTCTTCTTCGAAGAAAATGGACGACCTCCTGATAAGAGCAAGGTCCAGAGAACAGTTGGAGGTCGGAGTAGCACTATCTCAAGTAGTTCTACGACAGCACGGGTGGATTCTAAATATTCCAAAACCGCAGTTGTTTCCGACGACACGTCTGCTGTTCCTAGGGATGATTCTGGACACAGTCCAGAAAAAGGTGTTTCTCCCGGAGGAGAAAGCCAGGGAGTTATCCGAGCTAGTCAGGAACCTCCTAAAACCAGGAAAAGTGTCAGTGCATCATTGCACAAGAGTCCTGGGAAAAATGGTGGTTTATTACGAAGCGATTCCATTCGGCAGATTCCACGCAAGAACTTTTCAGTGGGATCTGCTGGACAAATGGTCCGGATCGCATCTTCAGATGCATCAGCGGATAACCCTATCTCCAAGGACAAGGGTGTCTCTCCTGTGGTGGTTACAGAGTGCTCATATTCTAGAGGGCCGCAGATTCGGCATTCAGGATTGGATGCTGGTGACCACGGAGGCCAGCCTGAGAGGCTGGGGAGCAGTCACACAGGGAAAAAATTTCCAGGGAGTGTGATCAAGTCTGGAGACTTTTCTCCACATAAATATACTGGAGCTAAGGGCAATTTATAATGCTCTAAGCTTAGCAAGACCTCTGCTTCAAGGTCAGCCGGTATTGATCCAGTGGGACAACATCACGGCAGTCGCCCACGTAAACAGACAGGGCGGCACAAGAAGCAGGAGGGCAATGGCAAAAACTGCAAGGATTTTTCGCTGGGCGGAAAATCATGTGATAGCACTGTCAGCAGTGTTCATTCCGGGAGTGGACAACTGGGAAGCAGACTTCCTCAGCAGGCACGACCTCCACCCGGGAGAGTGGGGACTTCATCGGGAAGTTTTCCACATGATTGTGAACCGTTGGGAAAGACCAAAGGTGTACATGATGGCGTCCCGCCTGAAC
Source organism: Pseudophryne corroboree (assembly GCF_028390025.1). Taxonomy (NCBI): domain Eukaryota; kingdom Metazoa; phylum Chordata; class Amphibia; order Anura; family Myobatrachidae; genus Pseudophryne; species Pseudophryne corroboree. The sequence continues at coordinate 670,297,172 of NC_086447.1, forward strand.
AAAAAACTGGACAGGTATTGCGCCAGGTCAAGAGACTTTCAGGCAATAGCTGTGGACGTTCTGGTAACACCGTGGGCGTACCAGTCGGTGTATGTGTTTCCTCCTCTGCTTCTCATACCCAAGGTATTGAGAATTATAAGACGTAGAGGAGTAAGAACTATACTCGTGGCTCCGGATTGGCCAAGAAGGACTTGGTACCCGGAACTTCAAGAGATACTCACAGAGGACTCATGACCTCTGCCGCTAAGAAGGGACTTGCTTCAGCACGTACCATGTCTGTTCCAAGACTTACCGCGGCTGTGTTTGACGGCATGGCGGTTGAACGCCGGATCCTAAGGGAAAAAGGCATTCCGGAAGAGGTCATTCCTACCCTGGTCAAAGCCAGGAAGGACGTGACCGCACAACATTATCACCACATGTGGCGAAAATATGTTGCGTGGTGTGAGGCCAGGAAGGCTCCACGAAGAAATTTCAACTCGGTCGATTCCTGCATTTCCTGCAAACAGGAGTGTCTATGGGCCTCAGATTGGGGTCCATTAAGGTTCAAATTTCGGCCCTGTCGATTTTCTTCCAGAAAGAATTGGCTTCAGTTCCTGAAGTCCAGAAGTTTGTCAAGGGAGTACTGCATATACAACCCCCTTTTGTGCCTCCAGTGGCACTGTGGGATCTCAACGTAGTGCTGGGATTCCTCAAATCACATTGGTTTAAACCGCTCAAATCTGTGGATTTGAAATATCTCACATGGAAAGTGACCATGATGTTGGCCCTGGCCTCGGCCAGGCGAGTGTCAGAATTGGCGGCTTTGTCTCACAAAAGCCCATATCTGATTGTCCATTTGGACAGGGCAGAGCTGCGGACTCGTCCCCAGTTTCTCCCTAAGGTGGTGTCAGCGTTTCACCTGAACCAGCTTATTGTGGTACCTGCGGCTACTAGGGACTTGGAGGACTCCAAGTTGCTAGATGTTGTCAGGGCCCTGAAAATATCGGTTTCCAGGACGGCTGGAGTCAGGAAAACTGACTTGCTGTTATCCTGTATGCACCCAACAAACTGGGTGCTCTTGCTTCTAAGCAGACGATTGCTAGTTGGATGTGTAGTACAATTCAGCTTGCACATTCTGTGGCAGGCCTGCCACAGCCAAAATATGTAAATGCCCATTCCACAAGGAAGGTGGGCTCATCCTGGGCGGCTGCCCGAGGGGTCTCGGCATTACAACTCTGCCGAGCAGCTACGTGGTCAGGGGGAGAACACGTTTGTAAAATTCTACAAATTTGATACCCTGGCTAAAGAGGACCTGGAGTTCTCTCATTCGGTGCTGCAGAGTCATCCGCACTCTCCCGCCCGTTTGGGAGCTTTGGTATAATCCCCATGGTCCTGACAGAGTCCCCAGCATCCACTAGGACGTTAGAGAAAATAAGATTTTACTTACCGATAAATCTATTTCTCGTAGTCCGTAGTGGATGCTGGGCGCCCATCCCAAGTGCGGATTGTCTGCAATACTTGTACATAGTTATTGGTACAAAATCGGGTTATTATTGTTGTGAGCCATCTTTTCAGAGGCTCCGCTGTTATCATGCTGTTAACTGGGTTCAGATCACAGGTTGTACAGTGTGATTGGTGTGGCTGGTATGAGTCTTACCCGGGATTCAAAATCCTTCCTTATTGTGTACGCTCGTCCGGGCACAGTATCCTAACTGAGGCTTGGAGGAGGGTCATAGGGGGAGGAGCCAGTGCACACCACCTGATCCTAAAGCTTTTACTTTTGTGCCCTGTCTCCTGCGGAGCCGCTATTCCCCATGGTCCTGACGGAGTCCCCAGCATCCACTACGGACTACGAGAAATAGATTTATCGGTAAGTAAGTAAAATCTTATTTTTCCAAACACGATGATAATGTTTAGACAAGACTCCTTTCTTAGCCTGTATCAGGGTAGGAATAACATTGTTCAGAATGCCCTTCCGAGCTAATATCTGGCGTTCAACCTCCATGCCGTCAAACGTAGCCGCGGTAAGTCTTGATAAGCGAACGGCCCCTGCTGCAGCAGGTCCTCCTGAAGAGGAAGAGGCCTCGGCTCTTCTAGTAGTAGATCCAGAAGTTCTACTACCCAGCCCTTCTTGGCCAGTCTGAAGCGATGAGGATCATGTGAACTCTTGTTCTTCTTATGAGTTTTAAAACTCTTGGAATGAGTGTAAGTGGAGGAAACACGTACACCGACTGGAACACCCACGGAGTCACTAGGGCGTCCACCGCCACGGCTTCCGGGTCCCTCAACCTGGAACAATACTGCAGAAGCTTCTTGTTGAGATGAGAAGCCATCATGTCTATTTGAGGTACACCCTAAAGATCTGTTACCTCCGTGAACACCTCCGGATGGAGTCCCCACTCTCCTGGATGGAGATCGTGTCTGCTGAGGAAGTCCGCTTCCCAGTTGTCTACTTCCGGAATGAAGATTGCTGACAGCGCCAACGCGTGTTTTTCCACCCAGAGGATGATTCTTGTTACCTCTGACATTGTAGCTCTGCTCTTCGTTCCGCCCTGTTGGTTTATGTAAGCCACTGTCATTACATTGTCCGACTGCATTTGAATTGAAAAGTGAATGGGAACCCCAATTAGTGCCCCATGTCCCCTTGCCATGCTTCGGGCAAGGTGCCTCGCTGTGGTCGGCACAGGTTACTATTCACAATCGTAGTCCACATGGATCGTAAAAAACTGTATAAACAAGTTTAAAAAAAGAAAACTATTTCAAAAACTCATGTCGACATTTTGACATGTCGACCTAATGGCCATATCAACCTATAGCTGGTGTTGACCTACTGTTGTAACTGTCGACCAATTGGTGTCGAGCTAAGGTGTGTTGACCTAGGCGGTGTCATTTTTGACATGGATAGTAAACGCAAAAAAAGTTGGAAAAATGTTATTAAAAAATTTGACCTTTTGACCCTGGTTAACTTTTGCACCTTGTTTAACCATATGTTTACACAGGTACTGTATAGACCGGATACCTGCTGCTACAGCAGACCCTGTTTTATACAGTACCTGTAATTACAGTAACTTAAAGTACAGCAATTTACTTTACTGTACTTACAGTTAAGAATGGCCTGCAGGCCTCTTGGGGTCCTCCGGACAAGGTCACTCCATTGCATTTGGAGTGACCTCACCATCCAACTCCGGTTAAATTTCCAGAGGATCTCCCTGCATGCCCTACGGTATGCACTCACCTTCTCCTCGTTGCTGGTGAGAACTTGGTCCCGCCAGCAAACGAGGAATCGGAGCTCACCGAGGGAATATGGACAGTTTCTGGCAGCCATGATATACAGTAATCACAATGAGTGTCTCAGGCATCGTGCGTCTCAGACGTCATGCGTCTCAGATTACGTGTATCCCAGATGGTGTGCATTCCAGGCGGCGTGCGTTCCAGATGGCGTGCGTCCCAGGCATCCCAGGTTTTTCATCTTGCACCCAGGACATCAGCTCCCCTTGGTTTTGATTATGCCTTTACTTTGAACATGGTATTTAACCACAACCTCCCCCTACCCCCATCACACTTCCCCCTTCACCCCTGGGAGTCTGCACAGTTCATGCTGTAGACAGGGAGGGATGTCATGTTACAATAAATGTACAACACCATACCACAGTATACTGTATCTGAAAATCAGATAGAGAATTGCAGTCACTTTGATAGGTTTTTAAATGGTACAGTAGCAGTGATCCCCTCTCATAAAGTACAACACAGATTCTCTGTTGATGATCTACAGTGCTGTGTTGCTTGAACAGTTAATTGCGTCAGGATACACTACTTTATATTTATTGGTATGTCTACGGGTGCTCATTACCACTGCGTATTTTAGATAATGGAATCAGACGCTCCTGCAGATTTACCCTGATTTATGTGAAACCTGTGTGCACACTTCTATTGAATGTATTACAATGGATTACAAAGAAAAAAATAATAATAAAGTGTGTGTCAGTAAAAAAAAAATATCCATTCACACTTTGGGAATCGAAACCAGGACTCTAAGCATGGGAGGCAGAAGCCTTCACCACTTGCCCACATCACTGCATGGAAGATAACAAGTTCATGTGTAAAAGTACTATAAGCAGCGATTCCTTCCCATTGGTGTTCGTTTATGCCGTTAGGGGACTTGGATGCTCATAATGCAAAACACAGTATTTAGACACCACCTCCCCCTACCCCCATCCCACTTCCCCCCTGGGAGCCTACACAGTTCATGCAGTAGACAGGGAGGGAGGTCAGGTTACAATAAATGTACAACACAATACTACAGTATACTGTATATGAAAATCAGATAGAGAACGGCAGTCACTTTGATAGGTTTGTAAATGGTACAGTAGCAGTGATCCCTTCTCATAAAGTACAACACAGGTTCTCTATCGCCGATGATCTACAGTACTGTGTTGCTCGAACAGATGATTGCGTCAGGATACACTAATTTATATTTATTGGTATGTGTACGGGTCCTCATTACCGCTGTGTATTTTAGATAGCGGAATCAGATGCTCCTGCAGATTTACCCTGATTTATGTGAAACCTGTGTGCACACTTCTATTGAATGTATGACAATGGATTACAAAGAAAAAAAAATAATAATAAAGTGAGTGTCAGGGAAAAAAAATACAGTTGCACTTTGGGAATCAAACTCGGGACTCTAAGCATGGGAGGCGGAAGCCTTCACTGCTTGCCCACGTCACTGCATGGAAGATACACAAGTTCATGTGTAAAAGTACTGCAAGCAGCGATTCCTTCCCATTGGTGTTCGTTTATGCTGTTAGGGGACTTGGATGCTCATATGGTACGAAACATACAGTGCACTGTACATACATTAAAGTCAATGAACTACATTATTCTTTTGACACATTAGTTGCGTCTGCATACACTATTTTAATTTTCACTATTGCTTTGTCTACGGGACCTGGACGCTCACCATCAGTAACACGGCAATTGGCAAGTGTTTTAACATGTTCGTTTGCGTCAATATAAACTTTTTTTTTTACTCTCTCCGTCTGGTCACCATCTATGTGTACAGTATGCATTACAGGACTGTATATTAACATTACAGTCGTCACTGACCATTTTCCAAAGCTTGTACTGTAGATCAATCCACCGCTGTTCGATCTAAAGTACTGGATTAGTGGAGCATTAGCCACCCAGTGGTGGAGATGTGTATTGCATGCTGAGTATGTAGTCGTGCCTCAACGTGCCTGTCCGTGATTAAACTCGGCAATCTAAGCTAATGCCTAGGCACGACTAAACCTCAGTTTAGGAGGAGAAACAGTAAAAATAACGGAGGCTCCATCTGTATGAGGACACATCTGTATCCAAGCAGAGGTCACAGTGTTAGCGGCCATGTGAGTGCTGTGTGCGGGTGGGTTGGTTGTGCAGTAGTGTTTGACATATGTGTAAGGGGCATTATGTGTGTCATGTGTATAAATGCATTAATAATGTGCGGCATATGTGTAAGGTGTTCTATATGTGTAATTATGTGTATAAGTTCACTAATAACGTGCGGCATATGTGCAAGGGGCATTATGTGTATAAGGGCAATAATAATGTGTGGCATATGTGTAAGAGACATTGGGACTGATTCAGACCTGATCGGTGCTGTGCATTTTCGCACAGCAGCGATCAGGTCTGAACTGCGCATGCGCCGGCGCCACAGTGTGCCGGCACATGGCAGACAGCCGACAACTGTCGTAGCCCTGTGATTGCCTCTGCCTGATTGACAGGCAGAGGCGGTCACTGGGCGAGAGGGGGCGGGCCGGCGGCGTTTAGTCACCATTTAAGGGACGCAGTCCGAGTAACGCAGGTGTGCCCAGACCATTGGGGGGGTGGGCCGTGATGGCTGCGTGACATCACAAGCAGCCGATGCAACCCGGGCAGCGATGATTAGCTCCCTGACAGCGCGCAGGAGCTGCGCTGGCTGGGAGCTACTCCTTAAGTACAAAAGCATTGCAGCTGTGCAATGCAATTGTACTTGTGAGACAGGACAGGGACTGACATGCGGGGCGGGCTAGCCCTGTGCTGTGCGCCCCCCTGTATGTCAGTGTGACTGATCGTAGATGTGCTAAATTTAGCACATCTACGATCAGGTCTTAATTAGCCCCCTTAAGGGTTAGCATCATTATGTTTATAAGGACATTAATAATGTGTAAGGGGCAATACTTTGTGGTATCATGTGTATAAATACATTACTAATGTGTGGCATTATGTATATAAGGTGCTCTACTGTGTGGTGTACTGTATAGAAAGGGCACTGCTGTGTTGTCTAATGTGAATAAAGAGCAATATAGTGTGATGTAATGTGAATAAGTGGCACTACTGTGAGGAGTAAAGTGGTACTACAGTGTGCTGTAATGTGAATAAGTGGCACTACTGTGAGGAGTAAAGTGGTACTACAGTGTGATGTAATGTGAATAAGTGGCACTACTGTGAGGAGTAAAGTGGTACTACAGTTTGATGTAATGTGAATAAGGGACACTATTGCATGATATAATGTGAATAAAGTTGCACTACTGTGTAGCATAATTTGAATTGGGGGTACTATTGTGTGGCCATGCCCCTTCCCAGCAAGAACACACCTTATGTGCGCACTGTTCCTATTTAAAATATAGGGTGTAGGAACACCAAAATAAGGACTGCTATGGGTGAGGGTTGATGGTGCTGGGAAAGGGGTGCAGGGTCAGAGGCGGAACAAGCGGCAGTGCTAGGGGGCACCAGCCAAAATCTTGCCTAGGGCATCATATTGGTTAGGGCTGGGTCTGACTGCAAAAGCGATGGTATACCAGCTGCTACTGCTGGACTGCGAGATGGGACCTACCAGTGAACACTGATTCTGCATTCTGCAGATGTCTGCATCTCGTGAGTCTGACCCTGACCCATCAGCTGTTGTCACACAGCATAGCTGGAGCCCTGCCAATTCACAGTGGGCTCCAGTCCCTGTAGACTGGCTGAGAGTACTAGTCTTTGCATTCCAATCAGTACTGAGTATGTCACCGCTGGCACTTCATAGGGCATGGTGACCTGCATGCTGGCACTGCCTCACCAGGGAGGTAGGTTGCTCTGTATGCAAGGTGTACGGTGCAGGGACTCCCCTGTGTGCACCACTTTCCCTGCACCCATGATAAATACAGCTGTGACTATCACACGGAAGCTAACTGATCCACTGGAAAGAAGATATATTCCCCTAACTGGTTTGATTTAAACTACAGTATTTTGGTCCTGGCCATACAATTCATTGCCATGTATGATGGAGGAGAGGCAGGCAGCAAATGTTCCTCAGCTGTTCTGATTGAGATTTATTATAAACAGAACAGCTTGAGAATAACCTCTGCTTCTCTGTGGCCAAAAGTTAGGAGTTCTCTTGATTATGTTATGCATGTGCCTGTGATGTAAAATAACTGCATGTACAAAGGAAAGAAAATTATTTATTATACAAAAATGATCTATTAAAACCATCACAGAAGTACATGTACAGTAGTAATCTGTCTGACTAAAGGACAAGTAGATCCATTCAAAGCATATGGAATAACCAACACAAGTATCAGTGGGATGCAGTCAAGATCCCGCCGGACGATATCCCGGTGGTCGGAATACCGACACCGGGATCCCGACCAGCACAATCTCAACATATTCTCCCTCTGTGGGTGTCCACGACACCCATAGAGGGAGATTTAATTAGTGTGCCGAGCGTAGCAAGGCACCATGCCCGCAGCGTGGCGCTCGCCACCCTGTCGGGATTGTGCTGGTCGGGATCCGGGTGTCAGTATTCCGTCCGCCGGGATTCTGTCCGGCGGTATCGCGTACTGATCCCGTATCAGTACCATCCTATATAATAAAAGGCTAACGCTGAAGCTGACAAAACTCTTGAGGGTGGTTTTTATTATGTTGGGTGGCTGGTGGCATTAAGGGCCAGGCAGTGGCACAATGGGTGATGGAAATGGCTATACCCCCCTGGTTATGACCATGGTACTAGTACCTCAGGCTAAGAACACTGCACTAGATTAATTAGCATCATCTCTGGCTGAAAGGTCACTCCACTTACATGACCAAACAGGCTTGAATAAAGTGATTTAACAGTCTCTAGTTTAATTTTATGCAATGACTACAAAAAGTAAAGCAAATTGAATAAACAAAATAGTTATAAAAACAAATCATAGTACACAAATATATTCAGTATGAATGGAGATGCTACAATAGTAGAATTTATAAATCCAACTAGATTTCATTTTCAGCAGTCTTTTGTTTGTCATAAAATCTAGGGAGGCTGTTTCTATGCCTACATACTGTACTGTATATAAACTATAAAGGTTCAGTAAATACTACACAGTAAGATCCCTGCATATGTGGTCACCTCCTTTCTTGGCACTTTAGTGTTTCTTGAATTGTGTAGTTAGACACATTTCCTGTTTAGAAGACAACTACCATTTAATAAATTGTCTTTGACATATATGAATAGCACAATAGTCTGCATAATTATTATATTGCAGAGTATGTGCAAGCAGTTTACATAGAGGATATAGAAAAGAGTACATTTCACAATAATAAATAAATAATAAAATATGGTCACAAGTGTGATGGCGTAATATGCTAGACTCATAATATAAAGACTTTGGGGAAGTGGCCTTTGTGCAGCAAGCCTTCAGGAAATGACAATATAATCAACATTTATGCATATGTAAAATAAATCCTCAGCAATCTAGTAAGGGGAATATTACAATTTCTGTCTGTGACCCAATGTCCGAAGTCACGTCTGTGTTTTTGTCCTTACCTGTAAGAGATCCATTTGAGAACTATTAATATTTGGTACTTTCCTTTCCTCTCTTTTTGTTTGGACAATGTTTTTGTTGCCTGTACCTTTTTGTGAATGCTAATAAAAACTGATTATAGAAAAAAATGTTAGTACCCTCTATAACCATTATGACTTCCTCCATGCAATTGTGACAAAACTTGCAAGGGAAACGAGACCTACTTTCATGCTTTGAGGTAGGAAATGACTGTAAATAGGATCTTTGAATTAGTTGCAACACAGCAGAGAAACATCTATTTATTTAAATTAAAAATACAATGGGCGGTATTCATATGATATATCACGCCCAATCTCCTTTCTAAAGTGATCCCTGTTATCATGCATATTGCGTCCATAGTAATCAGGATTAGCTGCATAAAGGATTGGGCGCCCTCGCTACCCCAGGGGTAGTGAGCTGAAATGATTATACCACACCCTTCAGCAGTTACAGAATGGGTGTGGAAGGAGGTGAAAAGAATTGAATACTGCCCAATATGTGTGTTAGAAAATAATTTAACACCAGCAAAAAGTTGTGTGTGGTTAACAAAGTCTTGGGGATCAGGTGCTAGAGAACAGGATTCTGTGTGGTATTTTAAGAGCACTGATCTCTCTAATAGCCTGCATTCCTGGAGTATACTGTGCATACAGGCAGATGACATCTGTTGAACAGCCACCATTATCACATACAAAGGAAGGAGGAGTGGGTACTAATTACCCGGGCCTGGGCCTGTTGGAGGGACTCTATGGGGGTCAGCTAGTAGCAGATTTACCACAAGGCAACCAAAGCAGCTGCCCATGGCTCTGTGGGTCCCAGGGAGGCCCTGCTGCTTCCAAGGGACCCACCGAAAAGGCTTTATACAGGGTATTTCCAGCGGACTGTGAGCACGGCTAAAACTGTTCCGAGAACTAGGCTGGCTGAATGCTCCCGACAGGCTGACAGTGATTAGACAGCTGTTGGCTGCCGGTTAGGGTTAGGTTGCAGGGAGAAAGGGAGGGTTAGGGTTTGGCACCACCGGGGAGGGTTAGGGTTAGGCTGCAGGGGAGGGAGGGTCAGGTTTAGGCTGCGGGGAGGGGGGGTCTATGATTAAGGACCACCAGGGAGGATTAGGGTTAGCTGCGGGGGGGGGTGGTACAGAGTCAGGCTGCGGGCATGGAGGGCGAGGGTAAGGGAGGTTAAGGATTAGGGGTAGCATAGTTACCCAGTAGGTGTTGGGATCCTGAGTGTTAGGATGCCGCTGTCGGTATTCTGAATGCCAGCATCCGAAACACCAGGATCCTGATACCATCCCTGTAGAGCATTCGCCTGCTACAATCATAGCTGGGGAGGGGGGGGTCGGACGACAAACACTCGCTGGTGATATATCAGTATGCTATTATACTCTATTTGAAGTAATACCATCAGTACAGTCACATTGACTGAGGGGTGTGTAATAATGGGTATTATATGAGAAGGGGCGCTTGCTGGGCTGCTACAATCAGTAAGGGGGGGGGGTGAGAGGCACTCATATATAGTGCAGTCAATACTAATGTGATTGGGTGCGTAATAATAGGTATTATATGGCATGGGTGCCTGCACTATATATATATGTACCGTCCCTGATTGTAGCACATCCTGCTTCCATTAGTAGCAGATCCCCCATCCCTTATAATACCCATTATTGCACCCATCAGTAAGTGACTGTATTTATTATATATCAGTGCATTTAGTGTGACTCCATTATACAAGTTTATCAATGCTTCCCCCTCTCCCTTTCTCACTGATTGTAGCAGGCAGTTCAATCAGTGCGGAGGTGGCAGGTGGGACACACTGATATATAATCTGTACAGTCACTGACTGTGGAACGTAATAATGGGTATTATAAAATGCTGTTAAAAAGTGGGGTTAGTGAGTGAGGGTAGATAGTAATGAGTATTTTAGGAGATGGGGCTTGCTACAATCAGTAAGCCTGGGTCACTCATATACAATGCAGTCTGTGAGCGAGGTTGTAATAATGGGGTATGGGGACCTGCTATATTCAGTGAGGGGAGCACTGATCTAATATGCAGTAACTGAGTGGTGTAATAATGGAAATTATGTTAGAGGGTGCAATGAATGAAGGTGAATGTAATATACTGTAATAGAATATAAAGGAGAAACAACAAATAATTTAAGGAATATAAATCAGGAATGAAAATGTAGTGCTATGGATTGTTTGAGGGGTTGGGGCCCTAAATTGATATATTGCTTAGAGCCCCATGAGGTCTAAATCCACCTCTGGGGCCAGCTGCTAAGGGAGAGAAATGTCCTCCTTTGCAACACGTAGTGCCGCTACCGTTACCCTTCAGTACTCAGGGCCCCATGGCTGTATTAACAGCCCTGCATCATGACCAAGGGGGTTATTCAGAGTTGTTAGAAAAAAACAAAGTTAGCAATTGGACAAAACCATGTTACACTGCAGGTGGGTCGAATGTAACACGTGCAGAAATATTTAGATTTGGGTGGGTTATATTGTTTCTGTGCAGGATAAATACTGCCTGTTAATTTAACATTGCAATTTAGATTTCAGTTTGAACACACCCAACCCAATTTTAAATCTCTCTGCGCATGCAGTTCAACATGGTTTTGCCCATTAGTGTGCTTTTTTGGTATGCTAATAACACTAAATAACCCTCAAGTCCCTTTGATTGATAAATAGTCTCTGATATATCCTTAGTAGACCTAAACTACCACTCACATATGACCTTGGGGCGACTCAGCATTGGTGAGCTGGTTAGTATGGAAAAGACAAGGGGGGTAATTCCAAGTTGATCGCAGCAGGATTTTTGATAGCAATTGGGCAAAACCATGTGCACTGAAGGGGAGGCAGATATAACATGTGCAGAGAGAGTTAGATTTGGGTGGGTTATTTTATTTCTGTGCAGGGTACTGGCTGCTTTATTTTTACACTGCAAATTAGATTGCAGATTGAACACACCCCACCCAAATCTAACTCTCTCTGCACATGTTATATCTGCCTCCCCTGCAGTGCACATGGTTTTGCCCAATTGCTAACAAAAATCCTGATGCGATCAACTTGGAATTACCCCCAAGGTGCTTGCTATAGGTGAAGAATGGAAGCATTTCTCTTGGTTTATTAGAAGACTGGTGACAACATTATGCTTAGCCCCTGGTCTTTCCCTTTCAAATTTGCTGTTAGAAAAATATAAATGCCCATGTATTCCCACTTATTTTAGCATACATTCAAACTTTGGAAGTTAGCACACACATACAAAAAAAGGGGGCATGTTCATGTTACACTGGGGGCTTTGTCGCTTCATGTCATGCATGTTACATTACCTGGAGGCATGTCTAGCATTTCCTAAACACTAGAACATCCCAAGTACTAGAGATGAGTGGGTTCGGTTCTCAGAGAACCGAACCCTACCGGACTTTGCCTTCGGAGTTCGGTTCCGAGCCCGGCTCGGGTTTTACCGCCTGACTCAGAAACCCAAACGCGGCAAAACGTCATCATCCCACTGTCGGATTCTCGCGGGATTTGGATTCCATATAAGGAGCCGCGCGTCGCTGTCATTTTCACTCCAGTCTCGGGGAGTGTATTTTGAGGACGTGTCCTCAGTGTTCAGTGTCTGTGTTGGGGCGGGAAAGTGGGGTGGTGAGTCTTGTGCTGTGTTGTGCTGTCCAGTCCAGTGTAGTCAGTGTATTGTGCGGCATCAGTTCAGCCAGTCACAGTGTTGGTGTTCTCTGCTGCCATATAACCAGTGTAGCTGTATAAAGTGATGCTGTGTTGTGCTGTCCAGTCCAGTGTAGTCAGTGTATTGTGCTGCATCAGTCCAGCCAGTCACAGTGTTGGTGTCCTCTGCTGCCATATATCCAGTGTAGCTGTATAAAGAGTTGTTGTGTTGTGCTGCATCAGACCAGTGGTAGTGTCCTGTTCATCAGTCATTCCAGTGACGATATACGCTGCTGCTATATGTCCACTGCTGCCGTATAATAATAATAACAACAACCACAAGTCCCTAACAGTGTTGTCGTGTTGTGCTGCATCAGACCAGTGGCAGTGTCCTGTTCATCAGTCATTCCAGTGACGATATACACTGCTGCTATATGTCTACTTCTGCCGTATAATAATAATAACAACAACAACTACAAACCCTTACAGTGTTGTTGTGTTGTGCTGCATCAGACCAGTGGTAGTGTCCTATCTCATCAGTCATTCCAGTGACGATATACGCTGCTGCTATATGTCCACTGCTGCTGTATAATAATAATAATAACAACAACAACAACAACAAGTCCCTTACAGTGTTGTTGTTGTGTTTGTGCTGCATCAGACCAGTGGTGGTGTCCTATCTCATCAGTCATTCCAGTGACGATATAAGCTGCTGCTATATGTCCACTGCTGCTGTATAATAATAATAATAATAATAATAATAATAATTATAACAACAACAACAAGTCCCTTACAGTGTTGTTGTGTTGTGCTGCATCAGACCAGTGGTAGTGTCCTGTTCATCAGTCATTCCAGTGACGATATACACTGCTGCTATATGTCCACTGCTGCCGTATAATAATTATAACAACAACCACAAGTCCCTTACAGTGTTGTTGTGTTGTGCTGCATCAGACCAGTGGTAGTGTCCTGTCCATCAGTCGGGATCCGGTCTGAAGATCGACAGTGTCTAGGTCGACAATGTTTATGTCGACCACTATAGGTCGACAGTCACTAGGTCGACATGGATGGAAGGTCTACAGGGTTTCTAGGTCGACATGTGCTAGGCCGACAGGTCTAAAGGTCGACATGAGTTTTTCACATTTTTTTTCTTTTTTTGAATTTTTTCATACTTAACGATCCACGTGGACTACGATTGGAATGGTAAAGTGTGCCGAGCGAAGCGAAGGCACCATGCCCGAAGCATGGCGAGCGAAGCGAGCCATGCGAGGGGACGCGGTGCACTAATTTGGGATCCCGGTCACTCTACGAAGAAAACGACACAAAAATAAATAAATCCTCATGTCGACCTTTAGACCTGTCGACCTAGCACATGTCGACCTAGAAACATTGTCGACCTTCCATCCATGTTGACCTAGTGACTGTCGACCTATAGTGGTCGACCTAAACATTGTCGACCTAGACACTGTCGATTTGATGAACCACACCCCCATCAGTCATGCCAGTCATTCCTGTGCCGCATATTGTCTCATAACTCCCAAAAAATACTGGAGAACACAAATTTTTAGGATAAAATAGGGAAAAATCAAGAAGAACCACTTCCTCCTATTGCTGAAGCTGCTGCCACTAGCCATGACATAGATGATGAAATGCCATCAACGTCTTCTGCCAAGGCCGATGCCCAATTTGATAGTAGAGGGCATGTAAAATCCAAAAAGCTAAAGTTCAGTAAAAATAACCAAAAAAAGAAATTTAAATCATCTGAGGAGAAACATAAACTTGCCAATATGCCATTTACGACACTGAGTGGCAAGGAACGGCTGAGGCCCTGGCCTATGTTTGTGGCTAGTGGTTCAGCTTCACATGACGATGGAAGCCCTCATCCTCCAGCTAGAAAAATTAAAAGAGTTAAGCTGGAAAGAGCACAGAAAAGAACTGTGCATTCTGAGATGGTATCACAAATCCCCAAGGAGAGTCCAAGTGTGTCGGCAATTGCGATACCTGACCTTCCCAACACTGGATGGGAAGAGGTGGCTCCTTCCACCATTTGCACACCCCCTGCAAGTGCTGAAAGGAGCACCCACAGCCCAGTTGCTGATATTCAAATTGAAGATGTCTCTGTTGAAGTACACCAGGATGAGGATATGGGTGTTGCTGGCGCTGAGGAGGAAGTTGACGATGAGGATTCTGATGGTGATGTGGTTTGTTTAAGTCAGGCACCGGGGGAGACACCTGTTGTCCATGGGATGAAGAAGCCCATTGTGATGCCTGAGCAAACTACCAAAAAAGCCACCTCTTCAGTGTGGAATTATTTCTCCACAAATCCGGACAACAGGTGTCAAGCCATCTGTTGCCTCTGTCAATCTGTAATAAGTAGGGGTAAGGATGTTAACCACCTAGGAACATCCTCCCTTATATGTCACCTGCTGCGCATTCATCAGAAGTCAGTGTCAAGTTGTGAAACTTTAGGGAAGAGCGTAAGCAGTCCACTGACACCTAAATCCCTTCTTCCTCCTGTACCCAAGCTCCTGCAAGCCACACCACCAACTCCCTCAACGTCAACTTCCTCCTCAGTCAGGAATGTCTGTAGTCCTGCAGGCCATATCACTGTCAAGACTGAGGAGTCCTCTCCTAACTGGGATTCCTCCATAGGATCCTTGAGTGTTACGCCTGCTGTTGCTGCTGCTGCTGTTGTTGCTGCTTGGAGTCGATCGTCATCCCACAGGGGAAGTCGGAAGACCACTTGTACTACCTCCAGTAAGCAATTGACTGTCTAACAGTCCTTTGTGAGGAAGATGAAATATGACAGCAGTCATCCTTTTGCAAAGCGGATAACTGAGGCCTTGACAGCTATGTTGGTGTTAGAGGTGCGTCCGGTATCCACCATTAGTTCAGTGGGACTTAGAGAATTGTTTGAGGTACTGTGTCCCCGGTATTAAATCCCATCTAGGTTCCACTACCCTAGGCAGAAAAAGAGTCACCAGTGTCCTACAAAATGCGGTTGTATCCAGTGTCCACTTAACCACGGACATGTGGACAAGTAGAACAGGGCAGACTAAGGACTATATGACTGTAACAGCCCACTGGGTAGATGTATGGCCTCCCACAGCAGCAACAGCAGCGGCACCAGCAGCATCTCGCAAATGCCAACTCGTTCCTAGGCAGGCTACGCTATGTATCACCGCTTTCCTTGAGAGGCACACAGCTGACAACCTCTTACGGAAACTGAGGAACATCATCGCAGAATGGCTTACCCCAATTGGACTCTCCTGGGGATTTGTGATATCGGACAATGCCACCAATATTGTGTGTGCATTACATCTGGGCAAATTCCAGCATGTCCCATGTTTTGCACATACAATTAATTTGGTGGTGCAGAATTTTTTGAAAAATTACAGGGGTGTGCAGGAGATGCTGTCAGTGGCCCAAAAAATTGCGTGCCACTTTCGGCATTCTGCCACTGAGTGCCGAAGACTGGAGCACCAGTAAACACTCCTGAACCTGTCCCGCCATCAACTGAAGCAAGAGGTGGTAACGAGGTGGAATTCAACACTCTATATGCTTCAGAGGATGGAGGAGCAGCAAAAGGCCATTCAAGCCTATACATCCACCTACGATATAGGCAAAGGAATGGTAATGCACCTGACTCAGGCGCAGTGGAGAATGATTTCCGTCTTGTGCAAGGTTCTCCAACCCTTCGAACTTGCCACACGTGAAGTCAGTTCAGACACTGCCAGCTTGAGTCAGGTCATTCCCCTCAACAGGCTTTTGCAGAAGCAGCTGAATAAATTGAAGGAGGAGCTAAGACGGAGCGATTCCGCAAATTATGTGGGACTTGTGGATGGAGCCCTTCCTTCACTTTGCCAGGATTCAAGGGTGGTCAATCTATTGAAATCAGAGCACTACATTTTGGACACCGTGCTCGATCCTAGGTTTAAAGCCTACGTTGTATCTCTCTGTCCAGCAGACACAAGTGTGCAGAGGTGCAAAGACCTGCTGGTTAGTAAATTGTCAACTCAAGCGGAACGTGACCCGTCAACAGCTCTCCCGCCACTGGAGCTGCAAGGAAAAGGATAAGATTTCCTAGCCCACCCGCTGGCGGTGATGCAGGGCAGTCAGGAGTGAAAGCTGACATCTGGTCCGGACTGAAAGACCAGCCAATGATTACTGACATGTCTACTGTCACTGCATTTGACTCTGTCACCATTGAAAGAATGGTGGAGGATTATATAAGTGACAGCATCCAAGTAGGCATGTCAGACAGTCCGTATGTATACTGGCAGGAAAAAGAGGCAATTTGGATGCCCTTGCACAAACTGGCTTTATTTTACCTAAGTTGCCCCCCCTCTAGTGTTTACTACGAAAGAGTGTTTAGTGCAGCCGGTAACCTTGTCAGCGATCGGCGTAGGAGGTTACTTCCACAAAATGTGGAGAAGATGATGTTCATCCGGGAAGACCTTTACCAGCAATTGCCACCAGAAAGTACACAGGGACCTGAGATGGTGGATTCCAGTGGGGATGAATTAATACTCTGTGAGGAGGAGGATGTACACAGTATAAGGGGTGAGGAATCGGAGGATGAGGTCGACATCTTTCCTCTGTAGAGCCAGTTTGTGCAAGGAGAGATTGATTGCTTCTTTTTTGGTGGAGGCCCAAACAAGCCAGTCATTTCAGCCACAGTCGTGTGGCATACCCTGTCGCTGAAATGATTGGTTTGTTAAAGTGTGCATGTCCTGTTTATACAACATAAGGGTGGGTGGGTGGGCCCAAGGACAATTCCATTTTGCACCTCTTTTTCTTCTTTGCATCATGTGCTGTTTGGGGACTAGTTTTTTTTAAGTGCCATCCTGTCTGTAACTGCAGTGCCACTCCTAGATGGGCCAGGTGTTTGTGCTACACACTTGTGTCACTTAGCTTGGCCATCCAGCTACCTAATTGCACCTCCTTTTCTTCTTTGCATCATGTGCTGTTTGGGGACTAGTTTTTGAATAGTGCCATATTGTCTGCAACTGCAGTGCCACTCCTAGATGGGCCAGGTGTTTGTGCCGCACACTTGTGTCGCTTAGCTTAGTCATACAGCCATCTCTGTGCAACTTTTAGGCCTAAAAACAATATTGTGAGGTGTGAGGTGTTCAGAATAGACTGGAAATGAATGTTATCGAGGTTAATAATACAGTAGGAGCAAAATTACCCCCAAATTCTGTGATTTTAGCTGTTTTTATGTTTTTTTTTAAATTATCCAGATCCAAAACAAAAACACGAAAGGGTGATTTTGGCAAAGCCAAGCCAAAACCAAAACATGAAAGTGGAATTAGAACCAAAACACAAAACGTGCCCGCAGCACATCTCTACCAAGTACCCTTTTTATTTCCCTAAAAACACACATGGGGCATGTGCACGCATTCACAGCGGTGAGTGGCTATACACTTTAATAATTTGAGCAGTTGAGACTTTTTGGGGAAATCAGTTGTTTTCTCGTGCCCAATCTCCTGTATAAAGTGATGGGAGATCGTGGGGAAATATTCAGGGGCATATTGGCATGGAAAACCAGCCCAGGAGATTTCTGGAAGCAGCCCTATTGGGGGCGGGTTTGTTGATGGGGTAGAGCTTGTGGAGGGGGCGGGTTACTACTTCCTCATAGGGCAGTCACAGCCTCTCTCTCATCTTTTGCTGCAGTTTTGTCTGTGACATTGGGGAATATGTTTAAAAGCTTGTAAAGCATTAAAATGTGTGTGTGAATGTGTGTGTGTGTGTGTGTGTGTGTGTGTGTGTGATTGTGTGTGTAGGGGGGGAGTGTTAGGGTGTACAAGGAAACTAGGGAAGCCAGTCAGCATGCAGGGGTGTGTAACTCACAGCTTTGGGTATAAATAAATAAATTAAACCTGGATGCTTGCCCATCACTTATTGTCTTTTTGTATGATTTACATATATTGTATAAAGATTCTTGCAATTTTAAACAAAATTCCCTTCATGAAAGGAAGATTAGTCCCAAAACGTCGATGAGGACATATTAAATCACCACTTTTTGCTCTTTTCTTAGACTCTGAGTGCTACCTTCTTTTTTTGTTATATATACACTGCTCAAAAAAATAAAGGGAACACTTAAACAACACAATGTAACTCCAATTCAATCACACTTCTGTGAAATCAAACTGTCCACTTAGGAAGCAACACTGATTGACAATCAATTTCACATGCTGTTGTGCAAATGGAATAGACAACAGGTGGAAATTATAGGCAATTAGCAAGACACTCCCAATAAAGGAGTTGTTCTGCAGGTGGTGACCACAGACCACTCCTCAGCTCCTATGCTTTCTGGCTGATGTTTTGGTCACTTTTGAAAGCTGGCGGTGCTTTCACTCTAGTGGTAGCATGAGACAGAGTCTACAATCCACACAAGTGGCTCAGGTAGTGCAGCTAATCCAGGATGGCACATCAATGCGAGCTGTGGCAAGAAGGTTTGCTGTGTCTGTCAGCGTAGGGTCCAGGGCATGGAGGCGCTACCAGGAGACAGGCCAGTACATCAGGAAATATGGAGGAGGCCGTAGTAGGGCAACAACCCAGCAGCAGGACCGTTACCTCCGCCTTTGTGCAAGGAGGAACAGGAGGAGCACTGCCAGAGCCCTGCAAAATGACCTCCAGCAAGCCACAAATGTGCATGTGTCTACTCAAACGATCAGAAACAAACTCCATGAGGGTGGTATGAGGGCCCGACGTCCACAGGTGGGGGTTGTGCTTACAGCCCAACACCGTGCAGGACGTTTGGCATTTGCCAGAGAACACCAAGATTGGCAAATTCGCCACTGGCGCCCTGTCTTCTTCACAGATGAAAGCAGGTTCTCACTGAGCACATGTGACAGACGTGACAGAGTCTGGAGACGCCAAGGAGAACGTTCTGCTGCCTGCAACATCCTCCAGCATGACCGATTTGGCAGTGGGTCAGTAATGTTGTAGGGTTGGAATTTCTTTGGGGGGCCGCACAGCCCTCCATGTGCTCTCCAGAGGTAGCCTGACTGCCATTAGGTACCGAGATGAGATCCTCAGACCCCTTGTGAGACCATATGCTGGTGCGGTTGGCCCTGGGTTCCTCCTAATGCAAGACAATGCTTGACCTCATGTGGCTGGAGTGTGTCAGCAATTCCTGCAAGACGAAGGCATTGATGCCATGGACTGGCCCGCCCGTTCCCCAGACCTGAATCCAATTGAGCACATCTGGGACATCATGTCTCGCTCCATCCACCAACGCCACGTTGCACCACAGACTGTCCAGGAGTTAGCGGATGCTTTAGTCCAGGTCTGGGAGTAGATCCCTCAGGAGACCATCCGCCACCTCATCAGGAGCATGCCCAGGCATTGTAGGGAGGTCATACAGGCACGTGGAGGCCACACACACTACTGAGCCTCATTTTGACTTGTTTTAAGGACATTACATCAAAGTTGTATCAGCCTGTAGTGTGTTTTTCCACTTTAATTTTGAGTGTGACTCCAAATCCAGACATCCATGGGTTAATAAATTTGTTCTTTACATAGTTGAATGTGCTGACAACAAAATCACACAAAAATGATCAATGGAAATCAAAGTATTTAATAAGAATATTTCATTCACTCAGATCTAGGATGTGTTATTTTAGTGTTCCCTTTATTTTTTTGAGCAGTATATATATATACATACATACATACATACATCAGCAGAACCCAGGCACTCAGGACTTATAGATACACTTGCTCTGGTGCCTTCCTTGTGGGTGTATGGCAAGCCCACTAGTATATCCACACAGCAAAGCAGGCGGCACTCATCAGAGTCTGGACAAATGTTAACATTTTAACATTTGTCCAGACTCTGAGTGCCGCCTGATTTGCTGTGTGTATAAGTTGTAACACTGTAAGGGAACAAGGTGCCTTTTCCTGGGGTAAATGGCAGCAAGCAGCAGCTGAGAAATCATAAAAGTCCAGTTTGTGGTGCAACTGGCCCCAACCAGTTTTATTAAGCAGAAAATAAAACAAATATCAAAAGAAAATACCTTGCCTGTCCGGCACTAACTAAACACAGGACATTCCTAACTATCTCTAAACAAAAAACACAGAGTTCTCCAGTAAACACTGTATAGCTCACTTGCATAAGGAAGCGTGTTTCTCCCCAGACGAGATTTGCTGCAGTCTTCCCAGGTAGTCTGCACACACTGATCAAGCTAGCAGCCCTATAACACTCTTACACAGTTAAAACCCTGATAAGCCCTCTGTGAGGCCAAAGACCCGAACTGGGCCCAATGTCTGGAACTTGCCCTATCTATCTTTCAGGGCCCTTATCCAGCTTTTCCAACAAACTGAAAAGGTTCTGACAAAACAAAACATTTTCCTAGAAGTTTTCATTTTTCTAATACATGTAAGACAAGAACCTGGGACAAACATACCTGCCCTCAAACACTATTCCAGTGTTCTTGTCACATATCTCCCTCCCCTATTTCGACCTAGGGGCCGGAACACTTGTAGCCCCCAGACAGAAGTTGCGGGACAATGCATCTGCGTTGGCCAATTGTGTACCCAGTCTATGTTCGACAGTAAACTTAAAATCCTGCAATGCTAGAAACCATCTAGTTACACGAGCATTCTGACCTCTATTTACATACATCCATTTTAAAGGGGCGTGATCTGTCACTAGTCTGAATTGTCTACCCAAGAGGTAATATCTCAAGGTATCTAGTGCCCACTTAATGGCCAAAGCCTCCTTTTCCACAATGGCATACCTTTTTTCATGCTCATTGAGTTTCCTACTCAAATAAATGATAGGGTGTTCGTCCCCATCTCTGGTTTGGGACAACACAGCCCCTATCCCTACCTCTGAGGCATCTGTCTGTACAACAAATTCTTTAGAAAAATCTGGTGTTATCAGTACAGGTTGTGAACACAAAGCCACTTTTAACGCTTGGAACGCTTTTTCTGCATCAGGGTTCCATTTCACCATATTTGACTGCTTCCCTTTGGTAAGGTCTGACAATGGCACTGCTGTGGTCACAAAATTAGGAATAAACCGTCTATAGTACCCAGTTATTCCCAAAAAAGCCCTAACCTGTTTTTTATTCACTGGACGAGGCCAGTTTTGAATAGCATCAATTTTATTCAATTGGGGCCTAATCAGACCTCTGCCTATGGTAAAGCCCAAGTATTTATCCTCCTCCATTGCGAGGCAGCACTTCTTGGGTCAGCAGTTAACCCTGCTTTTCTGATTGAGTCCAGTACGGCTTGTACTTTAACCAAGTGGGACCCCCAGTCCGTACTGTGAATTACCACATCATCCAAATAGGCAGCTGCATACTTTCTATGGGGCCTCAAAATCTTATCCATTGCCCGTTGAAAGGTTGCTGGAGCCCCATGCAAGCCAAAGGGTAACATCTTATACTGGTATAGCCCCTCTGGAACCGAAAAGGCTGTTTTTTCTTTTGTGCCATCAGTTAAAGGTATTTGCCAGTAACATTTGGTTAGGTCCAGCATGGTGAGAAACCTGGCTGTTCCCAGCCTTTCTTTAAGCTCATCCACACGGGCATGGGGTATGCGTCAAATTTGGACACCTCATTTAATTTACTAAAGTAATTACAGAAGCGTATGCTACCGTCTGGATTCGGGATGAGAACTATGGGACTGGACCACTCACCGTTAGATTCCTCTATGACTCCAAGTTCTAACATGTTTTTAACTTCTTTAGAAACAGCTTCTCGCTGAGCTTCAGGAATCCTATATGGCTTTAAATGGGCCCTGACCCCTGGTTCTGTGACAATGTCATGTTTTATTATGGTCGTTCGGCCAGGCAGCTCTGAAAATATCTCCCTATTTTGGATGAGAAATTATTTAACCTGATTGTTCTGATCAGCTGATAATGTCTCTGACACCTTTACTGCAGGAAGCAACCGAGGTGAAGACACCGAAGGGCAAGGCTCCACTGACAGAGACAACCTATCTTTCCAGGGTTTGATTAAGTTAACATGGTAGATTTGTTAGGGTTTTCTCTTTCCCGGTTGGTATACTTTGTAATTAACCTCATTCACCTTTTCCCTAATCTCAAATGGACCCTGCCATTTAGCTAGGAACTTGCTTTCCACAGTGGGTACCAAAACAAGAACTCTATCTCCAGGAGCAAATTCCCATATCTTGGCACTCCGGTTGAGCACTTTGGGCCTGCTCCATGTGCTCTCTGACAATAGGTACCATGGCTGCAATCCTATCCTGCATTTGTGTTACATGTTCAATAACGCTTCTATAAGGAGTGGGCTGTCCTTCCCACGTCTCTTTGGCAATGTCCAACAGCCCTCTGGGGTGTCTACCATACAACAATTCAAATGGAGAAAACCCCGTAGAGGACTGAGGAACTTCACTGATGGCCATTAACAAGTAGGGCTACAAACAATCCCAGTTTTTCCCATCTCTATCAACAACCTTTTTTAACATACTTTTTAATGTTTTATTAAACCTTTCCACCAACCCATCAGTTTGGGGATGGTAGATGGACGTCCGGAGGTGAGTGACCTTAAATAATTTCCACAATTCTTTCATGATCCTTGACATAAATGGAGTACCTTGGTCAGTCAAAATTTCTTTTGGTATTCCCACTCTACTAAAAACCTGCACCAGCTCCCTAGCTATCGCCTTGGTTGTGATAGTGCGTAAAGGGACAGCCTCAGGATAATCGAGTGGCATAGTCCATTATTACCAGGATATATTGATGGCCCCGAGCGGACTTTAACAAGGGCCCCACGAGATCCATGGCTATTCTGTCAAATGGGACCTCTATAATAGGCATGGGAACTAGTGGGCTCCTGAAATGGGGTCTAGGGGCATGATACTGGCATTCAGGACAGGAAGAACAATATTCAGACACTTCTTTATAAACCACTGGGCAAAAGAACCTTTGTAAAACTCTTTCAGTGCTTTTTTCTGCCCCTAAATGTCCTGCTGTAATGTGACTATGAGCTAACTGTAGTACCATTCTCCGATAAGGCTGGGGAACTACCAGTTGTTCCACCACATCCTCACCCCTTTTGACAATGTGGTACAAGAGCTCATTACAGATGGCCATGTGGGGATATGTAACCCTTTCACCTGGTACCACAGGTTCCCCATTAACAATCTTAACATTCTCTCTAGCCTTTATTAAGGTAGGATCCTTTAACTGTTCAGACGCAAACAGATCCTTCTTTACCTCCAGGTCAGGCACGCTTTCAGTTCTAACTACTATGTGTCTGTTCCCAGCAAGAGGGTCTTCACTGGACTCCTCATCTATCACTTCCCCAGCCAAACTAGCAAAAGGCAAAGGGTCAGAAAGTTCCAAAGACACACGTACATCCATAAAATCACCGGTATTATCAACTGGCTCTTTACTTCTCACATCTGTTGATAAACGTGATTCCCACATTTTCCAAAAATGAGGAAAATCCCTCCCTATTATGGCCTCATGCACCACGGTGGGGACCAGTCCTACTTTAACAATTGCTGACCGACAACAAGTTTCTATATTCACTTCAGCAGTGACATAATGTTGGGTATCCCCATGTATGCAAGTTACCCCGATAGGTATTGGCTGGACCTTTAAGGGGTTCACTAACCCAGCTTTCATGAGGGTAACTAAACTTCCTGAATCTAGCAAGGCCTCTACCCGGTTACCCTCTAAGAACACATCACACATTTGTTTTCCCAGCTCAGGTGAAGGTACCACAGTACAGGCTAACCTAGCAAAGAAAGACATTCTGCGACATTTAAAGGCAGCATCACATTGCATGGGTTCTTGCATGACTGGGCAATTGGCAATAACATACCTGGCATACCAAATCTAAAACATTTAACCACACGATTTTCAACCCGTTTGGGCAGCATAGCCCTTTCTAGCCCCATTGGCCTGTATCCAGGGCCAGTGTTTACAGTCTCTCCAGCCTTGTGTTCTCTTAACCGCCCAGCAACGTTTTCCCACGGAACAGTCTTACCAGTCTTTACTGAAGGGCAAGAGAAGAACAATTCCAGACGCGCTGTCACAGCTGCCAGCAAGGGATTGTCAGTCCCAATAAAGAGTTTTTACAACAAAAGGCACTTAAGCCGGCGCTGGCTGTCTTTCCAATAATTAAAACAACTATGGATGATTGAAAAACACTTGTATTTATTAACTAGACACTAATTAGCGAATAAAAACATGAATAAAATATAAAATTCACACATTCATATAAAGTTATAGGGCATATATGGAGCTGAGAAAAAATTCAAATGTGCTGCTAATGAGTGTCCACTAAGGATCCCGGACTAGAACACTGGACAAAAGTTCCCTGGGGAAGAGAAATGAAATACAGCTGGTTTTACCCGTAGGAGCGGAGGCTTCCAATTGCTTTTGAAAACAGCAGGCGAGCTGTATCACTTGTATTCAAGCTGGGTCTCTCCGATAAATGCTGCAATTGATATGTCCCACAGAGAACAATTCCAAGGCAGGTGTTCCAAAATAGATTGTCATAAGTCCATATCTGGATCCTGTTGTGATGTGGAGCACTGGTGATGGTGGCGATAGCAGCTTTTTCACACTTAACGCGTTTCCCTAGGCACGGTCACCTAGCTTCATCAGAAGTAGAGCTCCTACTGATTCAGGGATCTATTTAAACCCTATTTAATCACCTGATGCCCAACAGGTGTGTGACAGGTGTGTAACAATAAATAATCAATCATCCACAGTATTTATAAAAACTATAATTTTGCAATGTCACAAATCCCATTTAATAGATAGAGTGATGTGTAGGAGGCAAACCCACAAAAATGTATATATATATGTAATCTATAAACATAAATAAAACTGAATGGGAAAGGTGTTAAAGGTCAGTGCAGTCACATGACCTGATTCCGGACTCTGAGTTCTATAGATTTTCCATGTAACTCTCAGAAACCCCTTTGTTATATATATCCAAACCTGCAGACATTACCCGAGATATTAAGATCACTTTTATATGCACGATCCCCCAGTCTCGATGTTCCGTCCGGCGGCCCCGTACAGCCCGGTCACGTGACCGACAATGGCCAGTGGAGGTGGCCTGGCGGAAGTGACTCGGTTGCTATGCAACCCGAGTATACTCCGGCGTGCGGTATCCGGACCGGGGTTGTCCAGTTGCTAAGCAACTTTACTGAAGGGCGCTGTCGAGGATCTACGGGTTTCTGGGTGGTCCTCAGTAGTTCCTCTGCCGCCAAATACCTCTCTACCATGTCCACTAATTGGTCAGCAGTATCCGGGTTTCCATGGCTCACCCACTTGCGCAGGACCACGGGCAAAGATCTCAAATAGTGGTCCATGACGACTCTTTCAACCATCTGGGGACCAGTTAATGTCTCTGGCTGTAACCATTTTTTTGTTAGCTGAATAAGGTTGTGCATCTGGGAGCGAGGAGGCTTCTCTAGGGCATACACCCAACGGTGCACGCGTTGTGCTCGTACTGACAGCGTGACTCCCAGGCGGGTCAGGATCTCAGTTTTCAGTTTGTCATAGTCCCGAGCCTTGGCAGGGCTTAAATCAAAGTATGCTTTTTGGGGCTCACCTGAAATAAAAGGTGCTAGCAGACTGACCCACTGTGCTTTCGGCCAGTTCTCACGCTCGGCAGTCCTTTCAAACGTGGTCAGATAGGCCTCCACATCATCAGCCTCTGTCATTTTCTGCAGGAAGTGACTTGCCCGTATAGAACTAGAGCTGGACGGAGCACTGACGGCCACATCTCCAATCCAGGCTGCAAGGCTATGCACCACTTCTGCTAAGGCCTCTCTATCCTTACGCTGTTGCCTCCAATTTTCCTTCATTGCCATCTGCTGCTCTCTGTTGGCCTCCTGCTGTAGTCTCCATTTTTCCTCCATTGCCATCTGCTGCTGTCTGTTGGCCTCCTGCTGAGCCGCTGTAGCTTGCTTTAAGCAGTTCCTGCATGTCGACAGATTTTTCAGGTGGCTTTGTAGCTGCTTTCACCCAGGACATATATCAAATCCTCAGGCGTGAGTCTCAGCAACTTCACACTGGGCTGTATCTGCATAAACCACCATTTTCTGCAGGCCTCATAAAAATGCGGCTTTCACTTATGTGCAGAACGGAATGCTTGCATTCTCCACCAGGTTGTAACACTGTAAGGGAACAAGGTGCCTTTTCCTGGGGTAAATGGCAGCAAGCAGCAGCTGAGAAATCATACAAGTCCAGTTTGTGGTGCAACTGGCCCCAACCAGTTTTATTAAGCAGAAAATAAAACAAACATTAAAAGAAAATATCTTGCCTGTCCGGCACTAACTAAACACAGGACATTCCTAACTATCTCTAAACAAAAAACACAGAGTTCTCCAGTAAACACTGTATAGCTCACTTGCATAAGGAAGCATGTTTCTCCCCAGACAAGATTTGCTGCAGTCTTCCCAGGTAGTCTGCACACACTGATCAGGCTAGCAGCCCTATAACACTCTTACACAGCTGAAACCCTGATTAGCCCTCTGTGAGGCCAAAGACGCGAACTGGGCCCAATGTCTGGAACTTGCCCTATCTCTCTTTCAGGGCCCTTATCCAGCTTTTCCAACAAACTGAAAAGGTTCTGACAAAACAAAACATTTACCTAGAAGTTTTCATTTTTCTAATACATGTAAGACAAGAACCTGGGACAAACATACCTGCCCTCAAACACTATTCCAGTGTTCTTGTCACAATATATATATATATATATATAACATATTCCAACAGCCGGCACTCCCTGGATAGCTTATGAATACATGGCCAAGGTGCTCTCCTATGGGTCATTCAGATCCCTAGATACCAATCGCAATGCAAAGAGGCACTCCTGGACTTCCAAATAGGTGAAACAAATGCGGTGATTTAATTCAACGTTTCGGGGAACTGCCCCCCGTCATCAGGACACACCATTCCTGATGACGGGGGGCATTCGATTGAATGAGAAAGTGTGTCCAAACTTTTGATTGGCACTGTATATATACTTTTCTTGATATATACTGCAATGTAAGGAGGTATAATAGATACTGTATTCACAAGTTAGATTCCTAAGTTTCAGTAATAGACAGTAGCGCTTTGTTAAATAGTGTAACATTACACTCATTTATGCTGTAATGAAAAAAATCTAAAGAAGTGTTTTAACACTGTCCCTAGCAGACTTAAAAAGCCCTTTACAGCAGTGTGCAGGATGTGTATGTACTCCGTGCTGCAGTATTTGGGGGAGACTTCATGCAAATGTAACTTTTACTATCGGTTTCCTGCTGGGATTTTTACCTGTGTGTAGTAGTAATAGCAAGTAATTCACCTGCAGCAGGCAGGCAACCCCGGATTCCCCTCAGACGGTCCCTGCTG